>NC_141879.1:396716812-397029000 GCF_056163025.1 Triticum urartu | reverse complement strand
CAAGAGTATAATCGGAGTACCGAGTATACTCCAGGCAAGGCCAATGTGATTGCTGACACATTAAGCAGGAAGGCATATTGCAACAGTCTTATTCTCAAGCCTTATCAACCCGAGCTTTGTGAAGCTTTCTGCAAACTTAACCTGCAAGTTGTTCCTCAAGGTTTCCTCGCCAACCTTCAAGTCTCTCCTACCTTGGAAGACCAGATTCGCCAAGCCCAGCTTCTTGATGCTATGGTGAAAAAGGTGAAGATTGGGATTGTCAAGAGTCAGTCCAAGTACAAGTGCTACCGCCTTGATGACAAGGACACTCTCTTCTTCGAGGATCGAATTGTTGTACCCAAAGTTGAACTTCGTAAAGTGATCATGAACGAGGCTCACAATTCTCTCCTCTCCATCCACCAAAGGCCAGCAGGTCTCCTCCAACCTCTTGCCATTCCAGAATGGAAGTTTGACCACATTGAAATGGACTTCGTGACTGGTTTTCCAAAGTCCAAGCGTGGCAATGATGCTATATTTGTTGTCATCGACAAACTCACCAAAGTGGCTCACTTTCTGCCTATCAAAGAGTCAATCACTGCAGCTCAATTGGCGGAACTCTATACCTCTCGTATTGTCTCTCTGCACGGTATTCCTCAAGTGATCTCTTCAGACCGTGGCAACATCTTTACCTCGAAGTTTTGGGATTCTTTTCAGAAGGCCATGGGCACTCACATCCGCTTCAGCACAGCTTTCCATCCTCAAACAAGCGGTCAAGTCGAGCGTGTCAACCAGATTCTTGAAGATATGCTCAGGGCTTGTGTGATCTCCTTCGGCATGAAGTGGGAGGATTGTCTTCCTTATGCTGAATTCTCCTACAACAACAGTTTTCAAGAAAGTTCGGGCAAGGCCCCTTTTGAAATTCTGTATGGCAGGAAGGGCCGTACCCCTCTCAACTGGTCTGAAACCGGTGAGCGTCAGCTTTTGGGTAATGACTTAATCACAGAAGCAGAAGAAATGTGCAAAGTCATTCGTGATAACCTCAAAGCAGCCCAATCCCGCCAGAAGAACTACTATGATAGTAAGCACCGTGATTTGGCTTTCGAGATCGGAGATCATGTTTACCTCCGTGTCTCTCCTATGAAAGGTACTCGTCACTTCGGTATCAAAGGGAAGCTTGCCCCTAGATACGTGGGACCTTTCAAGATTGTCAGCAAGAGAGGCGACCTCGCCTATCAACTCGAGCTTCCTTCAAACTTTGCAAATGTTCATGACGTGTTCCATGTCTCTCAGCTTCGGAAGTGCTTCAAGACTCCTGACCGCACCATCAATTTCGAGGACATTGAGCTCCAAGAAGATCTCTCCTATCGTGAGCACCCAGTTGCTATTCTTCAAGAGACTGAACGCAAGACTCGCAACAAGTCAATCAAATTTCTCAAAGTCAAGTGGTCACACCATTCCGACCGTGAAGCTACCTGGGAACGCGAGGATCACCTCCGTTCTGAGTACCCGGCGTTTTTTCAGTCCTAGATCTCGGGATGAGATCCTTTCGTAGTGGTGGAGTGTTGTAACACCCCGGATGTAACTTTCCCAATTTGTACTCCAACTCTTGCCGTTTCCGGTGTTAAGTTATATTTATTTCTTGGGTTCGGGTCTTTGTCTCCGTGTGTTGTTGTCTTTGTCATGCATCTCATATCATGTCATCATGTGCATTGCATTTGCATACGTGTTCGTCTCATGCATTCGAGCATTTTTCCCGTTGTCCGTTTTGCATTCCGGCGCTTCGTTCTCCTCCGATGGTAATTTCTAGCTCTCTTTCGTGTGTGGGGATTAAACATTTCCGGATTGGACCGAGACTTGCCAAGCGGCCTTGGTTTACTACCGGTAGACCGCCTGTCAAGTTTCGTACCATTTGGACTTCGTTTGATACTTCAACGGTTAACCGAGGGACCGAAAAGGCCTCGTGTGTGTTGCAGCCCAACACCCCTTCAGTTTGGCCCAAAACCCACCAAACTCTGCTCCATCATCTAGATCGTTCGATCACGATCGCGTGGCCGAAAACCGCACCTCATTTGGACTCTCCTAGCTCCCTCTATGCCTATTTAAAGCCCCCCCCCGTTTTTCGGATCGTCTCCTCCCCCGAAACCCTAAAAAAAAGAGATCTCCGCTGCCGCCGGACAACGTCCGCGCCGAGCCGGACGTGTCCGGATCTGCCGCCGCCTACCGCTGCCCGCCACGTGGCGCTCGCCTGTCCCCGCCGCCGCCGCGGCCCGGGAGCCCGAGGCCGGCCCCCGCGGCCTGCATCGCCGCCCGCCGCCGCCTCGCACCAGCCCCGCCTCCTTCCTCGTCGCCGGGCCACCGCACCGCCGGCTCCATCGCCGCCGGCCACCGCCTCCTCTTCCCGACGCCGGCCGGCGCCAGCCGCCTCCGCCACCGCGCCGGCAAGGCCGCGCCGCCACCGCCCCGCTCCGGCGAGCTCCACCGGCGCCGCCCCGGCCCCTTCCTCTCCCCGGCCGGCCTCCTCCTCTACTCCGACAAGAACTCCGGCGAACAGGAAATCCGGTGACCTCGATTTCCGCGCCGTCCAGATCTGGATCTGAGGATCCCCCGGTTGACTCTTGTCCCCCGAACCCTAATTTTTATGCATACTTTGACCTGTGATATCTCCGCATCCGTAGCTCCGATTTGGACATATAGTATATCAAAATGTTCGTCTCGATGAGTACATCATTTAATTCCATTGCAACATTTTCATTTGAGGTCATCTTGATGCCCGAAATGCTATTAGAAGGAGGCTTCGTGAGTAAATTGTCAGATCTGCTAGTTCATCTTAGACTTTTGTCATTTTTGCCATGATTGTTGTGTGCATGATATGCCCATGAGTCCTATAAATGTTTTGTTAAGAATTTTGTTATCTTTTCAGCGGTGCAACCCATGCATTTTTGTGATGTGTGTGGTGATTTTTGCAAGCTTGCAAAGTGAGGCACCCGGTAAATCTGTTTTCTGGGACTTGGTAGTTTTCACAAAGTCTGGGATTATTTAGTTCAAGATGCCATATGTTCATGCTATTTCCTAGTGATCCGTGCCTCTTTTGAGGATGATCAGTAAAGGAGTTTTGTTAATCTTGTTATGCTCTATCCATCCATATCTTTGTTTGCAATTATGGAGCACCCTAGCTTGAGTCAATCGAGCTCTACTTTTGCTTCGTTGCGAATCTGGGCAGATCGTCAACTTGTTTGCGATTTTGCCGATGTTATTGTAGTTGATCCGTGCATGCTATGCCATTGTTCTTGCCATGTCTAGCTTGTATTTTGTGCCTTCTTAAGGGATGTATGCTTTTATTGCCATGACTTGCACCGTAGTGAGTGCATCGAGCTTGTAAACATACCTTCGTGAGTTATGTTTCAGCATGTCCCAGTTTTCACTAAGTCTGAAAACTGATTATGTTTTTGCTATGTTCGTGTGCTTGTTAGTATATTTTGTGATCCCTTTTGGCTCAAGGTCACTAAGGGACTTTTGTTAAGCTTGTTGAGTAGCTCCATGCCATTTCTTTATTTGTCATGTTCAGGTCCTGTAGCATATTGTTTTGTTGCTCCGAACAGGGCTATATGATCTGAAATTCCAGACAAGTGTTAATTTCACTAAGTCTGAGATCTGTTTACCATTTGCGTTTTTGCCATGCTTGTTTGAACCTCCTAATGGATGAATTGGCCGTAGCTCAGTGCTAGGCTTTTGTTAAGCATCTTGTGTGCATCCCTGCCATGTATTTTGTTGTCATGTTTGGATGCTGTAGCATGTTAATCTCATTGCATTTAGATGCCTACTTGCTGTAAATCACACACCGGTGTCATTTTTGAATCGCTTGCCATTTCCAAACCGTAACTCCGATTCCGGCGTTCTTTATATCGTTTTCAAGCGATTTCATCTCATCTTTCCAGTGGCACCCTTGGAATTCCAAGTTTAGGCCAGGGTCATGCATTTCCTGTCACATCTTACATTTTGCATCCCGCATCGCATCCCGCATAGCATATCATCTTTGCATCGTGTTGTTTGAGTTTGCACGTGGTTGATTGTATCCTTGTTGCTTGTTTGTCTTATTTGGGTAGATCCGGGAGACAAGTTCGCTAACGAGGAGCCCGTTGAGTTTGCTCTTGAGGATCCAGTCAACTTTGACAACTGTGCAGGCAAGATGATCATACCCTCGAAATCACTATTATCTTTGCTATGCTAGTTTGCTCGCTCTTTTGCTATGCCATTGCTACGATGCCAACCACTTGCTTGCAAGCCTTCCAAATTGCCATGTCAAACCTCTAACCCACCATTGTCCTAGCAAACCGTTGATTGGCTATGTTACCGCTTTGCTCAGCCCCTCTTATAGCATTGCTAGTTGCAGGTGAAGATCGGAGGCCGTTCCTTGTTGGAACATCTTTTATTTACTTGTTGGGATATCATTATATTGCTATGTTATCTTAATGCATCTATATACTCAGGAAAGGGTGGAAGGCTTGGCCTCTCTCCTAGTGTTTTGTTCCACTCTTGCCGCCCTAGTTTCCATCATATCGGTGTTATGTTCCCGGATTTTTGCGTTCCTTACGCGGTTGGGTTATAATGGGAACCCCTTGATAGTTTGCCTTGATTAAAGCTTTTCCAGCAATGCCCAACCTTGGTCTTACCATTTGCCACCTAGCCTCTTTTTCCCTCGGGTTTCCGGAGCCCGCGGGTCATCTTATTTTAACCCCCCCGGGCCAGTGCTCCTCTGAGTGTTGGTCCAAACTAGAGTCCTGTGCAGCGCCCCCTCGGGGAAACTCGAGGTTTGGTTTTAGTTGTATGGAGCGCTCATCTGAGTGTGCCCTGAGAAAGAGATATGTGCAGCTCCTATCGGGATTTGTCGGCACATTCGGGCGGTGTTGCTGGTCTTGTTTTAACCTGTCGAAGTGTCTTGAGTTACCGAGATACCGAGTCTGATCAGAACATCTTGGGAGGAGGTCTATTCCTTCGTTGACCGTGAGAGCTTATCATGGGCTAAGTTGGGACTCCCCTGCAGGGATTGAACTTTTGAAAGCCGTGCCCGCGGTTATGGGCAGATGGGAATTTGTTAATGTCCGGTTGTAGATAACTTGAACCTTAAATTAATTAAAATGAATCAACTGAGTGTGTTACCGTGATGGCCTCTTCTCGGAGGAGTCCGGGAAGTGGACACGGTGTTGGAGTAATGTTTGCGCAGGTTGTTCTCTAGTTTCTCGCTCGTGCTTTGTCTCCTCTTCTCGCTCTCTTTTGTGAATAAGTTAGCCACCATATTTGCTAGTCGCTTGCTGCAGCTCCACTCATATTTAACCCCTTGTCATTCCTATAAGCTTAAATAGTCTTGATCGCGAGGGTGCGAGATTGCTGAGTCCCTGTGGCTCACAGATCACTATTACACCAGATGCAGGGCCTGATGATTCCGCTCCATGAGACGCGTATGAGCTCAAGTGGGAGTTCGACGAAGACTCTCAACAATACTATGTTTCCTTTCCCGATGATCAGTAGTGGTGCCCAGTTGGGGGTGATTGGGACCGTGTCGCTTGTTGGGTTCTCTTTTATTTTGGCGCCGTAGTCAGGCCATGAGTTTCTGGATGATGTAATGTTATTTATGTACTTGATTGACGTGGCGAGTGTAAGCCAACTATGTTATCTCCCCTTTTATTATTATTACATGGGATGTTGTGAAGATTGCCTAACTTGCGACATATGCCTTCAATGCGATTATGTCTCTAAGTCGTGCCTCGACACGTGGGAGCTATAGTCGCATCGAGGGTGTTACAAAGGCGGTAATCAAACATGTATTTCATAAGTCCAACTATGTCTACATAGGCAGTACAACCATGTATGACCACAAGTTAACATGCTTTCAAAAAATGTTGGAAATTTAAAAAGAAGTTCAACCATGTACACCAAGGTACTAATCAAACATGTATACCAACAAGTTAAGCTAATCTCTTCATGTATATATCCAGAAGTCCAACTATGTACACAAAGGCAGTAATACCATAAAAGCAAAGCAGATCGGCTAATTTATTCGTCTATAAGGAGCAGAAGGTCAGCTATGTATGCCAAGGCAATGCTAAGAATACAAAAACTACAACAATAGCGACAAATGCTCTAAAAATGGTAAACATGAGACATTCATACCTGATTAGCCGCATCATCATCATCGTCTACGTCCTCGTCATCAGCATTGAAATTAGCATCATCCTTGTCCTCTGGATTAACACGAGAATGCTTTTTCTGACCCTTGTTGACCTTTGCAGGTGCAACCTTGCGCTTGACGCGACATTTATTCCCATTACCAGATGCACCAGCACCAAGTGGAGAAGGTGTGGGCGCGGCAGTGGCAAGCACACGGGGACTACGGCATGGCGTACCACCGTGGCCTAGCCCTTCATCTTCAGCAAGTTCTGCAGGCCTTGAAACACGTGGGCTCCTCCGAGGAGTAACTCCACCAACTACATGCTTCCTCACAGTGGTCTTCTTGATTTTCTTCTTAACAGGGACAACCATGCCATCACTGCTACACGACACGTCTTCCCCAACCGTGAGCTCAGCTGCATGAACAGATCCAGGAACATCAGAACCTTTCTCAAGGAGGGCCGCCCTCTTCTTGTCAAAATCTTCTTGCTTCTTCCTCTTACATTGGTCCTCCACAAGAAGCTAAAGAGGCACGTCCTTAGGTTGCATGATAGGTTTAGTGCCATCAACAGACTGCGACTGCGTCTCTCACATCTGAAGAGAGCACAAAGGATCCAAAACAGAATCACAACCTTTGACTGACGGACCCCCCTCCTCAGCAGCAGCAAGGGTTTCTGATAAACCCAACTCAGATAAAACATCATTGATGGTGTTCCCAGCTTCCTCCTCTATGGACACATCTGCAAAGAACACAAAAAATCAAAGCAAAAAATAAAAAAAGTCAGGAACAAAAACAAAAACAACCGACATGAACAAGCTAAAAACATGGCTCAAGAATTTAAAATGAAAATGAAAGGGGTTTCACATACTAGGTGAAGCAAGAGCTGCAGAAGCAAGATTCTCGAGGCTTGAAAAATTCTCAAGGCTCGAAGCAACCTCAGCAATCACAGTCAAAGGGATTATGGGTGATTTAGCCGCATCAGATATTGGATCATCAGTATTAACTTCTGAAGCTCCATCTTGATCGCAGACATTTTTTCAGAACTATTCAACTCATCACCAACTACAAACATGCAAGTAAAAAGGCAGTTGAGTTCTAATACGCAATCCTACACCCATAACTTCGTCTTGGGGTATTAATCTTCTTTCCACTCAACTCCATTGGCATTGAACTTTCGTTCAAAACCTACACCTTGATTCTTCCGGTGTCTTCCTTGCTTGCGTACAATTTACTCGAATTGCTTACTCCCGGCAAGGCTCTTGTAAACACCTTTCTCTATAATTCCCTTCAATAAGCTGTTTTCTTGCTCAAGTGTAACTTGGCTAAGAGAATCATTAGTGGAATCAAGAGAACTACTAGAAGCAACAATATTGGATTTAGCATGATTGTTGTTACTACTAGAAGAAGAATATTTCTTACTCTTGTTGCTAGTTTTAACTTGTGGCATGTAAGCAGACAAGAGTAAATGCTTGGCAATGTAAGAAGAACTTTTTTTGCGAAGATCATCATTGATTGCTTTTAAGAACTCATGCTCTTGCTCAAGGTTGAGTTTTTCAAAGCGTAGCTTCTCATGAGTCTTTAAAAGTTCTCGATGATCTTCCAAGGTAGTTTCATGAGCTAACTTAAGAGTGTTTAGTTCTTTAGTTAGACGCTCAATATTATTCTTATCATCGTCATTCGTTTTATCTTGATTATTATGATTAATAGCAAGTTCATCATAGTTTTCATAACTAGAGTTGTCAACAAGTAAATCATCATCTCCTAGCAAATCATCTTCATCACTATTGAAAGCAACATACTCGGGGTGTGTTACCTTTGGACCTTTATCCATGAAGCATCTTCCAATTCCTTCATTGGGTGAGTCAAATATGTCGTAGGAGTCGGTTGACACAAGTGCTAGACCGGCAACACCTTCATCTTGAGTATATTCGGAGTCGAAGTGATAGCTTCTTTCGGAGTGATTGTCAGAGTCGGAGCCGGATACCCATTCACCAACATGAGCTTGATGTCTTCTTTTTGTGTAGCTCTTTGTTGATTTTTCCTTTCTCTTCGAATCCTTGCTTCTCCGAGAGGATCTTCGTTCATAACGATCATCTCTACTCCTTCTCTCTCTTGGCGGTGATTCTTCTCTCCTACTTCTTCTTTTGGGAGAATCTTCTCTTCTTTTGTAAGGAACCGTACACTCATTTGAATAGTGTCGGGGTCTTCCACAATTTTAGCAGTTACGCTCACGACTAGAAGATCTTTTGTCATTGTAGGACCTTGACTTGGCACTTCTTTCCTTGCTCCTACTCTTGTAGAACTTGTTGAAGTTCTTCACCATTAGGCTCAATTCTTCATTGAAGGTTTGCTTCTCATTTGATGATGTGGGGGCATCACATGAAGCTTTGTAGGCACCACTTGACTTGTTGTGGAGCTCTTCCTTATCCTTGAGTGACATCTCATGAGCAACAATTCTTCCAATGACTTCCGTTGGCTTCAGATCTTTGTAGTTGGGCATCATTTGGATCAATGTGCACACGGTATCATATATTCCATCCAAGGCTCTTAGGATCTTCTTTATGATGAATCTATCGGTCATCTCTTCACTTCCTAAGCCGGCAATCTCATTTGTAATGAGAGCAAGCCTAGAGTACATTTCAGCGACACCTTCACCATCCTTCATTTTGAACTTGTCAAGTTCACTTTGAAGCACATCCAATTTGGATTCCTTGACGGTGTCGGTACCTTCATGCATATCAATCAAAGTATCCCAAATTTCCTTTGCATTCTCAAGACGGCTGATTTTGTTGAATTCTTCGGGGCACAATCCGGTGAAGAGAATATCACAAGCTTGAGCATTGTATTGCAGCATCTTCAACTGTTCCGCGGTAGCTTCACGGTTCGGTTCTCTCCCGTCAAAGAATTCACCTTGCAAGCCAATACACATAATAGCTCAAACGGCGGGGTTATGTCCAAGAATATGCATTTTCATCTTATGCTTCCAACTAGCAAAATTAGTACCATCAAAGTAAGGACCTCTACGGTGGTAATTTTCCTCGCTAGACACCATTCTCTCCTAGGTTGTGAAACCAAGGCTATGACCACCAAAAGCTATGGAGATCAAAGCAAATGGAGACCATATCTTTGATACCACTTGTAGGATCGAAAGTATGTCTAGAGGGGGGTGATTAGACTACTTGACCAAATAAAAATCAAGCCTTTTCCCAATTTTAATTCTTGGCAGATTTTAGCAACTTAGCACAAGTCAAGCAATCAACCTACACATGCAATTCTAAGAGTATAGCAGCGGAAAGTAAAACAATTGCATATGAAGGTAAAGGGATGAGTTTGGAAGGAGCAAACGCAATGTAGACATGGAGATTTTTGGCGTGGTTCCGATAGGTGGTTCTATTGTACATCCGCGTTGATGGAGACTTCAACCCACGAAGGGTAACGGTTGCGCGAGTCCACGGAGGGCTCCACCCACGAAGGGTCCATGAAGAAGCAACCTTATCTATACCACCATGGTCGTCGCCCACGAAGGACTTGCCTCACTAGGGTAGATCTTCACAAAGTAGACGATCTCCTTGCCCTTACAAACTCCTTGGTTCAACTCCACAATCCCGACATAGGCTCCCAAGTGACACATAACCAATCTAGGAGACACCACTCTCCAAGAGGTAACAAATGGTGTGTTGATGATGAACTCCTTGCTCTTGTGCTTCAAATGATAGTCTCCCCAACACTCAACTCTCTCTCATATGATAGGATTCGGTTGAAAGATGATTTGAGTGGAAAGAAACTTGGGAAAGGCTAGAGATCAAGATTTATGTGGTTGGAATGGAATATCTTGACCTCAACACATGTGTAGGTGGTTCTCTCTCAGAAAATGTATGTTGGAAGTGTAGGCATGTTCTGATGGCTCTCTCCTCGAATGAAGAGTGGGTGGAGGGGTATATATAGCCTCCACACAAAATCTAACCGTTACACACAATTTACCAAACTCGGTGGGACCGAATGGTGAAACTCGGTCAGACCAATTTAGTTCATAATGTGACCGTTAGGATTTTCGGTGGGACCGACATGTCAACTCGATGAGACCGATTTTGTTAGGGTTAGGGCATAACGTAATCTCGGTGAGACCAATTTCGTTAGGGTTAGGGTATAAAGTAATCTTGGTGAGACCGATTACGCAAAATCGATGGGACCGATTTTGGTAATAGACAAAGATAGAGTTGGTCAGGCAAACTCGGTGGGACCGATTCGCTCATCTCGGTTGTACAGAAACGTTATGAAAGGGAAACAGAGAGTTTGCATTGCAATCTCGGCGGGACCGATCGCTCATCTCGGTTTGACCGAAACGTTGCGAAGGGAAAAAGAGAGATTACAATCCCATCTCGGTGAGACCGAGATCCCTATCGGTAAGACCGAAAAGACTAGGGTTTCTGGCAGTGGCTATGTCAACTGAACTCGGTGGCGCCGCATAGACAGATTCAGTGGGGCCGAATTTGACTTTTGGTTTGGGACATATGTGGATGTGAGAAAGTAGTTGAGGGTTTTTGGAGCATATCACTAAGCACTTTGAGCAAGAAACTCATTAAGCAACACCTCACCCCCTCTTGATAGTATTGGCTTTTCCTATGGAGTCAATGTGATCTTGGATCACTTAAAATGAAAAAATGTAGAGTCCTGAGCTTTGAGCTTGAGCCAATCCTTCGTCCTTAGCATTTTGAGGGGTCCACATTTCTCATCCATGCCATGCCAATCATTGAGCTTTCCTGAAATGTTTATCTCGAAGTAGCATTAGCTCAATGAGCTATATGTTGTGAGGAATTACCAAAACCACCTAGGGATAGTTGCACTTTCAGTCGGGCGGGAGGAGGATGAGGTGGGCGGCGCCGGGCGAGAGGAGGAGGAGGCGGGGTGGGAGGTGGAGGTTGTGCAGCGGTGGGGTAGGAGGTGGTTGTCATGGGGAGTGGAGGGGCACGGGGAGGGAGGGGAGTTGGTTCTCGAACAGGATAAGGTGAGTGGTTTTTTTAACAGACGCAGTTCGGTGGTTAGTTTGTAGCTACAGCGGTACGTGGGGTGTTAGCAGAATAAGGTTAGGTGTTAGCAGAATAAGGGTCTTAAGGGTGTTATCATAAGGGTCTTAAGGGTGTTATACATAAACACTGTTCTGATCACAGGATCAGAATAATATTCTGATCACAACCTAAACTACCTAAGTAACGCGCCTGAACTTCCCTCTGTACATACCCGACCTTCGTGCTATC
Organism: Triticum urartu; assembly: GCF_056163025.1. Classification (NCBI taxonomy): domain Eukaryota; kingdom Viridiplantae; phylum Streptophyta; class Magnoliopsida; order Poales; family Poaceae; genus Triticum; species Triticum urartu. The sequence continues at coordinate 397,017,600 of NC_141879.1, read as the reverse complement.
TTCGCAACCGTGCCTTCTACCGCGAGTTTCTCTGATCATTCTTGTTGTTTGTGATGTAAGTGTAATGTGGACACGTTTTTTGGAATCTAAATGCTTGTTTTGATTCGGAATCTAGTACGTTGGCGGATTTGCTCTCGGGGTCGTGATGAACTTGTGTCTGTTACAAGTTTAATGCATGTTGTGGATGTTGTCGAAGCTCTGGCACGATGGGGATTAGGTTTTGGTACGAGATTGGAGCACAAATTCTTGTTATTTCAAACAAATTTGAAATCGCTCGTGTTCTTCATCCGCCCGAGATGTAGCCTGCGCTTCTGTTGATTTCTCATTTTTCCTTAAAGTTTGCTGGCTAATTTGTGTACTTTAGTGAAATTCAAGGCTTACTAAGCCGTAAATTTTAATTTGGAGGGTCCTTACGGTTTGATTTCTAGTGATTTGATGTTGGCACTCCCGCGGGTTTTTGGACAGGTAATTTTTGCGGTTTTGAAATTTGCCCTCTGGTCATTTTAGTTGTCGAAAGGGAGTTGCCAGATCATTTCCAAAGGGGGTGTGGACGTGTTGTAATCTTGTGCAGATGATTTTATGCTTCAGAAGAATTCGTATGTTCATTATTTTTAGATCATCTAATGGTCGTTGTACAAGCTGGACTTCTGCTTTGTCATACCTGAACTTCTACTTTTCCTTCGTTGGATCCAGTTGGGGCTAGGGCGGCTCGGGATCGGGATCGGGGGAAGATTAGGTCGATCAAGTGGGTCTGGCCGGGTTTCTGTGCTGGACTTTTGCGTTGTCATACCTGAACTTCTTCTGTTCTTTCATTGCAAGGTAATGCAGAAAGTCCTTTGTATTTCTTTCCTTTTTTCTGTCATTTTTCATTCTTACATTGTTTTTATTAATGGTTGAACTTCTGGTTTTCCAGATTGCATTCCACATTTGCAAGGCGAAGGTGCATGGTGCTCTATTTTTTCTTTGTTTGGTTTTCTTTGTAATTTTAATTCTTCGGATGCTCTTTTTATACTTTTGTCTCGTGAGCAATCATGGGATTAGCCCAAGTATGCATGCACTTTTTCCAGATCATCTAAGGGTCGTTGTAGAAGCTGGACTTCTATGTTATTCATACATGAACTTTAGCCTTTTCCTTCTTTGCAAAGTAATGCAACAAGTCCTCTGTATTTCTTTCTTTTTTATGTTTTTTTTCATTCTTTGCATTGGTTTGGATTTTTTTTGACTTAGTCCCATGAGCAGCCATGGAATTGGCCGACGGATATGCGTATTTTTTTTATTTTTTCTAGTATGTTTTTGTACTTATAATAGTTGTTGGTCTTCACTGAATAACTATCCTGAACTTCTGTGTGACAATCATTTTTAACATGTTAATTTGAGGTTTTACAAAACGTCGAACTTCTATATCTTCACTACTTGTACTTCTTATTTATAAATTTGTTTGTTATTTTTGGATTTAAATATTTGTAGACATTGAAATCGGCATTGCGCGTATTGACAAATGCGGTAGCGCGAGGCCGAGGAGGGGGGAGGGACCCCCCTCCCCTCCACCTGCGAGGCCGAGACAGGAATGAGCTGGAGCAGGCGACGACGCCGCATGCCGCGTCGTCGCATGCGGAGGTGAGTCTGTCACATCCGTGACCCCACTATCTTAGGGGTGTGGCTCTGGGGTGCGTGCGGTGGGGGTGGAAATAGAATAACCGCATTGCGTCCTCTCAAAACCTAGCGCGGAGCAATGCGGTAGCGCGAGGCCGAGCAGGGGGGAGGGGGTCCCGACCCCCTCCCCTCCCCCTGCAAGGCCAAGACAGGAACGAGCCAGAGCAGGCGACGACGCGGCGTGCCGCGTCATCGCATGCGGAGGCGAGTCCGTCACATCCGTGACCCCACTATCTATCTTAGGGGTGTGGCTCTGGGGTGCGTGCGGTGGGGGTGGAAACAGAATAACCGCATTGCGTCCTGTCAAAACCTAGCGCAGCAATGCGGTAGCGCGAGGCCGAGCAGGGGGGGATCCCAACCCCCCTCCCCTCCCCCTGCGAGGCCGAGACAGGAACGAGCTAGAGCAGGCAACGACGCGGCGTGCCGTGTCGTTGCATGCAGAGGCGAGTCCGTCACATCCGTGACCCCACTATCTATCTTAGGGGTGTGGCTCTGGGGTGCGTGCGGTGGGGGTGGAAACAGAATAACCGCATTGCGTCCTGTCAAAACCTAGCGCACAGCAATGCCGTAGCGCGAGGCCGAGCAGGGGGGAGGGGGTCCCTCCCCCCTCCCCTCCCCCTGCGAGGCTAAGACAGGAACGAGCCGGAGCAGGCGACGACGCGGCGTGGTGCGTCGTTGCATGCGGAGGCGAGTCCATCACATCCGTGACCCCACTATCTATCTTAGGTTTTTTAGGGTTTAGGGTGCGTGTTTTAGTTAGATATGAACTTCATCTGTTTTTGTACTTGAACTTCTTTTTGTTTCTTATGGTTTATTTATTCATATGCCTTTACTTCTTTTATTAGAGTACTTGAAATTATGTTCTTTATTTTTTGAACTTCTTTCTCTTGTTTTTTAGGTGCATATTTTGTGTATGTATTTCCTTCCCTTGGTAGTGTATTTGCCATCAATTTTTGGTTTTTAAGGATATCAATAGTGCTGTTGTGTGATCTTATCTCATTTATAATAGATGCATTCAAATGGTGCATTCATTTATCTATACATGTGTTTACTATTTTAGCTATTGGGGGGTAAAACTGTAAGTTCACAGGCGTTGCAATTCCCATGACAGAGAGGCATTAACTGAGCATCTCGCTCGCCACCACCTGTCAGAAAACCCCTCTCCCCCTCTCGCTCGCTCTCTCCCCCCTCTCCGTCGTTCCGCTGCCTTCGTCGCCTCCAACTCCCCCCGATTTCTCCACCCCTGTCCCCTTCCCTCATGCTGGAGTAACCGGCGCACGCCCCCGCTCCTATTTCTCCCCCATGCCCCGCTCTCCCTCGCCCAGCCCGCTCTCTTCTGCTCTAAAGCGAGGGCGGCAACTGCCTGCGCGGTTGCAAGGTGCGCGTGGCGTCGTAGGGAGTGGAAGAACCGCCGCGGATTCGTGTGTGCGGGGGTTGTTTCGAGAGGCACAAATGCTGCCCCCCAATGCTTGCTTTTAGTTTCGCTAGATCTGTCGAGTCCGCCTCCTGTGTGCTCTCGTGTCCGCGTCCTATCCCCTTCTTCTGATGGTTTGGTGGGAGATTAGGTAGGGTTCTTGTGCGTGTGGTGGGTGGATTCCATTCCCCCATGGTCAGATTTGTCTATGAGATGCTTGTGTGTGCTATTTCTCCCTTCAGAGTTGAGTTGATTTCATTTCCCATTTGGTGATTTCAGCATTCAAATGCATGTAAGAGAGGGTGTGGTGTGATGGTTGATTCTGAATCTGATGTATCTAATTGTCTTAGTATTGTTGATTTCGAAGTCTAGATTGTGTCTGTCACATGATAGTTAGTTTCTGGATTCTTTTTTTTGTTTGTGCTTGCCTATATGTGCTTCTGTTCATGTTTTCATACTTGTTGATATTTTCTAGTTGCTTCATCCTAGGGTTTCATTTAGTTGTTTTTGTATTTGTTGTATGATTTTTCTACCTGCTAACTATGTGCAATCTATCCCCTGTTTTTAGTAGGTTGTTCTAGGGTTTGGAGATCCATTCAACAAGGTGTTATGTTGTCATGGCTTCAAAACCTTCTCCGGGTATTTTATTGTGGTCGGATCTTGTATTTTAAATAGCAGTTTTTTTTATATATGTCTGCCCATATCTTCACTTAGTTGTCTTGTTGGACTACCCTTTCTTAAAAGTGTGAACTTCTAACAATGGTCATGTGTATGCATTTTACCCTTAGTTTTAGTTAGTGAAGTGTTGCTTAATTTTTATTTGATGAATTGCTAGTGAACTATGTCACCAAGTGTTGTTGGACTTCCCAAATGTTTCATATTTATAGTGTATATCTTTGTTTTTTTTGTTATCATTTTCATGGTATTGATATTTAAATTTGCCTGTGAAATAGTGTATGTGTTCATGCTACATCTTTTTTATGTGCTACTTGCTTGGTTCACATAGTTGAACTTCTGGTTTTAATTATTGTTTGTTTATAATGAAATTTGGTTGAACTTCTGTTATGCACATTTTGTTTTACTGCTTTGTTATATATTATTGAACTTCTGGACATTCATGTTATATGTAGTAGCCCCTATGGTGTAGATTATTTTTATATTTAGTATGTAAACTTTAGTTTGTTTGTTGTGTTTACTGCTTTGTTAGGTATTGTTGAAATTCTGGGTATTGGACATTGTTGTAAGAGTAGAAGTACCATTGGTGTAGGATTGCGTATTAGAAGTCAACAAGAGAAGTATGATCCTACTTCTTTCCAAGGAACACAAGCTCAAGATGATCTTCCACCACAAGTCCACAAGCTAAAAGGCAAGGACATGCTTCAAGAGGAGATTGATGCATTTGAAGAAGCACCTAAGGACTTGGTCAAGTGGGTTCCCAAGACTACATCAAGTTCTACTTCATCAAGTACGATTACAACTCCAAGGATTCCCATCAAGATGGTGTGGATCCCGAAGGAGAAGAACTAGAGAGTTCTTGAGGGTGACTCCACCAACATACTTCACTCATATCATTTTGTCGAGGACAAGTGCAAACAACTTCCATATCGTGCACTAGTTCAAGGAGTCACAAACCCTCTTGTTGGTAAGACAACGGACAAGGTAACCTAATGCTTTCATGGACATCATCCTATGTGAACATCACTCTATGTCTATGGATATCCTTGTTTGTTCCTTGTGGGACTAACCCGTGTAGGTATTGAAAGTGCAACTCACTCCAAAGGATTGCTCCAAAAGATCTACATCAACATTGAGCATCTACATCTTCAACACCTACATGAAGTCATCATCGACAAAACCCAAGGTTAGTTCATCCCTCTTAGGGGGGATATCACACTTAGGGGGAGCTTTACTCCAATCAATTGAGCTAAAGAAACTCTAATGGTGTGAACACAACAATGCTTTATGTAAAAGTGGCAACCCCACTTGTGCTTAAACGATGAGTGTGACCTACGATCAAATGTTTTCATTTGACTCCTAAGTCAATATACTCATATATAGATGACCTAGTCATCGCCAAATTGCTTGATAGATGCTAGAGTGATTGTGCATGCTTTGCCACACATTTCATTTGCAATCTTATTGTGTGAGCATGTTGGATGCATATTTTACTCATTCGAGGACATCCATTTGTTGCTTTGATTGTTTGGCTTTTTCTCTTTTTCCAAATGGATGGGCAAGAATGCCTAAGAACTCCCTCTAGCTATCTATGCTTTCCTCGTCTCAAACTCTATTCATGCTACATCACAAAGTTTGATCAAGTCAGATTAGAACCACTCTGTGTGAGGAGCACTCGGAGTCCCCGATTCGTCATAGACTTAAACTTCCAAAACCTCTTTGTGCATTTTGGTATGACCGAGTCATCCATTTCGGTCACACCGAGATCACTAAGTTGATCTAGGTTTTCAATCTCGGTGCAACCGATTAGAACGTTTCAGTCACACCGAGTTTCAGTAACCGCTTGCAGTCCTACATCTCGGTGCCACCGAGTTGTTCCACTCGGTCACACCGACAGGGTCAGGTTATATATACTGACGGGTCAAATTTTGGAATTTTTTCTGAAAACCTTCACTTGCACATAACCTGCTCTGCCTCTTCGGGTCTCCGGATCATCCTCTCGCCGCCAGCGACCTCCCGCCACCGGTCTCCGCCGCCGTCAACGACAATCTACTCCGCCGTTGCCGCCGTAGTGAACACTCGCCGCTCTAGGGTAAGTGTTCGACCCCTTGTGCTGTCTTTTTCACTCCGATTCCTAGCACAAGGACAATGCCATGTTTCTTGCGACGATTGAGATTGATCCATCCAGCTAAAACTTCCTTAGGTCTAGATTGATTTGAAAATTTTAGGGTTAGCTCTCCGCAGAACTCATCTCGGACCGACCGAACTGTAGAAATCGGTCTCACCGATTCGGCCTTGGCCATTGCACATGCGCTTTTCAGTCTGACCGAAACGTGCAAATCAGTGTTACCGAGTTCAAATTCTGTGAAACCCTAGCAATCTCGGTGCCACTGAACGGTGACTCGGCCCTACCGAGTTCACTAGTTTAGGTTCCAAGTGTTGCTTCGGTATCACCGAGTTTGTCAATTCGGTAGCTCCGAGATCACTTCTGTAGAGAACTAAAACTAAGCTTTTTGACTCAATTATTTTGCAAAACCTATGTACTTTGTGATGCTCATCAACTCTACCTCATCTACAACCTATTCACAGGGTCTGCTGACAGTTTGCCTGCAAGATGTCTGATCAAAGTGACAGCCAGAACAAGTCTGAAGAGCAGGCTCAGATGAGTGAGGGCACTAGTCCCTCCAGGTTTTCTAATGATGGAAGCAGGAGCACTACAAGCAACTTACCTAAGGTAGCAACCAGATCCAGGAAGAAGAAAACCTCAGAATCTGAGGATGAGGATTATGTGGCCATTGAGGACGAGGCCACTTCAAGGAAAAAGGTGCTGAAAAAGGAGTATGTCACAACTGCTACAGTTAAGCCAGGGATGCATAAGAAGGCACCAACAAAGAGAGTTCCTATGTCTAAGGCTAGAGCATCCACTGCTGAAACCTCCAAGCCAACTGAAGAGGCAGTTGGAGAAGGGAAGAAAAGGAAGGAAAGGGTCAATAAGACCACTGCTAGAGTGCTTGTTATATCATCCATAATGATAGGTTCAGATGAAGAGGAAGAGGAAGAGGATGCTGCACTAGCACCCAAAGCTCAGAAGCTTATGGGAGATGCAATCAAGTCAGGGGCTGCTCCACCTAAGCCCAAATCTGCTCCCAAAGCTGCTTCTCAGAAACTCCCAAAACCCAAGAGGAACACCAGGAGTATACCGGCCGAGGAAAAGAACAAGGCCCCAGTGCCTGAAGCTGGTGAAGAATAGGAAGATGACTCGCTTGTTTTGAGAAAGCTCAAGCCCAAGATCCCTGACCACAATGATGCACATCCTGTTGCAGAAAACATGAAAATCAGGAAGGATTCAGGACTGAGATTATGGAGACAGTCTAATCCATATGCTGTCAGGAGGAGAACTGTTGTGGATTAGAGGTTTCACACTAAGGAACAACAAGACATCTGTGAGACAATTCTGCTTGACAAGAAGCCCATAGTGTGTGACATGAGATGGGGTGACTAGGAGTATATAAACGAGAATGAAGATCACTATCCATGTGTATATGACAACTTCAAAGCATGTGGAGTTGATAAATTTGTTACCCAGAAGCTCACCAAGTGGAATGATGAGCTGATCATGCAGTTTTACTCCACTGCCCACTTTTACCCAAATGGGAAGATCATTTTGAATGTCTGAAGGTACAAGGTACCAATCTACTATTGAAGAATGGGTTCAGCTGATCAATGCCCCAGAAGAAAGTAAGGATGACTTGGTTGTTTATACTGAAAAGAAGAAAGACCATAACTCTATGGCCAACATGTACAGAGAGATCCCATATGATGCATTGGATACTCATAAGTTTGTATCTATCCACTTCTTGTTGTCTGGTCTGATCCAAAGGCACACATTGCTACCCAAGTCAGGTGATCACAAGATGATCAGAGGATATGCTATCAATTTGATCCATTTGTTTGATGTGCCTCAAAAGTTCAAAGTCATGAGTCTGATTGTGGAGATAGTCAAAAGGACAACAGCTGATCAGAAGAGAAGTTGTGGGTATGCCCCACAAATTCAGGAGCTCATCAACTCCAAGATGGGCACAGGCAAATATCTATTGGATAAGGAGCACCTGCCCATCTACCCTGAATTTGAAGACAACACTGTTGTCATGAATGAAAATGAACCATCATCAGCTCAAGAAGATGAGAAGAGAGAGAAGGCAAGGGTAGAGAAAGCTGCAAAGATGCCAACTGTTGAAGAGGCATCTCAAGTATTCTTGAAGACCAAGCAAGATCAGCTTGGATATCTGATCCAATCCACCTTGAGGATTGAGAAGGGCTTGGCCACCCCGACTCAAAACCATGAGAGCTTGGAGAGGATCGTTGAGCAGAAATTCTATGATCTTGATGTCAAAGTGACTGAGATTCAGACTACACTTGAGCAGCTTTAGGAGGAAGCAGAGGAGAGGACAGGAAAAGCAACCACTAATGCTTTCAAGCGTGTGCCACGAGGTCCAAGGTCTGCTGCAGTGCCAGTCTCAGATACTAGAGCTTCAATGTCAGTACCAGCAGCTACAGCTCCAGTGCCTCCGCCAGCACCCACTCCATCAGCTCCAACTACTTCATCGAAAGCCTTTGTCCATGGAGTTCTCTCTACACCACCTCCCGAAGATCAAGCCTGAGGGAGGTATAGCACTATGCATTTTCAAACTTTTTGGTAACTTGTTGCCAAAGGGGGAGAAAAATGTATAGATCATAGGCTTCGAGAGAGAGTGTTGCTTTTTATCTCTCTTGCTATTTTGGTTGAACTACTTTATTGCGTACTTGTGTGAGATACTTTATGTCCTTGTGAGATACTTGTTTGATCATGTGTTTGATCATATGCTACCCTTAATGCTTGTTGGATGATATTATCTCTTATATCCCTATATGATCATTCACTTGCTTGGTGATGAGTGCATGTTTTTAACTTCTATCATTTTGAGCGCTCCACCAAGATGTATGTGACATGGAAGAGTAACCCATGATCCTAATCGATTGTGCATTTGCATTCAAAAGAAAATTTTAAAATAATGCACAAATTTAGCGGGAGCTCTTGCTTATCACATACTTTTCAAAGTGACGATGTTTTTCAATCTTATTATCTTTTGTCGAAGCTTTGATCTATATGTTGTCATCAATTACCAAAAAGGGGGAGATTGAAAGTGCAACTATCCCTGGGTAGTTTTGGTAATTCCTAACAACATATAGCACATTGAGCTAATGCTACTTCAAGATAAACATTTCAGGAAAGCTCAATGATTAGTGTGGCATGGATGAGAAATGTGGACCCCTCAAAATGCTAAGGACAAAGGATTGGCTCAAGCTCAAAGCTCAGGACTCTACATTTTTTCATTTTAAGTGATCCAAGATCATATTGAGTCCATAGGAAAAGCCAATACTATCAAGAGGGGGTGAGGTGTTGCTTAATGAGTTTCTTGCTCAAAGTGCTTAGTGATATGCTCAAAAAACCCTCAACTACTTTCTCACATCCACATATGTCCCAAACCAAAAGTCAAACTCGGCCCCACCGAATCTGTCTATCCGGCGCCACCAAGTTCAGTTGACATAGCCATTGCCAGAAACCCTATTCTTTTCGGTCTTACCGATAGGGATTTCGGTCTCACCGAGATGGGATTGTCATCTCTCTGTTTCCCTTTGTAACGTTTCGGTCAAACCGAGATGAGCAATCGGTCCCACCGAGATTGCAATGCAAACTCTCTGTTTCCCTTTCATAACATTTCGGTACAACCGAGATGAGCGAATCGGTCCCACCGAGTTTGCCTAACCAACTCTCTGTTTGTCTATTACCAAAATTGGTCCCACCGAGTTTGCGTAATCGGTCTCACCGAGATTACGTTATGCCCTAACCCTAATGAAATCGGTCTCACCGAGTTGACATGTCGGTCCCACCGAAAATCCTAACGGTCACATTATGAACTAAATTGGTCTGACCGAGTTTCACGATTCGGTCCCACCGAGTTTGGTAAATTGTGTGTAACGGTTAGATTTTGTGTGGAGGCTATATATACCCCTCCACCCACTCTTCATTCGAGGAGAGAGCCATCAGAACATGCCTACAATTACAACATACATTTTCTGAGAGAGAACCACCTACACTTGTGTTGAGGTCAAGATATTCCATTCCAACCACATAAATCTTGATCTCTAGCCTTTCCCAAGTTGCTTTCCACTCAAATCATCTTTCAACCAAATCCTATCCTATGAGAGAGAGTTGAGTGTTGGGGAGACTATCATTTGAAGCACAAGGGCAAGGAGTTCATCATCAACTCACCATTTGTTACCTCTTGGAGAGTGGTGTCTCCTAGATTGGTTAGGTGTCACTTGGGAGTCTCCGTCAAGATTGTGGAGTTGAACCAAGGAGTTTGTAAGGGCAAGGAGATCGCCTACTTCGTGAAGATCTACCCTACTGAGGCAAGTCCTTCGTGGGCGACAACCATGGTGGGATAGACAAGGTTGCTTCTTCATGGAACCTTCGTGGGTGGAGCCCTCCGTGGAGTCGCGCAACCGTTACCCTTCGTGGCTTGAAGTCTCCATCAACGTGGATGTACGATAGCACCACCTATCAAAACCACGCCAAAAATCTTCGTATCTACATTGTGTTTGCTCCCTCCAAACTCCTCCCTTTACCTTCATATGCAATCGTTTTACTTTCTGCTGCTATACTCTTAGAATTGCATGTGTAGGTTGATTGCTTGACTTGTGCTAAGTTGCTAAAATCTGCCAAGAATTAAAATTGGGAAAAGGCTAGATTTCTATTTGGTCAAGTAGTCTAATCACCCCCCTCTGGACATACTTTCGATCCTACACCGACGTCTCCCCGCCTCCTCCTCCTCCCGTCTGGCGCTGCCCTGCCTCCTACACCTCCCGTCCGGCGCCACCCAGCATCCTCCTCCTCCCACCTGGTGTCTCCCCGCCTCCTCCTCCTGTCCGGAGCCGCCCCGCCTCCTACTCCCCCCGTCCGGCGCTGCCTCGCCTCGTCCTACTCCCATCTAGAGCCGCCCCGCCTTCTACTCCTCTCGTCTGGCACCGCCCCGCATCTCCCCCGCGTGCCTCTGACCTGCAGCGCCGCCCAGCGACGGCCCCAGCCCCTCCTCGCTGCAGGCATGGCCACTGCCCCGCCATGCGCCCCACCCCATCCATCGCGCCACCTCGGCTCAATCCGTCGGGCGCTGAATCCGCACTCGAGAGCGGATGAGCTGCCTCCCCCGCACCAGTGCATACGGATCCGGCCGGGCTGCCCCACGATTGCCGGCCTCGACGGCCATGGCCACGGCCCCGCCCCTCGACGGCGCCGCCATAGTGTAGCTCTGTTGCTGCCCCAATGAAGTTCAGCTACCACTGGACCACTTCAAGCATGCCTCCAAGTTGCACGTCTATGGTCGCTGAACTGCATGGGGGCGTCACCTGAGCCAGAGGAGGAGTTGCTCCACTCGGGCATGTGCGTGCAAGGTCCAGCCGGCGAACGTCAAATGGGGATCCCGTCTCCTAGCTCTTGTGGTCGCGACTGGAGGCCATCGACCATGTCGCCCGCGTCAGCTGCAGGAGGCTTGGGGAGCGAGTGCAAGTTGTTCTCTACTCCTCTCTATGTTGGTCTTAACTACGCAGTGCAAGTTGCTCCCTAACGCAGGTCGTCTTGGTCATCTGTAGAGTACGAGTTACAATCCAACTTGATCATGCAATGATGCTTTGGCCATTGGATCAATTCTGCCTGCTTCAAAGCATTTGTTGTAGATATATAAACCAACCAGGAAGCTAATACATCTTGGCATTTACTCCTTTTGGCACTAGAGAGCTTACTTGATTGCAATATATCTCATCAATTGCAGGGGCAAAGTATGATTCTCATCAAGACTACGTGGAGCGAGCTAACAAGGCGAGGTCGGATAAGCTTTCTTCTGGACAACCATCATCACTGAAAGAATGAAGCAGTTGTCTCAACCAGCCCCATTTTGCCCAACATCTGCATGAAGTTTGCATTATGAATCTGAAGGCTTAATCTTGTGTCAAATAAACAGACCATCTATGTTCTGATTTTAGTAGCTATGGGGAAAACGTAGTGCTATTGTAATACAATAATATAAATTTGTTCGCGGAAATCTCAGAGTAGTGTCTTTTCTATTCTAGGAGGAGATGATGGACAAATCATGGTATTTTTATCTCACGAATTGCAATCCAGAGCCAACTCTCATTTGCACACTACTGGAAGATACGTAGCGGTAGTGCGCATGATTTGTTGTGGATGTTACAGGCTAGTAGAGGAGTAGCGCACAACATGCGTGGTTTTGTAGGTGGGGACTGGAGAGGAAAGGGAGAATTGGTGGAGCGAGGCGAGAGGGAGCCGCGCCTATTGGTGGCACCTTGGGAGACGGCCGGTGGGAGCCGCACCTGTTGAAAAAACATGACAAAAGTAGTACGGGCCGAAGACCACGGAAGTTCAGATTCTTCTTTGCGTGTTCAGATTTGAAGTGCAGTGCGTGGGTGAGGTACAAAAAATGGGTGTAAGTCCTGAAACTTTTTGTTCCGTCGTGTCCCAGTGTGAAGTGTGAAGGGCCGAAAAATTAATGTGGTTCACTTCTTGATGCAGTGCGGTTCACTCGCTCAATCCATACGGTCCACTTGTTCGGTCTACGCTCGTAGAAAATATGAAGTTTGGAAAAAACTCAAGCGGTTCACTTTCGGTAGTGTCGCGGCCCGTTTACGGTAGTCTCTAGGTTCACTTTTCATAGTCTTGCGGTTCACCAACACTCGACATGAAGTGCACTCCACCTCGTTTGGGAAAATTTATGTCCCACAAAAAAGAAATCATGCAGTGCACTTTTCTATCCAATGAAGTGCGGTTTTTAGTCTAAATAAGTGTGGTTTTGTGTCTGATGTAGTACGGCCCGTTTGTGGTAGTCTCGAGGTTCACTTTTCATAGTCTTGCGGTTCACCAACACTCGACATGAAGTGCACTCCACCTCGTTTCAGAAAATTTACGTCCCACAAAAAAGAAATCATGCAGTGCACTTGTCTGTACAATGAAGTGCGATTTTTTCGTCTAAATAAGTGTGGTTTTCTGTCTGATGCAGTACGGCCCGTTTACGGTAGTCTCGAGGCTCCCTTTTCATAGTCTTGCGGTTCACCAACACTCGACATGAAGTGCACTCCACCTCGTTTAGGAAAATTTACGTCCCACAAAAAAGAAAATCATGCAGTGCACTTATTTGTCCGATGTAGTGCAGTATTTAGTCTAAAGAAGTGCAGTTTTCTGTCTCATGCAGTACATAAGACGATTTTGGTGTCGCGAAAAAACAGTGTCTGCATTTTGTTAAAATCAAAATTGCTCATAAACCGTAAGGAATCGGAGAGAGTGTTCTACATGAAAAAGTTGCACCTCATCAATTTCTTTCCAACAGCGTATAATTTGAATCATTTTGACTAGCGGTTTGTAAAGAATTCGCGAAAAACGGCCGCTGTCTCTCGTCGTCAGCCGCATGATTTTCAAGCTTAACTAAAAACCGTAAGGAATCTCAAAAACAATTCAACATATGAAAGTTGCGCCTCGTCCATAGCTTTCCAACGACGTATCATACGCCTCATTTCAACAAATGGTTGGAAAACTGAAGCGAAAACAATACCAAAAATTTCAAAAAAAATTGAAAAACAGAATTCCGTGATTTAGTAAATTTGAAACTACTCTTAAACCGTAACGAATTAGAGAAAATAATAGATATGAAAAATATGTGCCTCGGCGATATCTTCCCAACGGTGTATCATTTGCTTCATTCCGACTAGTGGTTTAGAAAAAAACGCGAAAAAACGCTCGCTGCCACTCGTCGTCCGCCGCACCGTTTTTAAAACTGCTCTTAAACCGTGGGGAATCTCGAAAAATGTTCAATATGGAGAAGTTGCGCCTAATCCATAGCTTTCCATCTGTATATTATAAGCCTCATTCTGATAAACGGTTAAAAAACTAGAGCGAAAACAATACCAAAAAACACTGCATGTAGTTTTTCCGACACGAAGTGTGCAGAATAAGTTATTCTTCATTCGAGGTAATCTTACGATCATTTCATAATTAAATTACCTTTTGAATTTAAATAGTTACATTCCTATTGATTCACTACGTAAAATTTGACATAAGAAAATAAAAATATAGGCCATAAGACAAGAAAATTTGCAGTTTATGTGTATTCTAGACTATGTTTTTACGTTTGTAATTTTACATAACATAAAATATTTTTTATGGCGATTTTTTTTTTTACGGTCCCTTTTTGCGTCGGAAATAAGACAAACTTACGGAACGTAAAATTACGGTGCATTGATGGAAAAATAGAGGGGGGTGAAGAATAACTATTCTTCACTCAGGGTGACGTGCTATATATATAGCGGTTGAACACGCAAGGAAAAGCTGTCCACAAGCCGAGTGTACCGACGGACGCGAGCAGAGCACGCCGCGGTGCCTAATGGCGAGCAGAGCTTGCCGAGGGATGCGAGCAGAGGCCGACACAGTGATACGTGGCAAATAAGATGAACTGTGCAAGCGATGTCGGGGACATCAAGCACGAATCATTTTAAAGTTGCGTGTGCGATACGTGGCATATAGTTGATCCATCTGAGATGTTTGTGATGGAATAAGCCGTGTGTGTTGCATGCAAATGCTTGCTGATATATAACCTTAAATTTAACCAAGAAAGTGTTAATGCATGATACAAAACTTGTATAACTGGAAACTGTGTTCAAATACGAATCCAACGATATAATCTTTGGCGACATGCATTCGTATTTTATTAGTAAAATCCTACTTACAAACTAGGATGGGGATATAGTAGGCAATTAAATCGCAAACGTTTTTTTGTATTAACCGTATGTGTACGTGTCCTTTCGTCCTCCTCTCGCATGTCTTGTCACCCCGCTGCCGCAGACGGCTTACAGTGCAAGCTTGCGCTGCGCGCGGGGGCATTCATTTGGCCAAATAGTGGCACCAATGAATCGTCGGTGAGTCTGTTCCCGGGCAACCTCGGATGTTCCCGTGCAAGCTTCCCGCCCGACTCGGTGAAATCCCCCAAAATCCCAATGCTTACCAGCTTGCTATATTAACCCTCATGGCCGGTGAGTCCTACGTCGCGTTTTCCCCTCCCTCCCTGTAGCTTATCTCGTCTACTTTTCCTACAATCTCCAATGGCATTGGTCCGTCATCGTTGCTCAGCCACTCTGCCGTCATTAGAGAATAGCTCCAGCTGGGAGGCTATACCACGGCGGCGGCGCAGTCCCCGGCGTAGTGTAGTGCCCGTGGTGTCCATGTTGGGTGTGCGCGGAACACCCACCACATGCTTCGCCGCCGTTGCCCGTCGGCAGCTATTGTCAGCCGCCATTGCCGCCAGACCACCATTGAGAGCCAGGATCATCGCTCGCTCTGCCACCGTGGCCCAAAGGCGGGAGGTGGCAGTCGTGGCCACCACCCCACTGCCAGCCATCACCCGCTCCGCCATCGCGGCCCGAAGGCTGGAGGTGGCCGTCGTGGCCGCCAGCCCATCATCGGTCACCACGGCCGCCAGCCCACCGTCGACCGTCGGGATCATCACCCGCTCCGCCACCGCCGCCCGAAGGAGGGAGGCAGAGGTAGTGGCCCGCACGTGCGTCAGCGACCTTGCATGCTACATCGAGTTCCTGCGGGAGGAGGATGAGCGCCTCGTCGAGCATGCAAAGAGCCTTACCGCAGCCATGGCTGCAGCACACGCTGACGCAGAGGAGAGGAATCAGGAGATCTATGAGCAGTTCGATCGCTTCGAGAGGGGGTCGTCTGGAGCGGCAGTGGGCGTTCGATAGGGCGAGCGTCGCTGAACGTGCAGCATCGACAGGCACCGTATTCCCGTTGTCCAGCTCGTCGGTAGGCTCCTCCTCCTCCTCTGCCTCTTACTGAGCGCGCTCGGCACAGGAGAGGCTGCCGGAAGTAGCACAAAGCACCTCCGTAGTAGTAGTATTTAGGGGCTATTTTGTTCTGTTCATCTGACTATATGTGTGGTGGAACTGTACAACATATTTAAAATTAGCTAGTATATATAGTTGAACTAGCTATTTCAGTATGTGGTTGGCAACAATTGGGGAAAAGTTTGGTCGATTTAGTTGTCGAGTTGAACTGTTTGTATAAATTAAGAACGTCTGCTTAATCTATGAATGAAATCTATGCTTAATTACTGAATTTTAGTTGCAAAAATTAGATAGGCTAGTGATTTTTAACTGCATATTTTGACAAATCGCAGTGTTACAAGGATTGACAAATGGCAATGTTAATAGATCAACAAATGTCAATCTTTTCAGTTTGACAAATGGCAACATACCCAATACAACCGTTTGCGTTGAAGGGATGCACAAATCCTGCGCTGCGAATTTTCCCTCGACTTAAGGGGGAAGACCATAGCTCTCACTTTGCATACGGGTGTTCTATCTAAAACGTTTGCGATCTAGAGCTGTAGAAATCCTGCTCGGCACATTTTCTCTTGGATTCCTAGGGAAGCTGTCGGTTTGCATATGTGTGTTCTAACTAAAACATTTGTGATCAAGAGCTGCACAAATCCTGCTCGACACGTTTTCCCTTGGCTTCTTGGGGAAGTTGTCGGTTTGCATACATGTGTTCTAACTAAAACATTTGCGATGAGCGTTTTATATTTAAAAAAAATATGAAACTGCGGCTTGGGCCATTAATGGAGATGATGCGAGCAAGGCGTGTGACCATGGAAGTAAAAGGGATTGCTTCCCGGTGAGCCTGCATGGCGTACAGCTCGCAAGCTTCCCAGTGAGCCTCCGCATTGGAGTACAAGTTGCACGCCTCTCGTTTAGTCAAGCACTCAAGCGCCTTCCCGCACGGCACCTCCTAGCTATTAAAAGAGTGAGGTGTGGCGTCACATGAATGGTTAACAGAATGCACACAATTTAAATTATACAAAACGTTTGAGATCTTATAGTGGCAGCTATTTGTTTCAAAATGCGTTTGTTGGCTGTTATTCGAGTGCGCCTTCTCTCAAAATGGACACAAAAAATACCATAGCATGTCGGGTGCCATTCCATGATAGCATGCCAAGTTTCATGAATTCCAGACGAGTTTTGAATTTACTAGAATTTCTAAATAAAGTATCTCAACTTTGTTGGCAATCAATAGTGCCATAGTGTTTGAAATTAATTCCCATGTCTTGCATGGGACCTAATTAACGATGCACCCAAGGACAAAGATTTTTTTTGAAACCAATTTATATGCACTGGAGCATGTGCATGCAGCTCAAATTTGAATTATGCCCACAAAATGCCTAGAAAACCCAGTTAATGTATAAAAATGTCCAAACGAACCCTAAAAAATTCCAAAATTTAACACAACACTCATGTTGTTCTATGTTGACACTAGAAATTTTTGGAAGCAATAAGAGGCATCATATATTGTTTTGTCCCCAAAGGTGGCATGTTCCCTATCGAAACAATCATGCTTGTTGTGAGAAGCTCTAGTTTGTGAGAAGCTTATACCCAAACCTCCCCCAAACGGGACAATTTTTTTACCACGACATGTTGATGCCGCTCCAAGATAGCATGCCAAGTTTCATGAATTTCAGATGAGTTTTGGATTTACTAGAATTCAAAAATCAGGTATCTCAATGTTTGCGGCCCAGTGATGGCGGCAGGGTGTTTGACATTCATTCCCATTTCTTGCATGGTACCTATGCATGCAACCAAGGACACATATTTGATTTTTGAACCAATTTATATGCACTGGAGCATGTGCATGTAGTTCAAATTGGAATTATGCATATAAAATGCCTAGAAAACCCAGTTAATGTATAAAAATGTCCAAACGAACCCCCAAAAATTCCTAAATTTATCACAACACTCCTGTTGTTCTTTGTTGACACTACAAAATTTTTGAAAGCAATAAGAGGCAATGGATATCGTTTCGTCCTGAAAGGTGGCACGTTCCCTATTGAAACAATCACGCTTATTGTGAGAAGCTCTGGTTTGTGAGAAGCTTATACCCAAACCTGCCCCAAATGGGACAAAAAATTTACAACAACATGTTGATACCGCTCCATGATAGCATGCCAAGTTTCATGAATTTCAGACGGGTTTTGGATCTACTAGAATTTAAAAACCAGGTATCTCAATGTTTGCAGCCGAGTGATGGTGGCAGGGTGTTTGACATTCAATCCCATTTCTTGCATGGGACCTAAGCATGCAACCAATGACACATATTTGATTTTTTGACCCGTTTATATGCAATGGAGCATGTGCGTGTATTTCAAATTTGAATTGTGCACCTGAAATGCCTACAAAACCAAGTTCATGAATAAAAACGTCCAAACAAACCCCGAATAATTCCAATTTTTTTGACGACACACCTATAGTTGCATGTTCACCGCAGATAAAAGTTCTAGCAATTCAAACACCATCCTTTGTAGCTGTGACCCCATTATGCAATTCAAATCAAGATGAAAAATCGAGTATATTGCACACAGTTTATTATCACCAACCGTGTGAGATGCAATAGAAAATATCTTGGAGCAACGTCTGAGTATAGTAGGCATACGGTTTAAGCGAGAAGGTGCAACGGCTATAGTCCACAGCCGGCGTGTCAAGCACACTAGCTCACTCGCCAAATATCATTTCACTGTTCAATCATCGCCGGTGAAAGATGGGGACATGGACCCATGTCATGAGGGTAACTTCGGCGACCCACTCTGGCGAGAGCATGGTCGCAGCCGCCAGGTGCGTGCTAACAAGCTTCGTGAGGGCGACCACAATCTACGTCCGGGAGGCCAAGGCAGCCCAAATGGCTGCTGTTGCTTCTCAGGCAGTGGCAGCAACATCTGCCTTGGGGATAGCAACTGGCGAGAGCGGCATAGCAGTTCTCCATTCCGCAGCGGGAGCATTAGCTCTGACGGAGGCCGCCCACGACCATGTCGAGGCCGCCCACGCCCAAATCATGGCGGTCACCACACAAATCGAACAAAGCTTCTCCGACAATGGTCGGCAACCCACGGCCGAAGAGTTGGCAAGCACCGAGAGCGTTCGAGCAGCTGTCCGTTCCTGCGCAGCATACCTTGCCACGACGGAGCCCGCCAAAGCCCAGATCGTGCTCGCCCACGCCCCCAGCTCGTGGCGGCCTATTCCAAAGAGATGGCGGATGCGGATGGCGAGATGCTTGTCGAGTATGGTGTGATGGATGCCATGGGGCCCCTTCCCCATCGGGGCGAGCTGGACATGGACGCAGCGGCAGAGATCGACGAGCACCAGCCATAATAGTACTCTCTGTTTTGTTTAATTAAGAGCGTTGGTTTTTAATTTTTTTAGAGTAATGTTTAGGTCAGGTAGCTCTGTTTAATTGCCTTGCTCGATTAAGAAGTGTGGGTTTGCTGTAGTCTCCTTTGTGTACCCAAATTATGCAATGATGTGGATGACCACCGTAACCAGGGAAATTCGAACCAAAATTTTTGACGTTCAAACTCATCACACACGAGTTATGCTATCTGAATCGTTTGTGATGTTCACCTATCATACATAGTTCTGAATAAGGGACCATGTTTGATGACACTTTGCGCGCCAGTTTTTTCGCTGAAGCGATTCCAAATTTTCGGCTTCAACGGAAATATCTACCTCCCGGCCACTCCCCCTTACGAAAATCCACATTTCCCCTATTTCTGCCTTCCTTTCCAAGTTGAAACCTTCACTCCTTGCTTGCAGCACCGCCTCCTCGCCAGTGACCCTCCTTCACGCTGCTCGGCTCATCTATCCAGGCAGGTAATCCACACCTGACCCCCATCCTCCTCCTCCTTCCACATCCCACATGCCCCAACCGCCGGCGCGACACCTTCCACCCAAATCACCGACCCCTCCACCAAGTAAGCGCTGCCCAAAGCCATGGTGCACACAGTATAGCAAGGATCTCAAGGAACATTTGGCAGCGGAGAAGCAAATCGCGACCGCACATGCAGATGAGGTCGCGATGGCTGCCATTCGTGCGAACCCCCAGATCTTGGAGGTGCACCTCGCTGTCGAGTCCACCGTCAACGCCTCGCGCGCCACAGACGCGACACGGTTGGCTGCTTTAAATGACAGTTCATGGAGTTTTCTCGAGCTCACCCTTTTAACTGTTTTGTTAATTAGTTGTCGTGTTCAGTTAACTGTTTGTTTCAATTCTGCAAATGTGATGTTCAATTCTTGAGGGTGAAATTTCGTATGTCTTCCATGTGAGAAATAAATGAATTTTTCTTTACAAAATACATGAGAAACAAATACAATTGCTATATTTCCAAGTTGTCAAGCATGCTTGGTTTGGTTAACTGTCTGATCTTCTATTAGGAGTATATTATATTGTGCAATGTGGTGCTCAGTTAACGTTTGGTTCATTTGTTGTGGTGTTTAGTTAACTGTTTGGTTCAATTCTGCAATGTGATGTTCAATTGTTGTGGGTGCATTCTGTTATTCTATACCATGTGAGGAATAAATTGAATTTGGCTGTACAAAATACATGAGAAACAAATAAAATTGCTATATTTCCAAGTTGTTAAGCATGCTTGGTTTGGTTAACTGTCTGATCTTCTATTAGGAGTATGTTATATTGTGCAATGTGGTGCTCAGTTAATGTTTGGTTTATTTGTTGTGGTGTCTAGTTAACTGCTTGGTTCAATTCTGCAATGTGATGTCCAATTGTCGTGGGTAGAATTTTGTATTGTTGTGCATGTGAGGAATAAATCAAATTTGGCTCCACTTAATACATGAGAAACATATACAAGTGCTATATTTCCTAGTTCTTGATCATGCTTGGTTTGGATAAATGGGTTTTCCATGTGGCTTGAATTAATCTGATGAATCTGCAATGTGCTTATTTTTCATCAACATATTTTACTGATAGCATGCGAACCCTCACTTAACCTGATGACCAACTACCTTATATATGTTGCAGGGAAACAATGGGAAGCACCGAGGTTTTCAATCGAGGTTTGCACATGCATGGTCCTTTGTCTAATAGCACATTATTGTGCAATTACAGGAACCATTCTAATATTTAGGTTTTTAACAATTTGGCCTTGCACATGTAGGTCCTGCTGTCAGAGGTTTTGACCCACTGTTCGACCCTTTTTGCATATGGGGAAATTAGTTGTCCATGAATATCAGTCAAGTAAATAAACTCAGAAAGATTGTTAGGATAAAGAAATTAGCGACAGAAAACAACAAGATCTTTGTTTGCACAATGAACAAGACATCAGTTCACTACAGGATGGTACTAACTATTATACATTGCCTTTTTTATTTCTTTGCCCCATTTCCAATATAGAGAAGATATTTATGCACATTCTTGTTTTCAGGCCTTTCCAAAGCAGTTCACTAATGATTACCTCTCAAACCACCTGTATGGTCAGGAGGCGAGGAAGGTATTCATACAACACCCACAGTTTAATATTGAAGTGTTCGTGAAGAGGATGAAGGATGGACGGTCAATCATCCACAGGCACTGGCCTAAAGTTGCAAAGACCTTCAACATCAATGAAGGCTCAATATTTGCCTTCTGCTTCAGCAGTTTTCCAGATGGGATACATATGTCTATGTATCATCTATGATGCTAATTTCGAAAGGTTATAGATGTTGCATGTGAAACTTGGTGCTGGTGCAGTTGTGTAACGGGGTAGCTGAGTGCTGAAGCTATATGATGTTGTACTCTGGTGTATTTCAATTATGAAAATGAAATATATTGTGTGCTTAATATGAAACGTCAATTAGATTAATAAATGGATTATTAATAATAGGATAATCAGCTTGCTAATTGGGTTTTTCTATTGCAAACGGTCATTGAGGAAACACCGTGGGCGATGACCTTAGGCAACGCACACAGTTTCTAGGAATAAACCGTGTTAGATTAATGAACAAGCACACACGACATCCTCTTGAAAACCGTTTGCGTTAGGCCACCTGGGAAAACGTTTACCACATAAAAACTGTGTGTGATGGAAAACCTTTGCCACATAGTTTCTTCTACGCACCGTGTGTGATGCATTCAATAACGCAAACAATAAAATTGTTAATACTGTGCAATGGAAATGCTATCACAAACGATTTGACGGGGAAAATTGTGTGTGATGTACCTGCGAACAGAAAAGTTTTCCTTGGAGCGACTGTGTGGGATGTATATACGAACAGAAACGTTTAGCGGGGACTGACTGTGTGGGATGGACTTACGACCGAAAATGATTTCTCCTGTATAATTGTATTTTTAGCACTACTGTATGTATAACCATATTTGGTCGCTCGCCGGTCGCACACGACCTCATTTTGCCGAGTGTGTGTGCCAGGAGGGCATATCCCCGACGGTCTATGGGACGTGTGGGAAGGACCCCCCTATTTCCCACACTCTCTAGGTGACGGTTCCAAATGTCGTCGCGGAAAGGGGTTAAAAACCGTTTGTATAGCACCTCGCCGTACTAGTGTTGGTTCAGCTCCATGGTAATTTCTCCCAGCTCAGCGAAGTGTTTTGCTACCAGCTTGGTAACATCCTCAGGAAGACCCAAACTGCTCAGATCAACTGACTTTGCATCATAGGCAACACTTTCAATGAGATCAATCATAAGAACGAATTCATACTTTTGTTCCTTTACGGGAGCAGGAACACTTGACTTGGCTTTCTTAACAGAAGCAGAAGCTTTTTCTTCGGGCAATAGCTTTCTCTTCACAAATGAGGCAGCATAATCCGAAGGTTTATCTGAGACTGGAGCAGGTGCAAGCCTTGGTGACATTCTCAATGGAGGTGAGACTTTTGCTGCTGGGGGAGTTTGATATGGCTTGTCTAGAAGAGCTCGTTGATCATACATTGGAATTTCATCGGCAACATTACCATTGGTGGAGTCATCAGATGAGGCAGAAGCTGCCTTATTTGACTTTCTGGCAACTTCTTTCTTTCTCGAAGCACGAGGGGAAACAGACATCCTCTTCTTCTTTTCCTTTTGGGTAGAAGCCCAATCCTTCTTCTCTTGCACATCTTGCGGAGTCAACTCAACATTTCTCTATTCCACTTGAATTTTCTCCGCGGCCTTCACGCTTGGCCTTGGACTTTGCTCCCTTTTCCCATTTTTCGGGAAAATCAGCAATGGTTTTCATTGATTCAGCATGAGCATTTACAGGAGGAGGTGGCCTGACTTTTTCATCATCTGGACCGAGGCAGCCTTCAACTATGCAGTCATTCCAGGGTGGAGTGAATGCGAACATAATTTGATATTTCCTTTGGAAATTTTCATGATTGAACCAATTCTTCGCCCAATGATGGTGAATCCTTTGCAGCCTATTATTTCTTTCGGTTGCTGTTTCAACTCCAAGTGGAGTTTTGTAAGTCTCGGGATCAGGCATCTTAGTGGCAACGTTTCTTTATCTGTCGCGACCACCCTTCTTGGGATTTCCATCAGATAATAAAGTATTTGAATCAATGATCTGTTCATCCTCGGGCTGACTGTAAGCCAAGGGAATATCATATTCCTCTTTTTCTGATTAAGATTCAGACTTCTTCAGAATCTTTGGTGGCTTAGATGCTTTTATTTCACCAGCCAACTTTGCTCTTTCAGCCACATGCGGCAGGTGAGGTATTTCTTCTTCAGACTCAGACTGCTCTTCCGAACTACGAGCCATGACCACTCTTGAGAGAAAAACAACAATGCGAGGGAAAACGGAAAAGGGTCATAAACATGCACAAAAGCATTTTGACTGAAAACAACAAGTTTTTTCGGAAGCAACAAAGGAATCCATGGTATATATTTGAAAGATATCATCGATAAAATTGCAGCACATCATAAGGCAGAGTAACAACTTATGTAATCTTTCAGAATAATATACATGAACCTTAGATCTCAGATGACTGGTATGAGGAAAAGCTACAAACTGTACAAGCCATAACTTAGAGAGCCCTAAATATCTACCATAAGAAAATAAAGCAAGACAAATTTGCGTTGGTAAGAACAACCCTAGAATAGAGGAATATAGAGGGCTAGCTCCAGATCTGTGCGGCCTAACTTGGCAGCAGAGGTCGATGATACGTCTCCAATGTATCTATAATTTTTGATTGTTCCATGTTATTATATTACTCCCTCCGTTCCTAGATATAAGGTGTATAGTTTTTGGCACGGAAATTAAAGAACACATGTGGAGGGAAAACTTCACAAGTTTTGGGTGAGATTACACATGACTAATTGACATGAGAAAATAGAGGAGCTTGCATGATATAAGGAAATGTAATCAAATCCCTAAAAAAATTATCCAAACAAGTGGTGCAACGCAATACACCTTATATTTTGGACTTTTTCTCAAAAATCCATACACCTTATATCAAGGAACGGAGGGAGTATATGTTTTGGATGTTTTATATGCATTAATATGCTATTTTATATTATTTTTGGGACTAACCTAATAACCTAGAGCCCACTGCCAGTTCCTGTTTTTTCCTTGTTTTAGAGTTTCGCAGAAAAGAAATACCAAACGGAATAAAACCTTCGCGGTGATTTTTCTTGGACCAGAAGACACAACAGAGACTTGGAGATCAAGTCGAAGGAGCCACAAGGCGGCCATAAGGATGGATGGCACGCCCAGGGGGGTAGCACCCCCCACCCTTGTGGGCCCTCGTGCACCTCCTAACCTAGTTTCTTCACCTATATATTCCCATATATCCCCAAACCAACAAGGGGAGCCACGAAAACACTTTTCCACTGCCGCAAGCTTCTGTACCCATGAGATCCCATCTAGGGGCCTTTCCGGTGTCCTGCCGGAGGGGGATTCGATCACGGAGGGCTTCTACATCAACTCCATTGCCCTTCTGATGAAGCGTGAGTAATTTACCTCAGACCTATGGGTCCATAGCTAGTATCCAGATGGCTTCTTCTCTCTCTTTGATTCTCAATACCATGTTCTCCTCGATGTTGTTGGAGATCTATTCGATGTAATACTTTTTTTTTGCAGTGTGTTTTCCGAGATCCGATGAATTTTGGATTTATGATTAGCTTATCTATGAATATTATTTGAATCTCCTCTGAATTCTTTTATGCATGATTTGATATCTTTGTAATTCTCTTCGAACTATCGGTTTTGTTTGGCCAACTAGATTGGTTTTTCTTGTAATGGAAGAAGTGTTTAGCTTTGGGTTCAATCTTGCGGTGTCCTTTCCCAGTGACAGTAGGGGCAGCAAGGCACGTATTGTTGCCATCGAGGATAAAAATTTGGGGTTTTCATCATATTGCTTGAGTTAATTCCTCTACATCATGTCATCTTGCTTAATGCGTTACTCCGTTCTTTATGAACTTAATACTCTAGATGCATGCTGGATAGTGGTCGATGTGTGGAGTAATAGTAGTAGATGCAGGCAGGAGGGTCTACTTGACACAGACGTGATGCCTATATTCATGATCATTGCCTTGGATATCATCATAACATTGCGCTTTTCTATCAATTGCTCGACAGTAATTTGTTCACCCACCGTAATATTTTTCTATCTTGAGAGAAGCCTCTAGTGGAACCTATGACCCCCACGTCTATTTTCCATCATATAAGTTTCTGATCTACAATTTTAGTTTCTGATCTACTCTTTTTGTAATCTTTTACTTTCCGATCTATAAACCAAAAAATACCAAAAATATTTACTTTACCGTTTATCTATCTCTATCAGATCTCACTTTTGCGAGTGACCGTGAAGGGATTGACAACCCCTTTTTTGCGTTGGGTGCAAGTTGATTGATTGTTTCACTACTGCAGGATGCTGCTGACGCGACACTATGATCAGAGACCCTTCGATGAAACTGTGTGTGATGCCATAATCGCAAATGGTGGTGTAAAAAACCCGTCAAAAAAGGTGCAAAATGATTGCGATGGCGGAGCCATCAAAAACGGTTTGGATTTTAGTTGCGTGTGCGATGTCTGGCATACGGTTCAGTTCAATTAACTGTTTGCGATGAGGAGGAACAAAAGAAACGGGCAGCCAGATGGAGGTGTGTGCGATATACAGCATATGGTTCACTCGGATGAATTGTTTGCGATTAGGCAACACAAAAGAAACGGTCAGCCAGATGAAGGTGTGTGCGATATACGGCATGCGGTTCACTCGGATGAATTGTTTGCGTTGAGACATGAGAACAGAAATGGTTCAACTTAACAAGATGTGTGTGATACGCGGCAAACAGGTATGTAATCAGAAATGTGTGTGAAGACCGATAATAACACAGACGGTTGCTGCTAATAAGACGTGCGTGTTATGCGATGGGATTGCATACAGAACAACAACATACACACACACACACACACACACACTTATAAGGACATGCTTGCATAACCAAATTAAACATCCACTTACATAGGTGGCTACTACATGCATGGCATTTGCACACACCAAAGTAAACTATTACATGCATGATTACATAGGTGACTACTACACACATGACATTTCCACACACCAATAAAGTAAACTATATATTACATGCATGATTAACTAGCATAAACGATCATCTGACCATCATCTACTTCTTGTGACGCTTGCTCTACTTGTGGCTCGATCCGGGCTCGTTTTGGGTAACGAGGCACTTCCTCATGTGAACGATCTGCCTGTGCATCTCATAGCATGTGTACACGCTCTTGGCCGCGAACCTGAGGTGAGGTTCATCCAGTTGCCGCATCCAGGCCCTATGCCAGGATAAGGGACTTGTTCTCTAGGCATCCTACTTCATCTTTTCATAGTAGGGGTCAATGATGGCCGAGGTGAGTTCGACCAGGGAGTCCTTCTTCGTGCTGCCCCAGACCCTGTAGTGGTCACGGATTTCGACATGGTTCTTGCAGGCCAAGCCCGTAACACTGAGCTCTTTTACATCGTCGATGGTTTCCATCGTGGCGAACTTGTAGTCGGTGCTGTGGACAAACCTGTTGAAACGGTCGCAAGGCTTGTGGCCATGCAGTAGTGGTAGATGAGGACATGATGGCGCATGCACAACTGGGCGACGGCAACCTTTTGATCTATGCCGAGACGACCGGCGGTGTACTGGAGGTCGATGCCGACCACCTTGTACTTGTCTCCAACAAGCAACTGCTCAACGCTGTTGATGTAGTCGTCCACCACGGCCGGGTCGATGGTGTACACCACCGAGAGATCCGTCTCCCTCGTGTGGGTCTCCACTCTATGGTCGCCGAACTCCATTGGAGCACCGCTGGACATCCCCTCTCTATGTGTCATCGTGGGTGTGCTTGTTGTGTTGTAGGGCGCGATCAAAAGGTTGAAGATACTAAGGTTATAATGGCCACGGGAATTAAAGGGGAAGCCAGACGGCCAGGAATACCGGTAGTCCCTGATGGCACTTCTAATTTGCAGCACGTAACTCCATCATGCTGCATGTAACTGCATCGTGTGGCCACGCGCGCGGCACAACCGCATGCATATGGGGCCCCCGAGGTGATCGTGCACATGCCCAACCGCTGGCAGAGCGTGCCCGGAGGGACGCGAGCAGAGCGCTCCGCGGTCGCCTCAACGGCGAGCAACCATATATATATGCATATAGAAGTTGAACGTGCAAGGAAAAGCTTTCAACAAGCCGAGCGCACCGACAAACGCGAGCACAACGTGTCAACGAACGCGAGCTGAGCGTGCTGCGGCGCCTAACGGCGAGCAGAGGCCGGCGTAGTGATACGTGGCAAATAAGACAAACTGTGCAATTGATGTCGGAGGCATCAAGCACGAACCAGATTAGAGTTGCGTGTGCAATACGTGGCATACAGTTGATCCATCCGAGCTATTTGTGATGGAATAAGCCGTGTGTGTTACGGGCAAACGCTTGCTGGTATATAACCTGAAATTTAACCAAAAAAGTGTTAATGGATGTTACAAAAATTGTATAGCTGGAAACTATGTTCAAATAAGACTCCAACGATATAATCTTTGGCGACATGCATTCGTATTTTATTAGTTAAATCATACTTATAAACCAGGACGGGGGTATAGTAGGTAATTAAATCGCAAACATTTTTTTTATATTAACCGTATGTGTACATGTCCTTTCGTCCTCCTCTCGCACGTCTTGTTACCCCGCTACCGCAGACGGCTTATAGCGCAAGCTTGCGAAGCGTGCGGGGGCATTCTTTTGGCCAAACGGTGGCGCCATTGAATCATCGGTGAGCCCGTTCCCGCGCAACCTTGCAGGTTCCCGCACAATCTTCCCACCCGACTCGGTGAAATCCTCCAAAATCCCAATGCTTACCGGCCTGCTATAAAAACCCTCACGGCCGGCGAGTCATGCGTCACATTTTCCTCTCCCTCCCTATAGCTTATCTCGTGTGCTTCTCCCACAATCACCAATGGCACCGATCCGTCGTCGTCGCTCAGCCACTCTGCCATCATGAGAGGACAGGTCCAGCTGGGAGGCTACACCGTGGCGGTGGCGCAGTCCCCGGTGTAGTGTAGTGCGCGTGGCGTCCCTGTTGGGTGTGCGTGGAACACCCACCACACGCTCCGCCGCTGCTGCCCGTCGACAGTTGTTGCTGGCCGCCGTTGCCGCCACACCACCATCGAAAGCCAGGGCCATCTCCCGCTCTGCCATCGCTGCTCAAAGGCGGGAGGTGGCCGTCGTGGCCGCTACCCCAGTGTCGGCCACCATGGCCATCACCCGCTCCGCCATGGTGGCCCGAAGGCGGGAGGTGGTGGTCGTGGCCGCCACCCCATCATCTGCCGCCGTGGCCGCCAGCCCACCGTCGACCACCAGGATCATCACCTGCTCTGCCACCACCGCCCAAAGGAGGGAGGCGAAGGTGGAGGCCCGCGTCAGCGACCTTGCGTGCTACATCGAGTTCCTGTAGGAGGAGGAGCAGCGCCTCGTCGAGCATGCAAAGAGCCTTACCCTAGTCGTGGCCGCAGCACGCGCCGACGCAGAGGCGAGGAATCAGGAGATCCACGAGCAGTCCGGCCACTTAGAGAGGGATCGTCTGGAGCGGTACTGGGCGTTCGAGCTGGCGAGCGTTGCTGAACGTGCAACAGCGGCTGGCACCATATTGCATTTCTCCAGCTCGTCGGTAGGCTCATGTTCCTGCTTTGCCTCTTACTGAGCGCGCTCAGCAGAGGAGAGGCTGCCAGACGTAGCACAAAGCCCCTCTGTGGTAGTAGTAGTATTTAGGGGCTATTTTGTTCAGTTCATCTGACTATAGATGTGTGGTCGAACTGTACAACGTACTTAAAATTAGCTAGTATATATAGTTGAACTAGCTATTTCAGTATGTGGTTGGCAACAATCGGGGAAAAGTTTGGTCGGTTCAGCTGTCGAGTTGAACTGTTTGTATAAATTAAGAACGACTGTTTAATCTATGAATGAAATCTATGCTTAATTACTGAATTTTAGTTGCAAAAATTAGATAGTGCTAGTGATTTCTAGATGCATATTTTGACAAATCACAGTGTTACAAGGATTGACAAATGGCGACGTTACTAGATCAACAAATGTAAATCTTTCCAAATTGTTTGTACATGGTTGCACACGGGTCATCCAAAACAACCATTTGTGTTGAAGGGATGCACAAATCCTGCGCTGCAGATTTTCCCTCGACTTAAGGGGGAAGACCATATGTAACGCCCTCGATGCGGCTATATCTCCCACGTGTCGAAGCACGACTTAGAGGCATAACCGCATTGAAAGCAATGTCGCAAGTGAGGTAATCTTCACACGACCCATGTAATACATAAGGGAAAGAGATACATAGTTGGCCTACAATCGCCACTTCACACAATTACTTGAATAAAGCATTACATCAACCAGTTACAATCAAGGTCCGACTACGGAACCCAAAATAAAAGAAGAACTACCCCAAATGCTACACAGATCCCCGATCAACCCCAACTGGGCCCCACTACTGATCAGCTAGAACAAAACAACATAAAGGACAAGATCTTCATCGAGCTCCTCCTGGGCTTGGTTGCGTCACCTGGAATGGCATCATCGGCACCTGCAAGCTGGTTTTGGAAGTATCTGTGAGTCACAGGGACTCAGCAATTTCACACCCTCGCGATCAAGACTATTTAAGCTTATAGGAAGGGTAAAAGGTATGAGGTAGAGTTGCAGCAAGCGACTAGCATATATGGTGGCTAACATACTCAAATGAGAGCGAGAAGAGAAGGCAAAGCACGATCGAGAAACTATGATCAAGAAGTGATCCTAGAACAACCTACGTCAATCATAACTCCAACACCGTGTTCACTTCCCGGACTACGCCGGAAAGAGACCATCACGGTTACACACGCGGTTGATGCATTTTAATTAAGGTCAACTTCGGGTTTTCTACAACCGGACGTTAACAAATTCCCATCTGCCCATAACCGCGGACATGGCTTTCGAAAGTTCAAATCCCTGCAGGGGAGTCCCAACTTAGCCCATGACAAGCTCTCACGGTCAACGAAGGATATACCTTCTCCCGAGACATTCCGATCAGACTCGGCATCCCGGTTCTACAAGACAACTTCGACAAGTTAAAACAAATCCAGCAACACCGCCCGAATGTGCCGACAAATCCCGATAGGAGCTGCACATATCTCGTTCTCAGGGCACACTCAGATTGTCTAAACTTCTGGTAGGCCAGCCCAGAGTTGCCCCTGGTGGCCACCGGCGGCTGACGAGGTGGACCAACACTCAGAGGAGCACTGGCCCGGGGGGGTTTAAAATAAGATGACCCTCAGGCTCCGGAAACCCAAGGGAAAAAGAGGCTAGGTGGAAAATGGTAAAACCAAGGTTGGGCATTGCTGGAGGAGTTTTATTCAAGGTGAACTGTCAAGGGGTTCCCATTATCACCCAACCGCGTAAGGAAAGCAAAATCCGGGAACATAACACCGATATGATGGAAACTAGGGCGGCAAGAGTGGAACAAAACACTAGGCAAAAGGCCGAGCCTTCCACCCTTTACCAAGTATATATATGCATTAAGATAACAAGATAATATAGTGATATCCCAACAAGAAAATAATGTTCCAACAAGGAACGATCTCCAATCTTCACCTGCAACTAGCAACGCTATAAGAGGGGCTGAGCAAAGCGGTAACATAGCCAAACAACGGTTTGCTAGTACATGGTGGGTTAGAGGTTTGACATGGCAATTTTGGAGGCATGATAAGCAAGTGGTAGGCATCGTAGCATAGGCATAGCAAAAGAGCGAGCATCTAGCAAAGCAAAGATAGAAGTGATTTCGAGGGTATGATCATCTTGCCTGCAAAGTTGTCAGAGTTGACTGCATCCTCGAAAGTAAACTCAACGGGGTCCTCGTTAGCGAACTCGTCTCCCGGCTCTACCCAAACAAGACAAACAAGCAAAAGTAACACAATCAACCACGTGCAAAGCTCAAACAACATGATGCAAACATGGTATACTATGAGGGATGCGATATGTGATGCATATGCAAGATTTGACAAGGAATGAATGAAAATGGCCTCAACTTGGAAATCCAAGAGTGCCAGTGGAAAGGTGAGGTGATTTCGGTTGAAATCGATATAAATAACACCGGAATCGGATTCACGGATTGGAAATGGCAAGCAAAACAAATATAGCACCGGTCTACGATTAACAACAAGTAGGCATCTAAATGCAACAAGATAATTATGCTACATCACTCAAACATGGCAACAAAATACATGTCAGGGATCCACTCATGAAGCTTAACAAAAGATGAACATTGAGCTACGGCCAATTCATCCAATAACAGGTTCACACAAGCATGGCAAAAGAGCAATTGGTAAACAGGTTTCAGAATTTGTGAAATTAACACAAGCCTGGAATTTCAGATCAGGTAGCACACTTTGAAGCATGAAAACTATATGCTACAGGAACTTGACATGGCAAAGCAAGGCATGGCATGGAGCTACTCAAAGAGCTTAACAAAAGTCCCTTAGTGACCTTGAGCCAAAAGGGATCAAAAAATACAATTGCAAGCATGTGAACATGGCAAAAACATAATCAGATCTCAGACTTAGTGAAAAACTGGAGCATGCAAATATGTTAACGAGTAGGCATGTTTACGAGCTCGATGCACTCACTACAGAGCAAGGCATGACAATCTAAGCATACACCCATCAAGAATACACATTGTATAAGCTATACATGGCAAGAACAACAACATAGCATGCACGGATCAACAACAACATCCTCGGCAAAATTGCTAACTAGTAGACAACCTGCCCAGATTCACGAAATAGCAAAAGTAGAGCTCGATTGGCTCAAGCTAGAGCGCTCCATAATTGCAAACAAAGACATGGATGGATAGAGCACTACAATATTAACAAAACATCCTTACTGATCATCCTCAAAAGAGGCACGGATCACTAGGCAACAACATGAACATATGGCATATTGATAAAAACA
The DNA here is from genome assembly GCF_056163025.1 of Triticum urartu. Lineage (NCBI taxonomy): Eukaryota > Viridiplantae > Streptophyta > Magnoliopsida > Poales > Poaceae > Triticum > Triticum urartu. The sequence continues at coordinate 396,985,461 of NC_141879.1, read as the reverse complement.
GATCAAGGACATTGGAATTGCTAAGTCCCTGAAATCAGCATTAACGAATGCACCACTTTGCAAGGTTGTGATAGTCACCACCCACATCACAAAAATGCATGGATAGCACCTATGGAAAGATGGCATGGCATATAACAAAACACATGTAGAGCTCATGAGCATATCATGCACACATTAATCATGGCAAAAATGACAAATAGCTATTTGGTGCAGCAGATCTGACAATTAACTCAAATAGCTCTCTTCCAACAGTCTTTCGGGTATCAAGATGAGCTCAAACGAAAATGATGCAATGAGATGAAATGATGTGCTCTCTAAGACGAACATTTTGATATGCTACACGCCCAAAACGGATCTACGGATGCGGATATAAAGCATGATGAATATTGCAAAATAATCTGGGACTTGGGGAAAAAAAGGAGTCAACCCTAGGGTTTGTCCGGTTCAGATCTGGATCGCCGGCGCGTGGATCGAGGATCGCCGGGGTCGGCTCCGGAGTTCGACGGGGAGGCGGCGGCCGGGCCCGGGAGAAGCTGGCCGGCGGGGCGTGGTCGCCGGAGTCGGAGGGGGGCCGCCGGAGTTCGATCCGGCCGCGGCGAGGAGCTGCGGTGCGGGGGCCGGGCCGGCGAGCTGCGGTGGCGGCGAGCTCGCGCCGGCGCGGGGGCGCGTCGGGCGGCGGCGGCTGGCAACGTGGAAGAAGGCGGCGATGCGAGCGCGGGGTGCGGCCCGGTTGGCGCGGGGAGAGGGCCCGCCTTGGGCCCGGGCGGGCCGGCGGCGCTGGGGCGGCAAAGTGGGGCGCACGGGCCACGTAGCAAGCTCCGGTTGGCGGGGGCGATCGGCGGACGTGTCCGGCGGCCGGCGGACGTGTCCGGTCGCGCGGAGGAGTGGATCTAGGGTTTAGGGGGGAGGGGAGACCCGTGAATTTCGGAGGAGGACCTATATATAGGCATAGAGGGAGCTAGGAGTGTCCAAATGAGGTGCGGTTTTCGGCCACGCGATCGTGATCGAACGCTCTAGATGATGGAGAGGGTTTTGGTAGGTTTTGGGCCAAAATGGAAGGGTGTTGGGCTGCAACACACACGAGGCCTTCTCGGTCCCTCGGTTAACCGTTGGAGCATCAAATGAAGTCCAAATGGTACGAAACTTGACAGGCGGTCTACCGATAGTAAACCAAGGCCGCTTGGAAAGTCTCGGTCCAATCCGGAAATGTTTAATCCCCACACACGAAAAGAAGGTAGAAAAACCACCGAAGGAGATAGGAGCGCCGGAATGCAAAATAGACAACGGGGAAAATGCTTGGATGCATGAGACGAACACCTATGCAAATGCAATGCACATGATGACATGATATGAGATGCATGACAACAACAACAACACACAGAGACAAAAACCCGAACCCGAGAAAATAAAATAACTTAGCGCCGGAAACAGAAAGAGTTGGAGTACATATTAGTTAAATTACATCCGGGGTGTTACAACACTCCACCACTACGAAAGGATCTCGTCCCGAGATCTAGGACTGGAAGAACGCCGGGTACTCAGAACGGACGTGATCCTCGCGTTCCCAGGTGGCTTCATGGTCGGAATGGTGTGACCACTTGACTTTGAGGAATTTGATTGACTTATTGCGAGTCTTGCGTTCAGTCTCTTCAAGAATAGCAACGGGGTGCTCACGATAAAAGAGATCTTCTTGGAGATCAATGTCTTCGAAGTTGACGGTGCGGTCAGGAGTCTTGAAGCACTTGCGGAGCTGAGAGACATGGAAAACGTCATGCACATTTGCAAAGTTTGAAGGAAGCTCGAGTTGATAGGCGAGATCGCCTCTCTTGCTGCCGATCTTGAAAGGGCCCACATATCTAGGGGCAAGCTTCCCTTTGATACCAAAGCGACGAGTACCTTTCATTGGAGAGACGCAGAGGTACACATGATCTCCGATCTCGGAAGCCAAATCACGGTGCTTACTATCATAGTAGCTCTTCTGGCGCGATTGCGCTGCTTTGAGGTTATCTCGAATGACTTTGCACATCTCCTCTGCCTCTGTGATTAAGTCATTTCCCAGAAGTTGACGTTCACCGGTTTCTGACCAGTTGAGTGGAGTACAACACTTCCTGCCATACAGAATTTCGAATGGGGCCTTGCCCGAACTGGCTTGAAAACTGTTGTTGTAGGAGAATTCGGCGTATTGAAGACAATCCTCCCACTTCATATTGAAGGAGATCACACAAGCCCTGAGCATATCTTCAAGAATCTGATTGACACACTCGACTTGACCGCTAGTTTGAGGATGGAAAGTTGTGCTGAAGCAGATGTTGGTGCCCATGGCCTTCTGAAAAGAATCCCAAAACTTGGAGGTAAAGATGCTGCCACGGTCTGAAGAGATCACCTGTGGAATACCGTGCAGAGAGACAATCCGAGAGGTATACAGCTCCGCCAATTGAGCTGCAGTGATAGACTCTTTGATAGGCAGAAAGTGAGCCACTTTAGTGAGTTTGTCGATGACAACGAATATAGCATCATTGCCATGCTTGGACTTTGGAAACCAAGTCACGAAGTCCATCTCAATGTGGTCAAACTTCCATTCTGGAATGGCAAGAGGTTGGAGGAGACCAGCTGGCCTTTGGTGTTCTGCCTTCACTCTTCTGCAGACATCACATTCATTCACGAACTGAGCAATCTCGCGCTTCATTCGAGTCCACCAATAAGCCTGCTTGAGGTCCTGATACATCTTCATACTCCCAGGGTGGATGGAGAGGAGTGAATTGTGAGCCTCGTTCATGATTACTTTACGAAGATCACCTTTGGGCACAACAATACGGTCCTCGAAGAAGAGAGTATCCTTGTCATCAAGGAGGTAGCACTTGTACTTGGGTTGGCTCTTGGCAATCCCAATCTTCACCTTCTTCACCATAGCATCAAGAAGTTGAGCCTCGCGAATCTGGTCTTCCAAGGTAGGAGAGACTTGAAGGTTGGCGAGGAAACCTTGAGGAACAACTTGCAGATTAAGTTTGCGGAAAGCTTCACAAAGCTCGGGTTGATAAGGCTTGAGAATCAGACTGTTGCAATAAGCCTTCCTGCTCAAAGCGTCAGCAATCACATTGGCCTTGCCTCGAGTATACTCGATACTCGGATCATACTCTTGAATCATTTCGACCCAACGAGTCTGCCTGAGGTTGAGATTAGGCTGAGTGAAGATGTATTTGAGACTCTAGTGGTCAGTGAAGATGTCCACTTTTCTTCCCAATAAGAGATGTCTCCAAGTCAAAAGAGCATGCACAACTGCCGCCAACTCGAGGTCATGAGTGGGGTAGTTCTTCTCATGGGGCTTCAACTGGCGAGAGGTATAAGCCACAACTTTCTTCTCTTGCATCAACACTGCACCAAGACCTTGAAGAGAGGCATCGCAGAAGACCTCGAACGGTTTGGATTCGTCAGGAGGAGTCAGAACTGGAGCAGTGACCAATTTCTCTTTCAAAGTGTTGAAAGCGATGTCACATTCCGGAGACCAAACGTACTTGATGTGCTTCTAGAGAAGGTTTGAAAGAGGCTTCGCTATCTTTGAAAAGTTCTCAACGAACCTTCGACAGTAGCTTGCGAGACCGAGGAAACTATGGAGTTGCTTCACGTTCTGAGGTGGTTCCCAATTCACAATTGCAGACACCTTCTCAGGATTCACCGCAATGCCCTTGGCAGAGATGATATGCCCAAGATATAAAACCTCATCGATCCAAAACTCGCACTTTGAGAACTTGGCGTAGAACTGGTGTTCCCTGAGCTTATCGAGCACCAAACGCAAGTGCTTGGCATGATCTTCCTTGTTCTTTGAAAAGACCATAATGTCGTCGAGATAGACCAAAACGAAGTCATTTGTGTAGGCGTTGAAGATGAAGTTCATCATGCGAGAGAAAGTTGGAGGAGCGTTGACGAGGCCAAAAGACATGACAGTGTATTCATATGAACCATAGCTTGTTCTGAAAGCCGTCTTGGGAATATCTTGCTCACGGATTCGAATCTGGTGATAACCCATATGGAGATCAAGCTTGGAGAATACTTGGGCACCTTTGAGTTGTTCGAACAGCTCATTGATGTTGGGAAGTGGGTACTTGTTCTTGATAGTCTTCTTGTTCAATGGACGGTAGTCAACACAAAGTCAGTCCGTTCCATCCTTCTTCTTCACAAAAATAACTCCACAACCCCACGGAGAAGAACTAGGTCGGATGATACCCATTCGTTCTTGAATATCTAGTTGCTTCTTCAACTCCTTCAACTCTTCAGGTCCGAGCTTGTAAGGACGTTTGCAAACCGGTTCCGTGCCAGGCTCAAGATCGATGACGAATTCAACTGTCCGGTGCGGAGGTATTCCTGGAAGCTCTTCTAGAAAGACATCTTGATATTCGCAAATGACTGGAATTTGCAAGATGGCATCCAGTTCACCCTTCTCATTAAGAGAAAACAGGCGGATGGTATTATCCCGAGCGGCAAAGACAATTACATCCTCAAACGAATGAGTCAATTGAATCTGCCTGGCTGCACAATCGAGCTGAGTCCTTGTTCTTAGAAAGCCAGTCCATTCCAAGAATAAGATCAATATCCGAGTTACCAAGAACCATTGGAGAAGCCAGGAACTTGAAATCACCCATCATGATAGAAATATCCAGAATCTCGTGGTTAGCGAGCAGACATTTACCCGGAGAGACAACTGCTAACGGTTTATGCATAACTTGGGAAGACAACTCATGCTTTGATGCAAAAGGTTTCGAGATGAAACAATGCGATGCACCAGTGTCAAAAAGTACTTTTGCAGGAACATCGTTAACAGGAAGGTTACCCATGATGACATCTGACGAGTCCTCTCCTGAGCTGCATTCATCAGATTGACCTTCACGTGCTTGGGGTTATGCTTGACCACAGCTGTACTTGTCGATCTCACAGGAGGAGGAGGAGGGAGACGCCTCTAGTTGACCGCAGCTCGCCGGCCCGGCCCCCGCACCGCAGCTCCTCGCCGCGGTCGAATCGAACTCCGGCGCCCCCCCTCCGACTCCGGCGACCACGCCCCGCCGGCCAGCTTCTCCCGGGCCCGGCCGCCGCCTCCCCATCGAACTCCGGCACCGACCCCGGCGATCCTCGATCCACGCACCGGCAATCCAGATCTGAACCGGACAAACCCTAGGGTTGACTCTTTTTTTCCCTAAGTCCCAGATTATTTTGCAATATTCATCATGCTTTATCTCCGCATACGTAGATCCGTTTTGGGCGTGTAGCATATCAAAATGTTTTTATCAGAGAGCACATCATTTCATCTCATTGCATCATTTTCATTTGAGCTCATCCTGATGCCCGAAATGCTGTTGGAAGAGAGCTATTTGAGTTAATTGTCAGATCTGCTGCACCAAATAGCTATTTGTCATTTTTGCCATGATTAATGTGTGCATGATATGCTCATGAGCTCTACATGTGTTTTGTTATATGCCATGCCATCTTTCCAGAGGTGCTATCCATGCATTTTTGTGATGTGTGTGGTGACTAGCACAAGCTTGCAAAGTGGTGCATTCGTTAATGCTGATTTCAGGGACTTAGCAATTCCAATGTCCTTGATCTGTTTTTATCAATATGCTATATGTTCATGTTGTTTCCTAGTGATCCGTGCCTCTTTTGAGGATGATCAGTAAGGATGTTTTGTTAATCTTGTAGTGGTCTATCCATCCATGTCTTTGTGTGCAATTATGGAGCACCCTAGCTTGAGCCAATCGAACTCTACTTTTGCTATTTCGTGAATCGGGGCAGGTAGTCTACTTGTTAGCAATTTTGCCGAGGATGTTGTTGTTGATCCGTGCATGATATGTTGTTGTTCTTGCCATGTCTACCTTATACAATGTGTATTCTTGATGGGTGTATGCTTAGATTGTCATGCCTTGCTATGTAGTAAGTGCATCGAGCTCGTAAACATGCCTACTCGTTAACATATTTGCATGCTTCAGTTTTTCACAAAGTCTGAGATCTGATTATGTTTTTGCCATGTTCACATGCTTGTAATTGTATTTTCTGATCCCTTTTGGCTCAAGGTCACTAAGGGACTTTTGTTAAGCTCTTTGAGTAGCTCCATGCCATGCCTTGCTTTGCCATGTTAAGTTCCTGTAGCATATAGTTTTCATGCTTCAAAGTGTGCTACCTGATCTGAAATTCCAGGCTTGTGTTGATTTCACTAAGTCTGAAACCTGTTTACCAATTTCTCTTTTGCCATGCTTGTTTGAACCTGTTATTGGATGAATTGGCCGTAGCTCAGTGTTCATCTTTTGTTAAGCTTCACGAGTGGATATTTTGTTGCCATGTTTGAGTGCTGTAGCATAATTATCTTGTTGCATTTAGATGCCTACTTGTTGTTAATCGCAGACCAGTGCCATATTTGTTTTGCTTGCCATTTCCAATCCGTGCATCCGATTCCGGTGTTCTTTATATCGATTTCAACCGAAATCACCTCACCTTTCCAGTGGCACTCTTGGATTTCCAAGTTGAGGCCAGGTTCATTCATTCCTTGTCAAATCTTGCATATGCATCACATATCGCATCCCGCATAGCATACCATGTTTGCATCATGTTGTTTGAGCTTTGCACGTGGTTGATTGTGTTCCTTTTGCTTGTTTGTCTTGTTTGGGTAGAGCCGGGAGACGAGTTCGCTAACGAGGAGCCCGTTGAGTTTGCTTTCGAGGATGCAGTCAACTCTGACAACTTTGCAGGCAAGATGATCATACCCTCGAAATCACTTCTATCTTTGCTTTGCTAGATCCTCGCTCTTTTGATATGCCTATGCTACGATGCCTACCACTTTCTTATCATGCCTCCCAAATTTCCATGTCAAACCTCTAACCCACCATGTCCTAGCAAACCGTTGTTTGGCTATGTTACCGCTTTGCTCAGCCCCTCTTATAGCGTTGCTAGTTGCAGGTGAAGATTGGAGATCGTTCCTTGTTGGAACATTATTTTCTTGTTGGGATATCACTATATTATCTTGTTATCTTAATGCATCTATATACTTGGTAAAGGGTGGAAGGCTCGGCCTTTTGCCTAGTGTTTTGTTCCACTCTTGCCGCACTAGTTTCCGTCATATCGGTGTTATGTTCCCGGATTTTGCGTTCCTTACGCGGTTGGGTGATAATGGAACCCCTTGACAGTTCGCCTTGAATAAAACTCCTCCATCAATGCCCAACCTTGGTTTTACCATTTGCCACCTAGCCTCTTTTTCCCTTGGGTTTCCGGATCCCGAGGGTCATCTTATTTTAAACGCCCCCCCCCCCCCCCGGGCCAGTGCTCCTCTGAGTGTTGGTCCACCTCGTCAGCCGCCGGTGGCCACCAGGGGCAACTCTGGGCTGGCCTACTGGAAGTTTAGACAATCTGAGTGTGCCCTGAGAACGATATATGTGCAGCTCCTATCGGGATTTGTCGGCACATTTGGGCGGTGTTGCTGGATTTGTTTTAACTTGTCGAAGTTGTCTTGTAGAACCGGGATGCCGAGTCTGATCGGAATGTCTCAGGAGAAGGTATATGCTTCGTTGACCGTGAGAGCTTGTCATGGGCTAAGTTGGGACTCCCCTGCAGGGATTTGAACTTTCAAAAGCCGTGCCCGCGGTTATGGGCAGATGGGAATTTGTTAACGTCCGGTTGTAGAAAACTCGAAGTTGACCTTAATTAAAATGCATCAACCGCGTGTGTAACCGTGATGGTATCTTTCCGGCGTAGTCCGGGAAGTGAACACGGTGTTGGAGTTATGATTAACGTAGGTTGTTCTAGGATCACTTCTTGATCATAGTTTCTCGATCGTGCTTTGCCTTCTCTTCTCGCTCTCATTTGCGTATGTTAGCCACCATTTATGCTAGTCGCTTGCTGCAACTCTACCTCATACCTTTTATCCTTCCTATAAGCTTAAATAGTCTTGATCGTGAGGGTGTGAAATTGCTGAGTCCCCGTGACTCACAGATACTTCCAAAACCAGCTTGCAGGTGCCGATGATGCCATTCCAGGTGACGCAACCAAGCTCAGGAGGAGCTCGATGAAGATCTTGTCCTTTATGTTGTTTCGTTCTAGCTGATCAGTAGTGGGGCCCAGTTGGGGTCGATCGGGGACCTGTGTAGCATTTGGGGTAGTTCTTCTTTTATTTTGGGTTCCGTAGTCGGACCTTGATTGTAACTGGTTGATGTAATGCTTTATTCAAGTAATTGTGTGAAGTGGCGACTGTAAGCCAACTATATATCTCTTTCCCTTATGTATTACATGGGTCGTGTGAAGATTACCTCACTTGCGACATTGCTTTCAATGCGGTTATGCCTCTAAGTCGTGCTTCGACACGTGGGAGATATAACCGCATCGAGGGCGTTACACCATAGCTCTCACTTTGCATACAGGTGTTCTATCTAAAACGTTTGCGATCAAGAGCTACAGAAATCCTGCTCGGCACATTTTCTCTTGGCTTCCTGGGGAAGCTGTCGGTTTGCATACAAGTGTTCTAACTAAAACGTTTGCGATCAAGAGCTGCACAAATCTTGCTAGGCACATTTTCCCTTGGCTTCCTAGGGAAATTGTCGATTTTGCATACGGGTGTTCTAACTAAAATGTTTGTGATGAGTGTTTTATATTTTAAAACTGTATTAAACTACGGCTTGGGCGCCATTAATGTAGAGGATGCGAGCAAGGCGGGTGGCCATGGAAGTCAAAGGGCTCACTTCCCGGTGAGCATGCGCGGCGTAGAGCTCGCACGCTTCCCGGTGAGCCTCCACATTGGACTACAGCTCACACGCCTTCTGTTTAGTCAAGCACTCAAGCACGTGTCCGCATGGCACCTCCTAGCCATTAAAAGAGTGAGGCGTGGCGTCATGTGAATGGTTAATAGAACACACACAATTTAAATTATACAAAACATTTGAGATGTTACAGTGGCCGCTATTTGTTTCAAAATGCCTTTGTTGGCTGTTATTTGAGTGCGCCTTCTCTCAAAATGGACACGAAAAATACCACAGCATGTCGGGTGCCATTCCATTATAGCATGCCAAGTTTCATGAATTTCAGACGAGTTTTGAATTTACTGTAATTTAAAAACAAAGTATCTCAATGTTTTTCCGGTAATCAACAGTTCCCTGGTGTTTGAAATTCATTCCCATTTCTTGCATGGGACCTAAGCATGCCCCGAAGGACACATATTTGATTTTTCCACCAATATATGTGCACTTGAGCTTGTGCATGTAGTTCAAATTTGAATTATGCACATGAAATGCCTAGAAAACCCTGTTAATGTATAAAAATTTACAAACGAACCCCGAAAAATTCCAAAAGTAAACACAACACTCTTATTGTTCTATGTTGACACCAGAAATTTTTTGAAAGCAATAAGAGGCAACAGATATCTTTTCGTCCCCAAAGGTGGCACGGTCCCTACCGAAACCATCACGCTTGTTGTGAGAAGCTAAGGTTTGTGAGAAGCTTATACCCAAACCTACCCCGAATGGGACAAATTTTTTACCACGGCATGTGGATGCCGCTCCATGATAGCATGCCAAGTTTCATGAATTTCAGACGAGTTTTGGATTTACTAGAATTTAAAAACCAGGCATCTCAATGTTTTGGCGGCAATCAACAGTGCCATGGTGTTTGAAATTCATTCCCATTTCTTGCATGGGACCTAAGCATGCCCCGAAGGACACATATTTGATTTTTCAACTAATTTATATGCACTGGAGCTTGTGCATGTAGTTCAAATTTGAATTATGCACATGAAATGCTTAGAAAACCCAGTTAATGTGGAAAAATCCTGTTAGGTTTGGGTATAAGCTTCTCACAACAAGCGTGATGGTTTCGATAGGGAACGTGCCACCTTTGGGGACAAAACGATATCCGTTGCCTCTTATTGCTTTTAAAAAATTTCGAGTGTCAACATAGAACAACAGGAGTGTAGTGTTTAATTTTGGAATTTTTCGGGGTTCGTTTGGACATTTTTATACATTAACTGGGTTTCCCAGTCATTTTATGCGCATAATTCGAATTTGAACTACATGCACATTCTCCAATGCATATAAACTGGTTGAGAAATCAAATATGTGTCCTTGGTTGCATGCTTAGGTCCCAAGCAAGAAATGGGAATGAATTTCAAACACCCTGCCACCATCACTCAGTCGCAAACATTGAGATACCTAGTTTTTAAATTCTAGTAAATCCAAAACTCATCTGATATTCATAAAACTTGGCATGCTATCATGGAGCAGCATCAACATGCCATGGTAAAAAATTTGTCCCATTTGGGGAAGGTTTGAATTTACTAGAATTTAAAAACAAAGTATCTCAATGTTTTGCCAGCAATCAACAGTTCCCTGGTGTTTGAAATTCATTCCCATTTCTTGCATGGGACCTAAGCATGCCCCGAAGGATAGATATTTGATTTTTCCACCAATATATGTGCACTTGAGCTTGTGCATGTAGTTCAAATTTGAATTATGCACATGAAATGCCTAGAAAACCCTGTTAATGTATAAAAATGTCCAAACGAACCCCGAAAAATTCCAAAAGTAAACACAACACTCTTATTGTTCTATGTTGACACCATAAATTTTTTGAAAGCAATAAGAGGCAACAGATATCGTTTCGTCCCCAAAGGTGGCACGGTCCCTACCAAACCATCACGCTTGTTGTGAGAAGCTAAGGATTGTGAGAAGCTTATACCCAAACCTACCCCAAATGGGACAAAAATTTTACCACGGCATGTGGTTGCCGCTCCATGATAGCATGCCAAGTTTCATGAATTTCGGACGAGTTTTGGATTTACTAGAATTAAAAAACCAGGCATCTCAATGTTTTGGTGGCAATCAACAGTGCCCTGATGTTTGAAATTCATTCCCATTTCTTGCATGGGACCTAAGCATGCCCCGAAGGACACATATTTGATTTTTCAACTAATTTATATGCACTGGAGCTTGTGCATGTAGTTCAAATTTGAATTATGCACATGAAATGCCTAGAAAACCCACTTAATGTGTAAAAATGTCCAAATGAACCCCAAAAAATTCCAAAAGTAAACACGACACTCCTGTTGTTCTATGTTGACACTAGAAATTTTTTGAAAGGAATAAGAGGTAATGGATATCGTTTTGTCCCCAAAGGTGACACGTTCCCTACCGAAACCATCACGCTTGTTGTGAGAAGCTAAGGTTTGTGGCAAGCTTATACCCAAACCTGCCCCAAATGGGATAATTTTTTTACCATGGCATGTTGATGCTGCTCCATGATAGCATGCCATGTTTCATGAATTTCAGATGAGTTTGAAATTCATTCCCATTTCTTGCATGGGACCTAAACATGCAACCAAGGACACATATTTGATTTTTCAACCAGTTTATATGCATTGGAGAATGTGCATGTAGTTCAAATTTGAATTATGCACATAAAATGCCTGGAAAACCCAGTTAATGTATAAAAATGTCCAAACGAACACCAATAAATTCCAAAATTGAAAACAACACTCCTGTTGTTCTATGTTGGCACTCGAATTTTTTTGAAAGTAAAAAGAGGCAACGGATATCATTTCATCCCGAAAGGTGGCATGTTCCCTACCGAAACCATCGTGCTTGTTGTGAGAAGCTAAGGTTTATGAGAAGCTTATACCCAAACCTTCCCCAAATGGGACAAAAATTTTACCATTGCATGTTGATGCTGCTCCATGATAGCATGCCAAGTTTTATGAATATCAGACGAGTTTTGGATTTACTAGAATTTAAAAACCAGGTATCTCAATGTTTGCGGCTGAGTGACGGTGGCAGGGTGTTTGAAATTCATTCCCATTTCTTGCTTGGGACCTAAGCATGCAACCAAGGACACATATTTGATTTCTCAACCAGTTTATATGCACTGGAGAATGTGCATGTAGTTCAAATTCGAATTATGCGCATTAAATGACTGGGAAACCCAGTTAATGTATAAAAATGTCCAAACGAACCCCGAAAAATTCCAAAATTAAACACTACACTCATGTTGTTCTATGTTGACACTCGAAATTTTTTGAAAGCAATAAGAGGCAACGGATATCGTTTTGTCCCCAAAGGTGGCACGTTCCCTATCGAAACCATCACGCTTGTTGTGAGAAGCTTATACCCAAACCTGCCCCAAATGGGACAAATTTTTACCATGGCATGTTGATGCCGCTCCATGATAGCATGCCAAGTTTCATGAATTTCAGATGAGTTTTGGATTTACTAGAATTTAAAAACCAGGTATCTCAATGTTTGTGGCCAAGTGACGGTGGAAGGGTGTTTGATTCATTCCCATTTCTTGCATGGGGCATAAGCATGCAACCAAGGACACATATTTGATTTTTCAACCAGTTTATATGCACTAGAGAATGTGCATGTAGTTCAAATTTGAATTATGCACATAAAATGCCTGGGAAACCCAGTTAATGCATAAAATGTCCAAACGAACCCCAAAAATTTCCAAAATTAAACACAACACTCCTATTGTTCTATGTTGACACTCAAATTTTTTTGAAAGCAATAAGAGGCAACGGATATCGTTTCGTCCCCAAATGTGGCACGTTCCCTACCGAAACCATCACGCTTGTTGTGAGAAGCTCTGGTTTGTGAGAAGCTTATACCCAAACCTTCCCCAAATGGGACAAATTTTTTACCACGACATGTTGATGCCGCTCCATGATAGCATGCCAAGTTTCATAAATTTCAAACGAGTTTTGGATTTACTAGAATTTAAAAACCAGGTATCTCAATGTTTGCGGTCGAGTGACGGTGGCTGGGTGTGTGACATTCATTCCCATTTCTTCCATGGGACCTAAGCATGCAACCAAGGACACATATTTGATTTTTCAACCCGTTTATATGCACTAGAGCATTTGCATGTAGTTCAAATCAGAATTATGCACCCGAAATGCCTACAAAACCAAGTTAATGTATAAAAACGTCCAAACGAACCCTAAATAATTCCATTTTTGATGACACACCTATAGTTGCATGTTCACTGCCGATAAAAGTTCTAGCAATTCAAACACCATCCTTTGTAGTTGTGACCGCATTATGTAATTCAAATCAAGATGATAAATCAAGTAGATCGCACACAGTTTATTATCACCAACTGTGTGAGATGCAACACATAATATCTTGGAGCACTGTCGGTCTATAGTACGCCTACGGCTTACACGAGAAGGTGCGTCGGCTATAGTCCACATCTGGCGTGCCAAGCACACTAGCTCACTCCCCAAATATTATTTCATTGTTCATTCATCGCCGGTGAGAGATGGGGACATGGACCCATGTTGTGAGGGCAACTTCGGTAGCCCAATCCGGCGAGAGCGCGGCCATAGCCACCAGGCGTGTGCAAACACGCTTCGTGAGGGCGACCGCAGTCTGCGTCCGGGCGGCCAAGGTAGCCCAAACAGCCGCTGTTGCTTCTCAGGCAGCAGCAGCAGCAGCATCTGCCTCGGGGATAGCAACTGGTGAGAGCGGCACAACAGCTGTCTGTTCCACAGTGGTGGCCTTAGCCCTAATGGAGGCCGCCCACTACCATGTCGAGGCCGTCCACGCCCAGCTCGTGGTGGTCACCGCACAAATCGAACGAAGCTTCTCCGGCAACGGTCGGCAACTCACGGCCGAAGAGTTGGCAATCGCCAAGAGAGTTCAAGCAGCCGTCCGTTCCTGCGTGGCATACCTTACCATGACGAAGCCTGCCAGAGCCCAGATCGCGGTCGCCCATGCCTAGCTCATGGTGGCCTATTCCAACGATATGGCGGACGCGGATGGTGAGATGCTTGCCGAGTATGGTGCAATTGATGCCATAGAGACCCTTCCCCAGGAGATCGTCGGGCGCGAGCTGGACATGGAGGCGGCGGAGGAGATCGACGAGCACCAGCTGTAGTAGTACTCTTTGTTTTGTTTAATTAAGAACGCCGATCTTTAATTTCTTAGAGTAATGTTTAGGTCAGCTAACTCTGTTTAATTGCTGAACTTGCTCGATTAAGAATTTAGTCTCCTTTGTGTACCCAAATTATGCAATGACGTGGATGACCACTGTAACCAGGGATATTCGAACAAAAATTTTTGACGTTTAAACTCAACACACATGGGTTAAGCTATCTGAATCGTTTGTGATGTTCACATATCGTACACAGTTCTGAATAAGGGACCGTGTCTGATGACACTTTGCGCGCCAGTTTTTTCTCTGAAGCGATTCCAAATTTTCGGCTTCTGTGGAATTATCTACCTCCCCGCCCCCTCCCCCTTACCGAAAGCCACATTTCCCTTGTTTCTGCCTTCCTTTCCAAGTTGAAACCTTCACTCCTTGTTTGCAGCGCCGCCTCCTCGCCGGCGACCCTCCTTCACGCTACTCGGCCTCGCCTATACAGGCAGGTAATCCACACCCGACCCCCATCCTCCTTCTCCTTCCACATCCCACATGCCCCGACCGTCGGTGCGACACCTTCCACCCAAATCACCGACCCCTCCACCAAATAAGCACCGCCCTAAGACATGGTGCGCGCAGTATAGCTAGGATCCCAAGGACCATTTGGCGGCGGAGAAGCAAATCGGGGCCGCACGCGCGTATGAGGTCACGATGGCTGCCATTCGTGTCGACCCCAGATCTTGGAGGAGCACCTCGCCGTCGAGGCCACCGTCGAAGCCTCGCGCGCCGATGACGCGACGCGGTTGACTGTTTGGTTCAATTCTGCAATGCGATGTTCAATTGTTGTGGGTGCATTCTTGTATTGTATACCATGTGATAAATAAATCTAATTTGGTTGTACTAAATACATGACAAATAAATACAATTGCTATATTTCCGTGTTGTTAAGCATGCTTGGTTTGGGTAATTGTCTGATATTCTATTAGGAGTATGTTATATTGTGCAATGTGGTGCTCAGTTAACGTTTGGTTCATTTGTTGTGGTGTTTAGTTAACTGTTTTGTTTGGTTCAGTTCTGCAATGCGATGTTCAATAGTTGTGGGTGCATTCTGTTATGGTATACCATGTGAGGAATAAATTGAATTTGGTTGTAGTAAATACATGACAAAAAATACAATTGCTATATTTCCAAGTTGTTAAGCATGCTTGGTTCGGCTAACTGTCTGATATTCTATTAGGAGTATGTTATATTGTGCAATGTGGTGCTCAGTTAATGTTTGGTTCATTTGTTGTTGTGTTTAGCTAACTGCTTGGTTCAATTCTACCTTGCGATGTCCAATTGTCGTGGGTAGAATTTTATATTGTTGTGCATGTGAATAAATCAAATTTGTCTGCACTTAATACATGAGAAACATATACAAGTGCTATATTTCCTAGTTCTTAATCATGCTTGGTTTGGATAAATGTGTTTTCCATGTGGCTTGAATTAATCCGATGAATATACAATGTGCTTATTTTTCATCAACATATTTTACTGATAGCATGCGAACTCTTACTTAACTTGATGACTAACTACCTTATATGTGTTGCAGGGAAACAATGGGAAGCACTGAGGTTTACAATCGAGGTTAGCACGTGCATGGTCCATTGTCTAATAGCACATTATTGGGAAATTGCAGGAATCATTCTAATATTTAGGTTTTTAACAATTTGGTCTTGCACATGTAGGTCCTGTTGTCAGAGGTTTTGACCCACTGTTCGACCCTTTTTGCATATGGGGAAATGAGTTGTCTATGAATATCAGTCAAGTCAAGAAACTCAGAAAGATTGTTAGGATAAAGAAATTAGTGACAAAAAACAACAAGATCTGTGTCTGCACAATGAAGAAGACATCAGTTCACTACAGGATGGTACAAACTATTATACCTTGCCTTTTTATTCCTTTGCCCCGTTTCCAATATAGAGAAGATATTTATGCACATCCTTGTTTTCAGGCCTTTCAAAAGCATTTCACTGATGATTACCTCCCAAACCACCTATATGGTCAAGAGGCGAGGAAGGTATTCATACAACACCCAAAGTTCAATATTGAATTGTTCCTGAAGAGGACGAAGGATGGACGGTCAATCATCCATAGGCACTGGCCTAAAGTTACAAAGACCTTCAACATCAATGAAGGCTCAATATTCCCCTTCTGCTTCAGCAGTTTTCCAGATGAGATACATCTGTCTATGTACCATCTATGATGCTAACTTCGAAAGGTTATAGATGTTGCATGTGAAACTTGGTCCTGGTGTAGTTGTGTAATGGGGTAGCTGAGTGCTGAAGCTATATGATGTTGTACTCTGAAGTATTCAATTATGAAAATAAAATATATTGTGTGCTTAATATGAAATGTCAATTAGATTAATAAATGTATTATGAATAATCGGATAATCAGCCAGCTAATGGAGAATTAGCCTGGTAATTGGGTTTTGCTATTGCAAACGATTGTTGAAAAAATACCATGGGCGATGACCTCAGGAAACGCACACAGTTTCTAGGAATAAACCGTGTTGGATCAATGAACAATAACACACGACTTTCTCTTGAAAACTGTTTGCGTTAGGCCACCTTGCGCAAATGTTTACCACATAAAAACTATGTGTGATGGACATGAGTCTTTGCCACACAGTTTCTTCTACGAACTGTGTGTGATACATTCAATAACGCAAACGATTTAACGGGAAAATTTGTGTGTGATGTACCTGTGAACGGAAACGTTTTCCTTGGAGCGACTGTGTGGGATGTACATATGAACGGAAACGTTTAGCGAGGACTGACTGTGTGGGATGTACTTGCGACCGGAAACAATTTCGCTGTATAATTGTATTTTTAGCTCTATTGTACGTATTTCCATATTTGAGCACTCGCCGGTCGCACATGACCTCATTTTGCCGAGCATGTGTGCCAGGAGGGCATATCCCTGACGGTTTCTGGGTCATGTGGGAAGGACCCCCCTATCGCCCATACTCACTTGGCGACGGTTCCAAATGCCGTCGTGGAAAGGGGTTAAAAACCGTTTGTTTAGCACCTCGTTGTACTAGTGTTTGTGCAGGTATTCAGTGACTTGTGCGTTGTCTCCTACTGGATTGATACCTTGGTTCTCAAAAATGAGGGAAATACTTACTCTAATTTGCTGCATCGCCCTTTCCTCTTCAAGTGAAAAACCAACGCAAGATTAAGAAGTAGCAATCGACTACGGAAATGCGGAGAAGAAGAAGTACCACACTAGTGCGACCAACGACAACGAGGCTTAACCGGAGTTCCACGGTGAGGTGCGACACCGGTGCTGCTTCGAGCTCGGGCTCGGGTGGAGAGCGAGAGGGGGTTTGAGGACGAACTGAGAGAGAACAAAGGAAGGAGACGCCTGGAGGGGGGTTTATATAGCCCGTAGGCGAAACCACTTCCTCCGAAATCTACGGTCGATAAACATGGGATGTTCCACATTCAATAGACAAGATCACGATCGTGAGATCATGGGCACGTGTCAACCGTTTCCTGTGGAATTCTCGAAAGCTGAATGGAAGACCGAAGGGTTTGAGGAAGGGCAAGCACCAAAACAGATAAATCTTCAAACTCGATTTCATTCGCGACCAAGGACGCCAGATTGAAATATTCCTCAGATCAAGTTGCATGTTTATGACGAATAACAAAGATTAGACGAGAGAGTGCAGGGTCTGAATCAAAACACTTAGCAAACGAGGGAAAACACAAAACCAATGAGCACTGAGTGAGTTGACATTCGGACAAAACGCAAACACAATTGAACAAAAGAAATACGAATAAAAATACAATGAACTAGCACCAACAATAGATCTAAGTGTGGAAGATGGACGATTAAGATCCCGGAGATAACATCTACAAGAGGGGGTTAGTCCTTTTTCGTAACCCACACTTGCGTGGGCAACGAGGATCTCATTTTCTTTGTCTGAGCAACAACATTTTTTTGGCAAGATCTATGAGACACCTGTGCACTTTGAGGGTAATCATATGAATAGGCATTGAAGTTATTTCTAGAGACATGAGTATAATGATTTGAGGATGTACGCATGTACTCCTTCTGTCGAAGGTTTGATCGATACTCATTGAAGAATTTTCCTGCATCATTCTGCGAATGATAATCATTATCTAGAAGAGAATTACTCTGCATATTCAAGTTAGCAGTAACAGATAAATTTTCAACAACGCACTTATTCACCCATATTTGCTTCTTTGGTGAACCAGACCTGTGGTTAGTTCCAACATATCGAGCGAAAACCTTACCATTCTATTGTTTGAACAATTTGTAACTAGAGTCATTTGACTCATCCAAAATGGCAGGAATGGGAGAATCATATCCTGAAAAAATTTCTAGTTCAAGTGTTTTGCTTTTAGCAAGAACCCAAATCGTTCAAGGATATTGCTTGGGAGTCCAGTAAGTTCCATCGTCTTGAGTTTCCTATCGAAACCCAATCCTTCCTTTCGAGGATTTTTGTGCAGTATAGACTTCTTGAGAACATGACATAGGGTTTGATGCCCTTTTAGACTTCTTAGCATTCCTGTGTCAAGCAAGTCCTTTGGCCTGCAATTTTCATGAGCAATAGCATCATATTCCTCGAAGAAGGGGTTAGCCTTATCATTTGTAACTGCTGCAATATTCTCGATGATAGCATTAGAAGTTTTAGCATGTGAATCAACATTACTACGCTCTAGGAATTTTAAGCAAGGAGGATCGAAATCATCAGGAAGTCGAACAGATTGCTCGGCGAAGATATAAGATTTTTCTTTTTTCAACTCGTTGTGAGACTCTTTCAGCGACACGAGTTCTTGATTCCTATTAAGGAGTGCATCTAATAAACTCTCGTAGTCAATTGTAAGGGAATCGTATCAATTGGTAAGATCATCAATAGTTGAAGAAAAAGCATCTTGCTCTTTGATAAACTTTTGATTCTTCTCCATCTCTTCGACCAGCAATCCTTTGGTTTTCCTAAGATTTGTCTCAGGCCTTTCAAGTTCATCTTGTTGAGATTTAGCAATCTTAACAAGTTTAGCATAGGCAATGTATTCAGGAGAATATCCATTCATGGATTTCTGGTGTTTTGCTGACACCTGATCCTTAGATGATTTTGCCATAAGACAAAATGAAATTGGTTCATCAATGCTTGAAGCATCATCATTAGTGGTTGATTTGAGTGAATTGTCTGATGATTCATAGGCAATGAAGGCACCGCTCCTTCCTATCCTTGTTTGATGCTCTTCATCATAGGAGTCAGATGTCTCATCTTCGGAATCCACTCTCATTTCAGTATAGACTCTGTTCAATTGAGATCTTCTTCATTTTGGATTCCATAGTAGCTTTGGCTTGGGCGTCATTGACTGGTCTCACAGAAGAAGATGATGGTGGTCCATTCTTCTTCGGGAGCTTAGTATGACGATCCATTCGAGTGAATCCATTTTAGTAAAGATATTTCCATCGGTTGCTTGGGTTTTCCCAGCAGGGGCAGTCGGCTATGAGGTGACCGTATAATTTGCACAGGAAGCACTTCATTTCTTTTGGGGGTACATTCTTGAAGATTCAGGCACATCAAATCGTCATCATTTGTGAGGCATAGATTTTGTCTTCTGAGATCACTTAGCCTTGCTATGAGCATTTCAAGTTCTCTTGTGATGATATGTTGATTTTCGACATCTTCTTCTTGTGAGCTACCATAGTGAGAAAGAATTTCTCCTTCACCTTCTGAAGAAGATTCTTGATCTGCATTTTCAAGCCCCATCATTTCTTCATGAAGGGACAAAAACGTCATGACCTCAACATAATATCCCTATGAGTAGTTGCTATCAATCTTATAAAGTTTTGTTGATAAATTTTTGTCACTCAAAATTTTTCAGAAAATTGTACGCGAACATGATGAACATATTTTGAAGGAGTTCTTCGAGGAGGAGATCCTTGGGGGCATCTTCTAGTGATAGCTCCATTCGTCTGTCTTATGTCGAACCAAGTGAAAGTTCCATTCGAGATGCAGCCACCAAAACGTGCTTATGGCCTTGCGATGATTATATGATGCGTGTGGGCACTAAGGAGGAATTTGAGCAATATGTTCACAATGCTGGTCTCGGTCCCTACATTTCAGATAAGTGCGAGCAATGCCACACTCTTACTGAATCATTTGTCAAAGGATTTAAATTCCATCCCCGTGAGTCTAGGTTGTCATTTAAGCTTTATGAAAATTCAGTTACCGTCTCACTAGAGAGTTTTGCTCACCACTGCAAACTCCCATTATGGGTTCGCTTGATGAACCACCAAGGGCTGAGTACCAATCATTCTTGACTAGTCTTTGCTACGGTGAGATGAGGGGAGTGACACAAGGTAGAATAAAGAGCATTCATTTTCCCGCAATTTAGTACTTTGAATTATTTAACGGGAATTGTATAGTAGGCAAGCAAGACTGTAGCGCGTTCTATGCTCCAGACTTGAGCCTCATACGCACCGCTCTCACCGGTGAAATGAGTTATAACCTTGCAGCGATTGTTGCACGCAGACTGCAGCTTAACGCTAACAGTGGCTATTTCTACGATGGAATTTATGCCACACATTTAGCACGAGGGTTGAGTGTTTCACCTTTGCCCTTTGACCCTATCCTACCCACGCAGTATTTAGACTTTGATGCTTTAAAAGATCATAAGATCCTTAAAGGAAAAATTCATAACTTCACTTATAATCCGTTGTTTAACCAAACATCTGTTGTGCACACCTATTTGCCTGCGCCTGCTCTTTTTGACTATCACAGCAAAGGAAGATATTTTGTTCTTGAGAGCGAGGCCCAAGCTCACAACGAGGCAGTGGAGGCAGCACGGCAGGCTGAGGCATCTGCACCGAGAGCCTCTGTGAGCTACCACTCTAACTACTATCCAGGCTTCTTATTGATTACCAAGTTAGGCCAAAAGCCTAAGCTTGGGGGAGTACATGTTTCTCACCGACATTACATTCATGTCCACTTATTCCAGTTGTTGGTGTTCACACTTTTTCATTGTATCAGCCATGCTTAATTTTGTTTTCTTTCTTTCTTCTTGTGTGTTTGAAAAATCATAGAAAACCCAAAAAAATAGTTATAGTTAGTTTACTTTCTATGCATGCTTAGTTGTAGTAAGAAAACCCAAAAAGATTTCCTTGTTCTTCTTTTTCTCGTTGGGAGCGTTCCCGTGTAAATAGCTTTTCCCTTTTATTTGCTTGTTCAAGAAAACCAAAAACTCCAAAAATATTTCAGTGTATTTCTCTGAATTTATTTTCTTTTTTATTTGAGTTGTACCAAGGAGAAGACCACGATGAAAATGTTGAGTGGCTCTCATATGAATAATTGTTGATCTAATAAAGAGCCCATTTTACCTTGTATTCTCCTATCGAATACAATGTTTGCAGATTCCAGCTTAGTCCATGACACTATTGCACTATTATTATTTTCACATCGTTCGGTTGTGCAAGTGAAAGGCAATAATGACGATATTCGATGAACTGGCCGTGGCAGAGAGAAACGGGTATGAACTTCACTTGTTCTGTTTGTGTAAATATGTTTAACCTAGTATCCATGATTCTGCCCATTATGATTAAACATGTTTGCAATGACAATTAGAGATTATAGTTTCTCATGCCATGCATACGTAGCTAGGAGCGGATAATGATTTATCTTGGATATCAACATTTTGTTAAAATGATTGTGATGTAGTATGATGATATGGTATCCTCCTCTGAATGTTCGAGTGGCTTGACTTGGCACATGTTCATGCATGTAGTTGAATCAAAACCAACATAGCCTCTACGATGTTTATGTTCATGGTGTTCATATCCTACTCATGCTAGTGTCCAATGTTACTTATGCATAATGCATGTTCATGCCCGTTGTTGCTCTCTGGCTGTCTGCTTCTCAATCTAATTGCTAGCCTTCGCCTGTACTAAGTGGGGATTCTGCTTGTACATCAAAAACCATGAACCCAAAAGTTATTCTAGATGAGTCCACCATACCTACCTATATGCGGTATTACCCCGCCGTCCTAGGTAAATTTGCATGTGCCACTTCTCACTACAAAAGAATACACTTCCGTGATGATATGTGTTTGTCACAGTAGGTCATGTTTTCTTTCATGCATGTACATCCATGACGATTTTATGACAGAATCAAGATAGTCATACCTGTGCTGTCATAGAAGTGTTCCATGACATTACCAAAATTATCATCATGGAAGTGTCCACTTCCATGACGATAAATGGCGCGTCATAGAAGTGGTTTCGTCAAGGGTGACCGACACGTGGCATTCACCGTAACAGGTCGTCGTTAAGCTATCGGGTCTGGTTTTGGATCCGATAACCCGCTAACAGCCCAGACCAATGAGGATTCTCCACGTGTAAAATTATCATTGGCCAAAGGAAACACGTGTTGGCTCACCATTGGGACAGATGTCATCCACTCATTGGACAGGAGGCACCTATGATACCTCGACACGTGGCACGGCCCGACAAAGGCCCATTCCAGTGAAAAGGCCGGCCCATTTGACTTGGTCAAAAGGTAATGGGCCAGCCCATGAAAAGCCTATTAACGGCCTATTCGTAAATAGCCCATTCACGGCCCGCTAACTCACGGCCCATTACGGCATATCGGAATTAAGCCCAGTAGCTTCATCTGGGCCGTCCAATATGATTCCAGCCCGTTGTAACTTCCGGCCCATGTATGGCCCATGATGTCTTTCGGCCCATACGAGGCTATTTGTAACTCTTGGCCCATTAACGGCCTGTGGTGAATCTGGCCCGCAATGAACAGTGTACCGCTTTATACCCATTAACGACCCATTATTCCATTGGGCCGTTTACAACCCGTGTTATCTTTTGGCCTTCTCAGGGCCCATTTATTCTTGGGCTCATTTCCAGCATTTGGTTACTTACGACCCGTTACTGGCCTTTTCTGCTTGTGGGCCAAATTCAGCCCGTGGTTACAATCGGCCCGTTTGAAGCCCATTAATCCGTTGGGCCGTTTTCATAGCGTCATCAAATACGGCCGATTAACGACGGCCCGTTATTGGCAGCCCATGAACGGACGATTTCAAATCTAGCCCGTTTACGGCCCATAATGCGGTCTGTTATTGGCCCATATTTGGTCGGTCGATCATATGGCCCGTAGAAGGCCCATTGATGCTACGACCCGTAGAATGCCCATTGTTTCTACGGCCCTTAGAAGGCCCATTGTTGCTACGGCCCGTAGGAGGCCCATGGTAACTACAGTAAATATGTAGGCCATGGTTATTGTGGCCTAGTTTTAAAAAATATGTTATTGCGGCCACAAGCAAACCGCAGAAAAAGAACTGCACTGACTACAAGCAAACAAATAAACAAGACAACAAGGAAATAAATAAGCAAGCAACTTACGCTAGGCTATCACGGCTATTACACATATTACATCCACTAGACATCAATGTTCGCCACCAGTGCAAATATAGGGAACAAATCATCATATCATATATATTGGTTGTTAAAGTTGGCAACCAGTGCAAATAAACACTGCAGCAAAACAAGTCCAGAACTGAAACCACTTCAGAAGAACTCAAGAAACAATATCCTGGGTACCCATAATGCTGGCAAGATGCTTAGCAAGCTTATTAACTGTGGCACCCCAGCTCAGAGCGACCAGTTTACCCTGTGTTGCCAACCCAGAGATCATGTCTTCTGGCAACGCGCAACATCTTGGTACAGAAATCACAACTTTATTGAAACTAGCGAAAGCATAGAGTGACATTACAACAAGTTGCGAGGCCAAGCGGCACAATCGGTGCGGCTGAACAATATGTACATTATTTAGTAGACATAAAGGGGCCTCGAACACGACATCTACACGGCAGCGGAACAACGACGTAGTGGGACTCCATAGCACAGGGGCACCGATGTGGACACGGTCTAGACACGACAGCTCTCCAATCCACTTAGGCTTTCCTGAAATCTGGCATAACATGCTAGGTCAATACATTTTATGTACTTGCAAGCTCACAACAAACAGAACCATAGTGACAAACAACATCATGACATTTAATCAAGTCCAATGCAAACAACAACATGCTACTCATGCAGTGAAACCAAACTTGTGCATCGAGTCACACGAACTCCCTTACCAACCGGTTGCCTCGCAACCGAACAGTGCTCATGACAAAGCACGAACAGAACCATACTTGGTCCAACTGGTTACCTCGTAACCAAACCGTGACCGCTCCCGGATCAGAAATAAAACCACAACAGTCAGCCTCACTAACTTCATCATCATCTAACTAGTGCAGTGCAAGTTGATTACTGTGCAAGTTTCCTTAATAACAGTTGGTCCATGGTGTGACTTACTTACGATCTGGGTTCTTATCCACGGGCGCGGCTATCGATAGATTAATACACTCTACAGGGGTAGCGCACTTTATCCACACCACAGAATCCATGGCCTCACCCTCCCATTCGGGTGGACCAACGACATTCCAACAGAACTCTCCCATTGCCATGACACTCTTATGGCCACTCCGACCAACTCCCCACTAGGATTAGTCCTGGGTGACCCAGCCTACCAAAGGCAAAACTACCACCGTCGTGGCAAACAAACAGTCCCAAAAAGGGACATGGTACCATAACAACAACAAGTTCACAAGGTTATGTCTGCTTACCGGGCCAGGGTAACGCACACCCATAACCTTCCCTCTTTGGAGGCACCGACAAAAGGCATGACAACAGACAACTACCGGCCTCCCCATAAAGGCAAGTGTGGTTGCACTCGTCAGTCCGATTCAGTGGCACCATGACCCGACCAACTTTTATGTTCAAGTTCAATTACCATCAAGTTTAACTTGAAATAAAAATGCTCGAGTCAAGAATATGCCATGCTTATGCAACCATATATCATGCATCACAAATCACAACAGATCAACTTTCTTCCAAGTTCTACTTGCACAAACTTAACTTTCAACATTTCTGATCCTTTCTTACTTGTTATTTAAACTCATCACTTTGGTTGGCATTAATCAACTAAAACTTTTCTTAGGAAGAATAAGCAAAATAAGACCGATAATCATATCACAATAGTGATGCCAAACTTACTTAGATCAACTACTCCATCCATTCTTCACTAGTTCAAGCATTCACTTCTGTTAACTAAGCCCTTTGACCATGAAAAACTAAATAACATAAGCATAATTGATTTTAATACTGTATGCAATGAATAATATATATATTCAGGTAGAAAATCATGAATATTGCAAAGACACCATGATAATGTTGTTGTGGCTTGCCTTAGTGCAGAGGAGCTTCACACTCCTCCTGGATGACTTCAAGACAAGCTTCACCTTCTGAAAATAATTCAAATGATAAAAAGAAAATATCAAGAACTCTTTTGAAAATCACCAGAAATTCTAGGCAGCAAGGAAAAAATCCCATCTTGGGTGTGCTTCTAGAGTTTTCCAGTAAGAACAGAATGCAAAAAGAATCAACTCATTTGGAATTGTAGAATAAGAGTTAGAGCTGGTCAAAGTTCTGGTCAAATTTAAACTAAATTTGAATTAAAAAGAAAATCCAGGGGGAGGGTGACGTCGAAGGCGTAAAACGCCCGGGCGCCACCACTCATACCGCTTCGAGCGCGGCCTGAGTGGCTGACAGCGGGCCCCGCTGGTCAGGTCGGAGGGGATGGGGAGGGGGAGAGAGACAGAGCACGGCGAGGCTCCGCCGGAGTGCACGCCAGCGAGGAGGGCTCTTGGGCCTGATCCAAAGGGATAGGATTAGAGAGGAGGTTGAGACGCACCTTCCCGTAACCGTAGCGTAGCTAGAGGTGATCGGACGAGGTTGTAATTGAGCTCTCCAGCGGCGGCGGCCGGCAGGGCTCATCAGAGTTGGCGATTCTGGCGAGGCAAGGCCAGTCCAGCCGCTCCAACGGCACAAGCTCACACCAGCTGTCTCCGGTTTGAGACCAATTTAATGGTGTGCGACACTTACGGCCGTATAAAGCTTCAAAGGGTGACATTTTCAAGCTGGTTTGAAAACTATTGTCGTATGAGAATTCCGCGTATGGTAGACAATCTTCCCATTTGGGTCCATGGGCTAAGGCACGTGCTCGAAGCATATCTTCAAGGATTTGATTTACCTGCTCAGTCTGACCGTCTGTCTGTGGACGATAGGCGGTGCTATATTTGAGAGTGGTCCCCAAAGCTTGATGGAGCCGGGACCGGAATGCGGATGTAAACAATGAACCTCGGTCTGAAGTGATTGTTTTTGGCACTCCATGCAAACTGACAACCCGGGACACATATAATTGTGCAAGTTGGTCAGCGCGAAGGGTGGTGCGGATAGGAATGAAATGAGCCACTTTAGTCAGCGTGTCCACTATGACCCATATAGCAACATTGCCTCGGTGAGTCCGGGGTAGACCCGTGATAAAGTCCATGCAGACATCCTCCCATTTCCATTGTGAGATGGGTAGAGGTTGGAGAAGTTCGGCTGGTTTTTGGTGTTTCGCCTTTACTTTGTTGTAGATGTCACAACAAGGGACAAAATATGCGATGTCCCTTTTCATTCCGTTCCATCAAAATATCTGTCGAAGGTCTTCATACATTTTAGTACCACCTGGGTGTATTGAGTATGAGGATTCGCGTGCTTCTGCCAAAATTTTCTTCCTCAAATCTGCTAACTTAGGTACGCATATCCTTCCTCGGAACCTGAGTGTACCCAGTGCGTCTCTTGAGAAATCCTAAGTCTTGCCTTCTCACAGGTTTTGGATGTATCCTTGCAGACTCTTGTCTTTCGCCTGTGCTATGCGAATCTCCTCTTCTAGCGTAGGAGTTACTTCCAAAATATTTGCAAGGCCGACATTTATAATTACCAAGTTGAGCTGAGCGATCTCCTGCTGGAGTTCTGAAGGCAAAGACTCTATCATGGCATTCAATTTGGCAGGCTTACGACTGAGGGCATCAGCAACTACGTTGGCCTTTCCCGGATGCTAATTTATTTCCAAATCATAGTCTTTGACCAATTCGAGCCATCTTCGCTGTCGGAGGTTTAAGTCTGGCTGGGTGAATATATATTTGAGACTCTTATGGTCCGTAAATATTTGACATCTCTTTCCAATGAGGTAATGTCTCCAAATCTTTAGAGAGTGCACCACAACGACTAGTTCCAAATCATGTGTAGGATACTTTCCTTCATGAGGTCATAGCTGGAGAGATGCGTAAGCTACTACCTTGCCATTTTGCATAAGTACACATCCAATGCCTTGTCTGGATGCGTCGCAATACACATCAAAGCTGCAGTAAATGTATGGGGGAGTCAAGACCGGTGTTGATGTCAATCTGGTTTTTAGCTCGTTAAAGCTCTGCTCGCAATCCTTATTTCATTCAAACTTCTTGTCTTTCTTGAGAAGTTCTGTCATTGGCTTGGCAATTTTGGAGAATCCTTCGATGAACCGACTATAGTACCCGACTAATCCAGGGAAACCCCTGTTCCCAGGACACCGACAGTAGCCCCCGGGCCCAAGGCACGCTCGGACTTGGCTTCAAGGTGAAGCCAATGGGCAAGTGCGGACTGCCGCGGGCCCCATCCGCCTGCGGCCTTGATCGACGCGTGGCGACAGACGGGACGTGGGCGTCTCCACTTCCCCAAGCAGCCTCGGTTTCCGCCTGGCTAGGCGGCCGCCGTTGTCTACACAGCTCTGCCTCCATTACTGGCAGTGCGCTTCATAGTTACCCTGCCTTCTGGAAAACAAAAGACCATTCCCCCCAGTCCGACCTGACACCAAACCTCCTCGCCGCCATGGCACAAAGCCGGAAGAAGAAAGGGAAGAAGAAGTCCCATACCTCGGCCCCCACACCGCCGGTCTTCGAGCCTGCCATCGAGCGGTCGGTGGTGCTTAACCAGGAAGCGATGGACAAGGTTCGCCCAGCGCTTGCCTCCGATCCCAATGAGTGGGGGCGATGGTGGCTTGGCCTGCTTCCCGTGCCTCGATTTACCGGACGGACACAGAGATCCCCATCCATCTCCACGCCCTCTGGGCTGGCTTGATCCCTCCCTTCTCTGATTTCTTCAACGTTGTGCTTTCGCATTATCATATCAATGCACTGCACCTCGACCCCCAATCCATCATCCTCCTTGCCGTCTTCGCCTTTGTCTGCGAAGCCATGGTGGGCATTGCCCCTTCTGTGGCCTTGCTTCACCACTTTTTCTCTCTGCACCTGACGGACGCTCTCCAGTGCTTGGGGTGTGTATCCTTTCAGGCCGTTGCGGCGACGACCGGCTCGGGGATCGACTTCGAGCTCTCACCGGTCGTGGAAGGTTTTCGGAGGCGGTGGGTGTTTGTGGATGTTGGCGTGCTTAGCCCCCTGCTGCTGCTCCCGCAGATTCCGACCACCCCAAGCTCCGGCTGGGGGCACGCGAAGCTTGCTGACCGACGGCTTGCCCATGTCTGGTGTTGGATGGCTAGGCTAAAGGATCTTGGGGTGACGGCACCGATGGTGGTGAAGGAGTTCATCCGATGTCACATTGCTCCACTTCAGCACCACTCCCGGCTGATGTGGGCCTTCTCCGGTTATGGGGACCCCATGAGGCTTCATGCGCCTGCTCTTCCTCCCGAGGCGCGGCACATAGTGCTCGAGGTCCTGACGGGCGACCCAGCGCCAGCTAATCTATCGGAGGAGGGCTGCCTTCTATACTGCTGCTCGAACAAGGTGGAGTTCGCGAAGCAGATGCCCCCCTTCGACGAATGGGCATTGCGCCCGGCCGGCCTCGAGGGGCCGCGCGAAAGTCCCGTCATTGTGTCCCCCTGCCTGCAGTCCCATCAATGCTTGCCTCGGAAGCTGGTGCAGGGGGGCGAGCACCGTCAAGCGCCAGCGAGGTGGCCGCCGAGGAAATGACACCAGTCAAGGCCCCTGAGGCTGTGGCTTCTAAGGCTTGGGTGAGCCTTCGAGAAGCGGCAACAAGAGGGTCGATGTGGTCAGACGTCCCCGAGGTGAAGGCTCACGAGGCTCAGGCGGGTCTTCCTGAGGTGGAGGTCGCGCCCAGGGTTTTGGGCAACTCCGCCTGAATTTTGAGGCACTCCGCAAGAGGAAGGTGTCTCCAAGCTGCAATGGAGGCGCATACCGGCCGCTGAAGCAGAGGAAATACATTGCCAAAGACGAGTAAGTTTCTCATATGCGTGATTTCTTGAGTGCTGCATCCCTTTCTGAGGAACGATCTTCAGGTTTCCCTTGGCTGAGACGACGAAATCCCTTGAGGTGCGGCCCTCACCGGCCGTCGGCTCGCCATTGACCTTAAGCTCTACTTGCCATCCTGCCTCGCGGGGCCCGGGGCCCGCTTCAGAGGCGGACGCGTCTACCTAGAGGCTTGACTCGTACTTCTTGGTGTCACTTCTTCGCGCTCCAGCCGGGGGCGCAGCCAGTGTGCTAAGGGCTCCTCCGCTGATCATCGCTGGCAGCTGGGCGTCCCCAGCACCGGCCTCGTCTTCAGGTGGTGGGGCCTCATCGTCTAGCACCTTTGCTAGGGCCCGCGAGGTGGCGGAGAAGGCGCCGGCCTCATGGCCCTCGCTGAGGACAAGCAGGCTAGCTCAAACTTCCCCAGCGACCTCAGGCGCGGAGGATGGACTTGGCCGTGCAATGGAGCTTGCGCGTGGTTGTGGTGTCGTGCGCCACGAGCTCTTGCAAGAGGTGCTAAGCGCACTAAGCCGCCTTGGAGGAGAGCTCGTGGCGGTTGACGCTCGACTCGAGACGGAGGGCCTTCGCTTGGCTCAGGAGTGGCACCAATTGAAGGTTTCCATCAACCTCGGGTAGCTTCAGCTCGGGCGTGACAAGGCAAAGGCCGCAGCGGAACTCGCAGCCTCCCGTGAGGCCAATGCTCGGGCTCAGGAGGAAGAGAAGGAGGCCGACCACCGTCGAGAGAACACCGACAAGCGGGAGCGCGAGCTCCAGGCCTTGAGTGCCACTCTGCAAGAGCATATCGAGGCGCGTCAGACCGTCTTGGCCTCGATGAGGGGAGAGCCCCTCGAAGAGAAGGAGATCCTAAAGTGTGAGGAAGCGCTGACGCTGGAAGCCTCGGAGCGCAGCCTCCAGCTTGAGCAGGTGGAAACGAGGGAGCGCCGGGTGGCCATGGCCGAAGACGCCGCCACCGCGTGTGAAGCCAAGATCCCGAAGGAGGTTGATCGGAGAGTAGCGGAAGCTCGCGCGAACCTTGTCAACAAGTATGATCTGAAGTTGAAGCTGTCTGAGGCCGAAGCTGATGGCAGGACCACCGCCCTCAAGGCAAGGTTGGACGAGGCAGAACGGCGTGAGAAGGCCACTTCGGAGGCCCTGACCTCTGCCCAGGCCGACCTGGCCGAGGCTCGTGCGGATCTGCTCTCGCTCCAGCAGCAGATCGATGGTGCCGCGTCCCTCGCGCAGTAGAACAGGGAGGAGGGATGCCGCCGCCAGACGCTGCAGCGCGAGCACGCCCCCATGCTCCAGGATCTCCGAGTGAGGGCCAACCGAGTAGTGGGCTCTATCTGCTAGGAGAACGTCCCTCATCCCCGCGTGGAGGACTATGCCAGCCATCTCCGGTTCTTCACTGATATCGTGACCCGCCTGGAGGACCGGGCCACGAGGGCTCGCAAACTTGTCGAAGAGAGGAGCCGGGCCTCCTTGGGCGCACGTTCTCCCGTGTCTTCATCCACCTCCAGGACCACGACCCCCATTTCGACTTTGATGCCGTCATTGCCCCAGTGCCCGGGGTTATTCATGACAATCTGGCGCACTGGGTGGATAATCACGTGGAAGCCCTGGTCAGGGCGTTCGCCACCGAAGACGACGCAGTGGTGGTCGCGGCGGATGAAGATAGTGCAGTCGATGATGGCGAAGACGACTCCAGCGATAGCGCTAGTAGTGCGCATGAGAGCGACCAAGACGACGTTACAAGCGAGATGTCCGACTGAGCCCGCGTTCCTTTGCTTGAACCTGCACACAGAGACTTGGGTGTGACTCCGCAGGACGTGAGAGCATTTTGGAGGGGGAGCCCCTCGTGCATGTAAATTGATATTTCTCATTTTCCTTTAGGCTGGGCTTGGAACGTGTTTTTGCGAGCCCCTCGAATGAGTTGTTGTTGCGATTTACCTTGGTCCCGGCAGGCCTTGTGCGGTCCTCAGGGTTGCTGATGTGCCCTTCTCCCGAGAGGAGCTCCATCTGGGCTCGCGAAGTTTCGACCTCCCGATGGGCCCGCCGTCTCGCCCGCGAGAGCCTCGCGAGGAGCGGATGCCACACTATGGCAAGGCGTGCGCGCGGCGGCAGCCTGTGACCACCCAGGTTTGCCCAAGCGCGACTATTTTGCTCACACCACGCCCATCCCCCGATCGCGAGGTGCTCGCAAGGGGGGAGGATCGGCAGGCGCGAGCCTCGGAACAAAGCACACAACCGAAACGTATGAAATTGGCACAATAAGAGAACCCCCCCCCATGCTTGAAGGCAGAAAAGACTCTGAGTTCAATCCAGAAAAGGGCAGCGATGAATCGAGCTACAGAAAACAGGGGGAATAAAAGCAAATGGCTGCGTCCGGCACCTAGCTAGTCTTCTTGTCTTCTCACCAGCGCGGAGCTAAGTGCTTTCACTGGCTGTGAGCATAGTCATTGGGGGACAGTGTTGACGGCCAGCGCAGAGCATGGAGCTTCCACTAGGACATGGGCGGGAGCCCTCGAGGCCCGAGGGCGGCTCTTCGGAGACTTCGGGGCATGTAGAACCCCACTCATTATTACGTGAGATTGTCACGGGCGGAGACCTTCACAGGCGTGAGCCTTGCTTCATATCGCCAGACGAGGGCCCCGCCCTGTGCTACCCCCGACCACCGTTGGGGCGTTCGGAAACCAGGACGGTGCCAAGGGGCAAGGGGGATGCTAGTGGCGCCCTCGGCAACCACGGGCTCTCGACCGGGGGGAAAGGCTCGCCAGTGCCTCCCTAGCAGAGGACCTATCTCCGGGCAGTGCCTTGCTCCATGCGGCGCGGGGAAGGGCCTAGCTCCTGACCTCTCCCGCACATCCCCCAGTGCGCCACCCTCGGCTGGAGCGGGGATGCCGCCCTGGGGTCCCCGGCCGCCGTTGTGGCCTGGTCCACCAGCGACCCATGGATAGTGTAAGCCTGCTCCTGAGATATCAATGGTACCCTGCGATTGTTGTCATTGGCGAGGTCGGCGAGGCTCCTAGGTGGCTCGTGGAAAGCATCAACTTCCAGCATCTCATCTTCCCAACCCGACTCAGGAAATGAGCGGGGGCCATCCTCCGGTGTGTACTCTTGGTCCACCATGCGAGGCACATAGGCTTCCGAAGTCGCAGCTCCAGAACCCTCGCCTTGGCGCCCTGCGCTTTGCGCCGCCAGGCCCTGCGTGCCCCCCCTGACGGTTGAGGGTGGCGCACCAGTATGGCCACGCAAGGGGTTGCCCAGGCCCGCGCCACCCGGGGGAAGCGCAGGCGCGGCCGGATGAATGGCGCTGTCGGTCGTGCTAACGTCGTTGAACCCTTCTAGTGCGCTGGAGAGCATGCGAGCGCGACGGGGTCTGCCGTGCGATCTGGCCACAACTTGGGATGTAGGCTGCGAGCAGAATGTAGCATCTAATAGCTCAGCGACACGCTCGAGCAGCGCATCGCGGCCGCTCTCCACGAGCCCGCACCGCAGCAACTCCCGCACCACGACAAGCGCAGCTCGCATGTTCGCATGTTCCCGTCGGGTATGTGGTGCCATTGCCACGGCGTAGCCTGAGGATCTCGCGGTGGCTCGCACGTGCCATGGTGTGAGGGCAGGGGGCGCTGGTCCATGCCGCCCACATCAGGTAGCGTTCGGCGGTACGCGCGCCGCCTGGAGTGCGGAGTTGAGGTCTTCTTGGGCGGACGGCGCCGCCTGGACGGACCAAGCAGCCCAATGGTCAGCGTGAGTCCTCGGGTCATCAGACATCAAAGCCGCAGGGTGTCGGCGGAAGAGGGGCTTTGGCGCACCCGTACCTGGCGCGCCAAATGTCGGATTCTAGGTTCCGAATAACCCTTGAGGTTCGAACACTGGGGTGCGCATGAAGTAATCTCTCTCCCTCCCAAGCTCGCTCGCACAACAATCTCTAGGCCTACCTCAACGAACCCAAGGAACACAGGACACAGAGGTTTATACCGGTTCGGGCCACCGTTGTGGTGTAATACCCTACTCTAGTGTGGTGGTGGTGGATTGCCTCGAGGGCTAAGGATGAACTAGTACAATGGATGAACTGCCTCCTGAGGAGAGGTGTTCTTGAGCTCAATGAGCTGGTGTGTGTAAGGATGGACTGAATGATCTCCCTCCTACTATGGTGGTGGCTAGCCCTATTTATAGAGACCCTGGTCCTCTTCCCAAATGTTAGGCAGGAAGGGATCCAACAACGGCCAAGTTTGAAGGGGGCAACTAGTACAAGCTATCCTGACAAAAGGTGGTCTTCGCCTGCCAAAGACTCTGGTGGTGACGCTGTTGTGGGCTCCATGATGACCTCCGTCCTATCGTCCTGCTGCCCTCGGCCTTGTTGCACCGATAATGAAACATTTGCCTGATGCCTCGGGACTCCTCGCCTGCGCCTGTCTCTTTAGCACCAAAGAGGAAACTGGTACACTGCGCCAGCTGGCGCCCGCCTGGCCTTGGTCGTCATGGCTCACGTCACGTGAACCTCGCAAGGTGCCCCTTGCATAGATATCTCCACTCCTCGAGAGCTAGCCTAGTGAGGCTACCCCCGGGATGTCTTGGCATCATTCGCCTTGCGAGGCTTGGCCCCTCGCGAGGGTCCTGAGTTGTCGCTGCAGATGATGGGCCTTACCAGGCCGCTGGTGGATCCATGCCATGGGCCGCAGGCAGGCAGGCCTGGGTACCCCTGTTCCCAGGACACTGACACGGCCCGATGGGGAACAGAGAGGCGTCGTGCGAGGGGGGCGGAGGGAGCGATCTGGTGCGGGCAGGGGAGATGTTTTTAGTTCTCTTTTAGTGGGCCCGAGGAGAACTAACCCAATTAGAACCTCTCCACCAGGCTAGTTTTTTTAGCTGGGTTAGAGCAAACTAGCTCAAACTAACCCCTCCTGTTTGGATAATTTGAGGCTATTTCAACCCAAACTAGCTCTAACTCAGGGATCCAAACAAAGAGGAGTAGTATTGTACATGCTACAGTCTGGATCGTAGCACATTGTTTTTATAGCCATATCACCACATTGTTTTCTACTGCTGGTTCACTGGGCAGCCGTGGTTCACACTACTAGTTCATTGGGCTGCCGTGGTTCGCACTCCTCCGACGTGAGTAGTAGTACTAGTATATACCGCATGACTCTTTGCTCCTTCTTACTACGTAATTCGCCGACATGTGAGAGAGCCAGCATCCGGGTCGACGTGTCATGCACCAGATTAGAGTGCAGAATGGAAGGGGGCATCACCCTGGTCGTAGCGCCTGTAATTCATGACTATAGTGAGTAGTCATATCACAAGTCTTTCCATAAGTAACTCACCATCAAATCGCACAGCCTGACCTTTCCAGCAGTATGTAAGTTGAATCCGCTACTTCCTCACCCTCCTCGCCTCTCTGTCAAACTGCCTACACGAAAACTGCCGCGCGTACTGCCCGGGAAAAGCCCCGCCCTCAACTTTTAACTACGTGAAAATAGTTGGAGCTTGTTCATTCTATAAAAATACTAGTACTGTATGTTTATTCACCCATGGGGTTGTTCAATGAATGGATGTCTGGGGAGCACAAGTGAACAATACTACTACTACTAGTAAGTAGGAGTTGTACAGTTAGTTGATAACCCACAAGTATAGGGGATCGCAACAGTTTTTGAGGGTAGAGTATTCAACCCAAATTTATAGATTCGATACAAGGGGAGCCAAAGAATACTTGAAGGTATTAGCAGCTGAGTTGTCAATTCAACCATACCTGGAGATTAATTATCCGCAGCAAAGTGATCAGTAGCAAAGTAGTTTGATAGTTTTGATAGTGGTGACAGCAACAATAGTAACAGTAACAGTGATAGCAGTAACTTCTAGCAAGTGTAACAGTGATGATAGCAGTAGTAACTTAGAGGAAACAATAAGGATAAATTCGTAGGCATTGGATCGGTGACTCGTTGGATGATATTCATCATGTGACAGTTATAACCTAGGGCGATACAGCACTAGCTCCAGTCCATCGATATAATGTAGACATGTATTCTGTAAATAGTCACACATGTTTTATTAAAAGAACTTGCATGACATCTTTTATCCTACCCTCCCGTGGCAGCGGAGTCCATATTGGAAACTAAGGGATATTAAGGCCTCCTTTTAATAGAGAACTGGAACAAAGCATTAACACATAATGAATACATGAACTCCTCAAACTACAGTCATCACCAAGAGTGGGCCCGGTTGTTGTCACTCCGGGGTTGTCGAATCATAACCGTAGTAGGTAAATATAACTTGCAAGTTCGAATCTAGAACATGGATATAATGATGATAACATAAACGGTTCAGATCTAAAATCATGGCACCCGGGCCCAAAGTGACAAGCATTAAGCATGGCAAAGTCATAGCAACATCAATTTAAGAACATATTGGTTACTAGGGATCAGGCCCTAACAAAACTAACTCGAATACATGATGAATCTCATCCAACTCCTCACCGACCAGCGAGCCTATGAAGGAATTACTCACTCCCGGTGGGGAGCATCATGGAATTGGCGATGCAGAAGGGTTGGTGATGACGAAGAACGAAGATCCCCCTCTCCGGAGCCCCAAATGGACTCCAGATCTGCCCTCGTGAGGAAGAACAGGGCTTGGCGGCGGCTCCCTCTCGTGGATTGCGATAATTCTTTCTCCCTATTTTTTCTGGAAATATGTGATTTTATAGTATCAAGGGGTCGTCAGCGGGGCCACCAGGTGGGTACAACCCACCTGGGCGCGCCAGGAGAGGGGGGCATGCCCTGGTGGGTTGTGCCCACCCAGGGGCCCCTCTCTGGTGGGTCTTGGCTCCAATAATTCTTATTATTTAAATAAAAAATCCTCAAAAAGTATCGTTCCATTCCAAGAACTTTTATTTATGCACAAAAATAACACCATGGTAGTTCTGCTGAAAACAGCGTCAGTCCGGGGTTAGTTTCATTCAGATCATGCAAATTAGAGTCCAAAACAAGAGGAAAAGCGTGAGAAAAAGTAGATACGTTGGAGACGTATCAACTCCCCCAGGCTTAAACTTTTGCTTGTCCTCAAGCAATTCAGTTGATAAACTGAAAGTGAGAAAGAAAAACTTTTACGAACTCTTTTGCTCTTGTTTGCATAAATAAGCTTAAACAGCACCTAGGTTTTCAGCAAACGTTATAACTAACCATGTCAACAATAACTCTTAAAGATTATAATGACTCATATCAATGACATAACCAGCTAGCGAGCAATAATAAAATATCTCAAACGGCAACACGTTGTCAAAACAACCATGAGATAATATGATAATAATGGTATCTCGCTAGCCCTTTCTGAGACCGCAAAACATAAATGCAAAGCACCTCCAAAGTTGAAGCAACGACTAAACATTGTAACTCATGGTAGAAAAGATCCAGTCATGATGCACCCAACATTAGCTATACACAATGCATAAATCATGACAGCTATGCTCTACTCAATTTCAGGTGCTTGTTTGTTAGAAGGTGACGACACAACATAAAAGTAAATAGAAAGTCCCTTCGTAGAGGGAAGCAGCGATTTGCAGAGGTGCTAGAGCTCAATTTTTAAAACAGAGATAAATGATATTTTGAGACATGCACCCTTCTCATTCACTTCACGACCATCAGTTATCAACATCTTCCATGCTAAGCACGCTAGTGGCGGTTCCCAAGCGGTAAAATTAAAGGTTTGACTCCATTGGGAGTTTTTGTTTAACTATTTCAGAGATGAACTCTTTTTCATGTTTGCAGTTTGGGACTGGGAATCCCTATTACCGCCCATTTTCTCATGCGATGGCGAGTGAATAAACACTTGACCTGAGAATAACCCTCTTAGCACAGAAGATATCGACCACCTCCTGTCGTTCCATGAACGATCCAGGTACACAAAACGGATAATTTTTAGAAGTTTTTAGAGGTGGCACATGCAAATTTACTTAGGACGGCAGGGTAATACTGTATATAGGTAGGTATGATGGACTCATCTGGAATAACTTTGGGTTCAAGGTTTTTGATGTACAAGCAGAATCCCCACTTAGTACAGGCGAAGGCTAGCAATTAAGATTGAGAAGCGGCCAGCTAGAGAGCAACAACGATCATAACCATGCATTATGCATACGTAACATTGGACACTAGCATGAGTAGGATATGAACACCATGAACATAAACATTATAGAGGCTATGTTGGTTTTGATTCAACTACATGCATGAACATGTACCAAGTCAAGCCACTTGAACATTCAGAGGAGGATACCATATCATCATACTACATCACAATCATTTTAATGCTATGTTGATATCCAAGCTAAATCATTATTAACTCCCAGATATTTATGCATGGCATGAGAAACTATAATCTCTAATTGTCATTGCAAACATGTTTAATCATAACGGGCTGAATCATGGATGCTAGGTTAAACATATTTACACAGACAAGACAAGTCGAGTTCATACCAGTTTCTCTTTGCCACGGCCAGTTCATCGAATGTTGTCATTATTGCCTTTCACTTGCACGACCGAATGATATGAAAATAATAATAGTGCAAGAGTGCCATGGACTAAGCTGGAATCTACAAACATTTTATTCAACAGGAGAAGACAAGGTAAAATGGGTTCTTTATTAGTTCAATAATTATTCATATGAGAGCCACTCAACATTTTCATCATGGTCTTCTCCTTGGTACAACTCGAATAAAAGAAAAGAATTACAGAGAAACACACTGAAATATTTTTGGAGTTTTTGGTTTTATTCAACAAGCAAATAAAAGGGAAAAGCAAAAATGAGAAAAACTATTTACACAGGAAAGCTCCCAACAAGCAAAAGAAGAACAAGGAAATCTTTTTGGAGTTTCCTTTTAGTACTACTACTAAGCATGCATAGAAAGTAAATTTACTACAACTAATTTTTTTTGTTTTTTCTAAAGTTTTTCAAACACACAAGAAGAAAGCAAGAAAATAAATCTAAGCATGGATGATACAATGAAAAAGTGTGAACACCAACAAATAGAATGATATGCATGAATGTAAAGTCGGTGGAAACACGTACTCCCTCAAGCTTAGGCTTTTGGCCTAACTTGGTAGTGAATCAGTAGCCTGGAGGGTAGTAGGGATCCTGAGGAGCGGGCATCCACTTATCCCACTGCTGAGGAGCGGGCATCCACTCATCCCACTGCTGAGGAGCGGGCATCCACTGATCCCACTGTGGAGCTGCCTCCGCAGCCTCTGCAGTAGCGTGAGTGTCCTAGTAAGCAATGATGTCTGCAGGCATAATCCGGTATCTGCCCTGGCAACAAAATCAAACAAAGTAGGAGCAGGCCAAGGAATAACATCGTGAGCTTCAACACTAGTCCAAGTTGTAAAGAATGGAAATGTTAGGACGATCATGTGCAAGAAAGTGATGGTGTTCCATGACTGCACGATCTAGGTAAACCTTAGTCAAAGGGCAATCACGTGGGCGTATCGCTACCTCGAAATGAGCTGTCAAATGAGTGGCAAAAATCCCACCATGTATTTTGCCCTTAGATTTATTAAGATGGAGGCGAAGCCACAATAGCTCCCAAGCTATAAGTGTTGTCACCCTCTAATGCACGACGTAAAACAAAAAGGTTTGGTGAACTAAGTGCACCCACCTTCTCCCTACCAAGCAAGCATTTAGCAATAAAAAGTTCAAAGTAACGAATAGCGGGAAAATGTAAGCCAGCATCAGTGATGGCTGATACTCCTCTCTCATCACCCACTGTCAGAGTGCGGTAAAAGTCCTCAAACTCGGCCGGCCTAGGCTCAGCCAGGGTCCCATTAGAAGGGATCATGCATATGTCACAAAACTCAGTAAGTGGTATCTGATGGTTTTCAACATATAAATCAAAGCTCACTTCAGGGGGATTATTTCTAGGCAAGAAAGTGAAGCTCTGAACAAAGTTTTTTGTGAGGATTTGGTGCTGGTCACACTCATCTGCGATGAAGTCAGTGAGGCCGGCATTAGCAATATATTGCATGAACTCCTCAAGAATTCCAGCCTCTTGCAGGAACGGGGTGTGCGGCCATTCGCACAGCCATACTTCTGCCAACCTCCGAGGGTGGAGATCATTGTCAGAAGACTCCCCAATAACACCCTTGGAGTTCTTCTTAGAGCCAAACTTCCTGAAGATATTCATGTCCGTGTATAATTTTCAAGCAACAATCCCCCGAAACAGTTTCGGAAATGGAGCTTCGAGCAAAGAGATCGAAATCCGCGGGTTTGAGCTCAAGAACACAGGAGAGAGAGCAATGGGGCTTTTTCTGGAGGTAAGTGATGATGTGGTATGAAGAGGTAAGTGAGGGGGCCCACATGGGGACCACAACCCACTAGGGTGCGCCTGGGGGTGCTGGCGCGCCCAGGTGGGTTGTGCCCACCTGGTGCACCTCCCTCTGATGTTATTTGCACTAAAAATTCTCAAATATTCAAAAAATCGTATTAAATTTTCAGGGCATTCTGAGAACTTCTATTTTTGGGTCATTTTTTATTGCACGGGAAATTCAGAGAACAGACAAAACATGGCATTTTAATTTATTTAAATAATAAAAACAGAGAATAAAAAGTAGGGAGAGAAAGTAGTGCTTACTAAATTCATCAATTTCATACCGTTCAAAAATGATCCATTAATAAGGTTGATCAAGTCTTATTAACAACCACTTTCGATTATCGTGAAATCGAAGAACTTTCGTAAATCACTAAGTTACCTCAATGGAGATATGCATTTCCCCAACAATAAGCATTTCATATTTCTTTTTGATAGTAGGTAGAGGTATTTGAAAACTTCCAATAGTGATTGCCGGAGATTTCTCAATAACATTAATACCATTCACTTGGAATTGTTTCTTTGGAAAGTGTACCATATGCTCATTACCATTAATATGAAAAGTGACCTTGGTTTTATTGAAATCAATAACAACCCCTGCAGTATTCAAGAAGGGTCTACCAAGGATAATCAACATGTTGTCGTCCTCGGGCATCTCAAGTATAACAAAGTCAGTCAAAATAGTAACATTAGCAACAACAACGGGCACATCCTCATAGATACTGATAGGTATGGCAGTTGATTTGTCAGCCATTTGCAAAGATATTTCAGTAGGTGTGAGTTTATTCAATTCAAGTCTTTTATATAAAGAGAAAGGCATAACGCTAACACCAGCTCCTAAATCACACAAAGCAGTTTTAACATAATTCTTATTGATAGAGCAAGGTATAGTTGGTATTCCCGGATCTTCGAGTTTTTTAGGTACTCCATCTTTAAAAGTGTAATTAGCAAGCATAGTGGAGATTTCAGCTTCCGGTATTTTTCTCTTATTTGTGATGATGTCTTTCATATACTTTACATAAGGAGGCATTTTCAAGATATCACTCAAGAGAGTACGCAAAAAGACTAGCCTCAGCATTTCAACAAAGCGTTCAAATTCTTCATCATCATTCTTTTTAGTTGACATGGGTGGAAAAGGCATAGGTTTTTAAACCCACGGTTCTTTTTCTTTCTCGTGTTTTCTAGCAACAAATCTATTTTGTCATATCTTTTATTTTTAGCTTGTGGGTTATCAAGATCAACAGGTGGTTCTATCTCAACATCATTATCTAGTTCTTTTTCATTGGTTGGTTGAGAGTCTTCATGAACCCTATCATTATATTTTTCATTATCATTAGGTGATTGTTCATTACCAGATTGAGTTTCAGCATCAGAGATAGAAATTTCATTATCATTATTAGGAGGTTTCTCTATTTCAGGTTCACTAGAGGCATGCAAAGTCCTATCATTTTTCTTTTTATTTTTCTTCCTAGAAGGACTAGGTGAAATAGTGTTAGCTATTTGTGAATCTTGTTCAATTCTTTTAGGGTGTCCCTCAGGATAAAGTGGTTCCTGAGTCATTTTACCTCCTCTAGTTGCAACTCTAACAGCAAAGTCATGCATATTATGGTTCATTTCATCTAGTAATTCCGTTTGAGATTTCGCAACTTGTTCTAATTGAGTTTGAACCATAGAAGCATGTTTTCCAACACCTCTAACATCATTTGAGATTCTAAATAACAAGTCACTGAAGCGAGCAATCATATAAGAAATATATTTCAATTGTTTCATAACATTTGCATTGAAGTGATCTTGTTTTCTAATGTAGTTTTCAAACTCATAAAGGCATTGACTAGGATGCATATTGTGAGGATTATCACTATCATTAAAATTCATAAGAGAATTTACCTCTACCACCTTAGGCATTGGTGGTGTATTAAGCCCATGTATTTCTTCAATAGGAGGTAAATTTTTAACATCCTCAGCTTTAATACCTTTTTCCTTCATAGATTTCTTTGCTTCTTGCATATCTTTGAGACTGAGATATAATATAACCCTCTTCTTCGGAGTGGGTTTAGGCGGTGGTTCAGGAATAGTCCAATCATCATAATTTTTCAATATGTTATTCAATAATTCTTCATCTTGAGCAATAGTTCGTTCCCTGAAAACACAACCAGCACAACTATCTAGGAAGTCCTTAGAAGCATCGGTTAGTCCATTATAGAAGATATCAAGTATTTCATTTTTCTTAAGAGGATGATCAGGCAAAGCATTAAGTAACTGGCAAAGCCTCCCCCAAGCTTGTGGGATACTCTCTTCTTTAGTTTGCACAAAGTTAAATATTTCCTGTATGGCAGCTTGTTTCATATGAGCAGGAAAATATTTTTCAGAGAAGTAATAAATCATATCCTGGGGACTACGCACACAACCAGGAGCAAGAGTATTGTACCAAGATTTAGCATCACCCTTTAATGAGAAATGAAATAATTTGAGAATAAAGTAGTAGCGAGTTTTCTCATCATGAGTAAAAAGGGCGACTATGTCATTCAACTTAGTAAGATGTGCCACCATAGTTTTAGTTTCATAACCATGGAAAGGATCAGATTCAACCAGAGTAATTAGCTCTGGGTCGATAGAGAATTCATAATCCTTGTCATCAATAATGATAGGTGAAGTAGCATAGTTAGGATCACATTTCATTCTAGCATTTAGAGATTTTTCTCTATACTTTTGTAGTAATTTCTCTAGATCATCTCTATCATTGCAAGCAAGAATATCTCTAGTTGCTTCTTCACTCATAACATAACCTTCCGGTACCTTAGGAAATTCATATCTAGGAAGGCTACTTCTAGTAGGTGTTTTAGGAGATTCAGTTTCAAGCTCATCATCAGATTCAACAACATCATGTTGTATAACTCTAGCAATTTGTTTCTCAAGAAATTCACCAAGTGGCACATCATCATTATCAAGCAAGGTACTAGCATCATCATAAGCATCATTCATAGTAGAAGTAGTATCATCAATAACTTGCGACATATCAGAATTAATATCATGTGGTGGTGTTGCAAGTTTACTTATAACAGAAGGTGAATCTAAAGCAGAACTAGAAGGCAGCTCCTTACCTCCCCTCGTCTTTGAGGGAAATATCTGTCTTAGCATCCTTCAGATTCTTCATAGTGATAATATGATAATAATCCCAAGTGACTCAACAAATATAGCTATGTCTCCCCGGCAACGGCGCTAGAAAAGGGTCTTGATAACAAACAACTATAAGGGATCGCAATAGTTTTCGAGGGTAGAGTATTCAACCCAAATTTATAGATTCGACACAAGGGAGCCAAAGAATACTTGAAGGTATTAGCAGCTGAGTGGTCAATTCAACCACACCTGGAGATTAATTATCTGCAGCAAAGTTATCGGTAACAAAGTAGTTTGATAGTTTTGATAATAGTGACAACAGCAATAGTAACAGTAACAGTGATAGCAGTAATTTGTAGCAAGTGTAACAATGATGATAGTAGTAGTAACTTAGCAGAAACAGTAAGGATAAATTCGTAGGTGAAAGGATAAAGAAGAGGTGTCTAGAGGGGGGGTGATTAGACACTAAGTGCCAAAAGTTATAGTTTTTAATATTCTTAAGTTCAAGTGGAGTTTAAGCACAAGTTTAACAAACACAATACATATCAAGCAAGCATGCAATGAGTATATGAGCAGCGGAAAGTAAAGCATGCAACTTGCAAGAATGTAAAGAGAAGGGTTTGGAGTATTCAAACGCAATTGGAGACACGGATGTTTTTGTCGTGGTTCCGATAGGTGGTGCTATCGTACATCCACGTTGATGGAGACTTCAACCCACGGAGGGTAACGGTTGCGCGAGTCCATGGAGGGCTCCACCCACGAAGGGTCCATGAA
The DNA here is from genome assembly GCF_056163025.1 of Triticum urartu. Taxonomy (NCBI): domain Eukaryota; kingdom Viridiplantae; phylum Streptophyta; class Magnoliopsida; order Poales; family Poaceae; genus Triticum; species Triticum urartu. The sequence continues at coordinate 396,942,147 of NC_141879.1, read as the reverse complement.
GAAGCAACCTTGTCTATTCCATCACGGCTGTCGCCCATGAAGGACTTGCCTCACTAGCGGTAGATCTTCACGAAGTAGGCGATCTCCTTGCCCTTACAAACTCCTTGGTTCAACTCCACAATCTTGTTGGAGGCTCCCAAGTGACACCTAGCCAATCTAGGAGACACCACTCTCAAATAAGTAACAAATGGTGTGTTGATGATGAACTCCTTGCTCTTGTGCTTCAAATGATAGTCTTCCCAACACTCAACTCTCTCTCACAGGATTTGGATTTGGTGGAAAGAAGATTTGAGTGGAAAGCAACTTGGGAAAGGCTAGAGATCAAGATTCATATGGTTGGAATGGAATATCTTGACCTCAACACAAGTGTGGGTGGTTCTCTCTCAGCAAATGTGTATTGGAAGTGTAGATATGTTCTAATGGCTCTCTCCATGAATGAAGAGTGGGTGGAGGGGTATATATAGCCTCCACACAAAATCTAACCGTTACACACAATTTGCCAAACTCGGTGGGACCAAATGGTTAAACTCGGTCGGACCGATTCAGCAAACCTAGTGACCGTTAGGATTTTCGGTGGGACTGAGATGCAACTCGGTAGGACCGATATGCTTAGGGTTAGGGCATAACGTAATCTCGGTGTGACCGATTACACAAACTCGGTGGGACCGATTTTGGTAATAAGCTAACCAGAGAGTTGGTCAGGCAAACTCGGTGAGACCAATTACACAAACTCGATGGGACTGATTTTGGTAATAAGCTAACCAGAGGGTTTGCATTGTAATCTCGGTAGTACCGATTGCTCAAACTCGGGGAGACCGATTTTGGTAATGGACATACACAGAGAGATTACAATCCCATCTCGGTGAGACCGAGATCTCTAGCGGTGAAACCGATTTGCTAGGGTTTGTGGCAGTGGCTATGACATCTGAAACTCGGTGGCGCCGGATAGATAGAATCGGTGGGGCCGAGTTTGACTTTTGGTTTAGGTCATATGTGGATGTGGGAAGGTAGTTGAGGGTTTTGGAGCATATAACTAAGCTCTTTGAGCAAGCAAGCCATTAAGCAACACCTCATCCCCTCTTGATAGTATTGGCTTTTCCTATAGACTCAATGTGATCTTGGATCACTAAAATAGAAAATGTAGAGTCGTGATCTTGAAGCTTGAGCCAATCCTTTGTCCTTAGCATCTTGAAGGGGTTCCACATCTTCTAGTCCATGCCACTCCATTGTTGAACTTATCTGAAACATACTAGGTAAAAGTGTTAGTCCAACAAGAGATATGTTGATATTAATTACCAAAACCACCCAGGGAGCACTTGTGCTTTCAATCTCCCCCATTTTTGGTAATTGATGACAACATACATCAAAGCTTTAGATAAAGATATAGAGAATAGCAAGTAAAGCTTTGGAAAGACATGTAACATGCATAAGCTCCCCCTACATGTATGCAATCATGTGAATATTGAATATAGGAGCATGTGAATGCGTAAACATGACAGAGTAAGCAATGTGTTACATGTATCTTGGCTATATGCATCAGAGCAAATGATGTGAATGTGAGAAATGTACCTTCATGCTCATGAGTCCTTCTTGCAAACAGTATGTACATCAGCAAGAACTTCTCATTCACATGACTGTGATGCATATACTTACCTTGTGGTCTTGAGTTGGCTTAGGATGGGATGAACCTGTGCAAACATGGTTAAATAACACAGATACACCTACTGACCAGAGCAAGCAAGAGAAACCACAAGAGAACCAAGACTGGGATGACATGTAGAGTGAGTACTAAGTACCACATTGGATATAGAAATGTCCCCAAAGGTAAAGATATGCAATAAAATTAGAGATTTCCTTCCCTTAGATATCTTGCTCCCCCTGAATCTGCATGGGATATTGGGAGAAGATAGGGAATGGAAAATCAGAGCAACAAAAAGGAACAACGGAGCTTGAGCTAAAGCAAGCAACCAAACATGTCTTTCCCCTCTTAAAGACATGTGACATCTCTCCTCTTGAACACCAAGCATCTGGGGTCTTTGATGATATTACTTTCTCCTAGTTGAGAAACTCTCTCCCCCTGAGTATTCTCTCTTTCTCCCCCTATAGGAAGGATTAAGCTTTGATGTGATCTCTCTCTCCCCCTTTGACATCAATTTCCAAGAAGGGCTCTTCTGGACATGTGATACAAATGGGTTGGTCCTCGAGTCACAGAGCAAAGCAGCATGTCTAATATGATGCTGGTAGAGGACAAGAATCATTGAGTGGAGCTGGAGCAAACAGAAATCAGGAATAAGTGGCAAGTTGGTTTTCCTGTGGTGGAATCGGTGACTCCGAGTTGTGTGCTTCGGTTGCACCGAAATATTTCGGTTGGGACGAAGAGAACAAACCAGTGTGACCGAGTTCATTAGAGTGAAACCACTTGTCACCTCAGCTCACTAGACAAGTAATATCTCACAAGGACATGCAAGGAATTTACTGAAAGATTTGCAATGAATTGGATGCAGAAAATGCAGAACAAAAATGAAAGAAAAGAAACTAAAAGTTCTAGATGAAGTTTTTTTGAAAGGGGAAGCAAATATGCAAATGTAAAAGCACGGAGAAACACTAGAGAACTTCATCTAGAAATGGTCGGTGACAAAGTCACCTATGTTAGAGTATGTTGACTTAGGAGTCAAGTGAGAGCACTTGATCATAGGTCATACTCATCGTTTAAGCTCAAAATGGGGTTACCATTTTTTGTTTAAGCATCTTGATGTATTCACATCTTGTCGAGTTGCTTTGACTCATGACTTGGAGTAAAGCTTCTCTAAGATGGAATAACATACCTTGGGTGGTGGTGTTGATCTTGCACATGTAGTTGAACTTGTGTGGGTTGCTCAAGATTGATGTAGTTCATCAAGAGTTGGGAGCACCACTTGGAGTTTGAGTTCATCTACCTACATGGGTTAGCTTTGCAAGGAAGAGCACTTGTGTATCCAAAATGACAATCACGAGACTCAACATAGAATTTGCCAAAGGATATGTTTGAATGGTTTCGTGCTTCCTTGTCTTCAACCACCATTGTGTAGAGACTTGGTGATGTAGAGATTGCTCAAGATGTGAGTGAGTTGCAATCTCATAGATTCAGATTCAACCAAGTACCTACACGGGTTAGATAACATGCAAGGTACAAATATATCCAAGACATATGAATAGCATTATAAGAGAAATACCAAGGATTAGTCATAGGCTCATGCCCCGCATGTATCAAATGGAGTTCCTACTCCAAGTTTGAAGCATCAATGATGTTCAATTCACCTATCAACTTGCAAAACACTTTCTCATCAAGTGGTTTAGTGAATATATCCGCCAATTGCTTATCGGTGCAAACGTGCTTAAGGTTAATGTCCCCTTTTGCAACATGATCTCGAATGAAATGATGACGAACTTCAATATGCTTAGTTCAAGAATGTTGCACGGGATTGTGAGCAATCTTAATAACACTTTCATTGTCACATAGCAATGGAACATGTTTCACATATATCCCATAATCTTTAAGAGTTTGGGTCATCCAAAGTAATTGAGCACAACATGAACCAGCGACAATGTATTCCTCTTCGGCGGTGGATAAGGATACCGAGTTTTGTTTCTTGGAAGACCAAGACACAAGAGATCTACCAAGGAATTGACAAGTACCCGAAGTGGATTTTCTATCAACCTTGTCTCCGGCATACTCCGAATCAGAGTAGCCAACAAGATCAAAAGAGGACCTCTTAGGATACCAAATGCCAAAATTTGGTGTATGGATTAGGTATCTCACTATCCTTTTCACAGCCTTAAGATGACACTCTTTAGGAGCAGCTTGATATTGTGCACACATGCACACACTTAGCATAATATTGGGACGAGAGGCACATATATATAACAATGAAACAATCATAGAGCGATAAACCTTTTGATCAATCGGTTCATCATCTTTGGTCAAATGAAGATGTCCACTAGTAGGCATGGGTGGAGTCATACCTTTGCATTCTTGCATATTGAACTTCTTGAATAAGTCCTTGGTGTACTTCGTTTGAGAGACAAAGGTACCTTCCTTAGTTTTCTTAATTTGCAAACCGAAAAGAATTTGATTTCACTCATCATAGACATCTCAAACTTCTCCGACATTAGCTTTCCAAACTTCTCACTAAAATGAGGGTTAGTTGAACCAAATATGATATCATCAACATAAATTTGGCACACAAATAGTTCTCCATTAATCCTTTTAGTAAAAAGAGTAGAATCAATTTTACCAATTTCAAAGCCTTTTTCAATAAGGAACTTGGTCAAGCATTTATACCATGCTCTAGGAGCTTGTTTAAGACCATAAAGGGCTTTGTGAAGTTTGTAAACATGATTAGGTTTCTTAGGAATGACGAAGCCGGGAGGTTGCTTAACATAAACTTCTTCCTCAATTTTGCCATTTAGAAAAGCACTTTTAATGTCCATTTGGTACAAGGTGATATCATGGTGATTAGCATAAGCAAGTAAGATGCGAATGGACTCAAGTCTAGCAACGGGAGCATATGTCTCACCATAGTCCATACCTTCAACTTGTGTGTAGCCTTGGGCGACAATACGTGCTTTGTTGCGAACCACTTGTCCATCTTCATCTTGCTTGTTGCGAAACACCCATTTGGTACCAATGATGTTGTGGTTGTTGTCGGGCTTCTCGACCAATGTCCACACTTGATTTCTCTCAAAGTTCTGTAGCTCTTCATGCATAGCGTTTATCTAGTCCGGATCCTCCAATGCTTCTTCAACCTTCATAGGTTCAATGCTAGAGATGAATGAGTAATGTTCACAAAAGTTAGCTAAACGAGTTTTAGAGCGAGTGATTCTCCCGGTTTGGATATCATTGTAGATTTGCTCGACGGGATGATCCTTAGCAATTCTTGCTCGAACTCGTGAAAGCTTTTGCTTGGGTCGGGGCGGAACATCCTCTTCATCTTGTGCTTCTTCTTGGCCTTCTTCATTGTTGACGTTGTCATTCTCTTGTCGTGGTGGAGAAGGAGGTTGTTGATGTTCATCTTGGTGCGCTTCCTCGTTTTCTTCATCTTGGCGTGTCCCACTTGTGGATGCTTCCGTATCAACTCTTGGTTCACCTTGTCGTGAGGTAGAAGCTTCCACTTGGACGGACGAGGTACTCTCCTTCACTTCCGTTGGACGAATCTTGCCAATGGACAAGTCTTGAATTGCTTCCGAAGGGTCTTTGTCTCCTACATCAATTGGCAATTGCTCTACTTGCGAGCCGTTAAATTCATCAAACTTCACATCTACCGTCTCTTCAACCTTTCGGGTGAAATTGTTGTAGACACGGTAAGTGTGAGAGTTTGTGCCATAACCAAGTAGGAAACCTTCATGAGATTTAGGAGCAAATTTAGAACGACGATGCTTACCAAGAATGTAGCACTTTGAGCCGAATACTCGAAAGTATCCAACTTGGGGTTTGTTACCGGTGAGGAGCTCGTATGCCGTCTTGCCGAGTAGCTTGTGAAGATACAAGCGATTTGTTGCATGACAAGCTGTCTCAACCGCTTCCGCCCAAAAGTGCTTTCGCGTTTTGTACTCATCAAGCATCGTTCTTGCCATCTCGATAAGAGTCTGGTTCTTCCTCTCAACAACTCCATTTTGTTGAGGTGTGTACGTAGCCGAGAACTCATGTGAAATCCCTTCTTCGTCAAGAAAGGTGTCCACATTTGCGTTCTTGAACTCTGTTCCGTTGTCGCTCCGAACCTTCTTGATCCTCACGTCAAACTAATTTTGGGCCTTCCTAGCGAAGTTTTTGAAGATCTTTTGGACCTGCGATTTGTCATCAAGAAAGAACACCCACGTAAATCTTGAAAAATCATCAACTATGACTAGACCAAATGAGTTACCACCGAGACTCTTGTAGGCATTTGGACCAAAGAGATCCATGTGAAGTAGCTCGAGTGGTCTTCTCGTGGTCATGATGTTCTTTTCGCGGTGACTTCCTCCAACTTGTCTCCCTGCTTGACAAGCACTACAAAGTCTATCCTTGTCAAATATGACATCTTTTATTCCAAGGATATGATCACCTTTAATAAGCTTATCAAGATTTCGCATACCAACATGACCTAGTCTTCTATGCCACAACCAGCCTTTAGAAGATTTGGTAATTAAGCAAGTTCTAGGTTGAGCCTTTTTAGTGAAATCAACAATGTAAAGATCTCCTCTACGTATACCGGTAAAGACCATTTTATGATTGTCTCTACGAAACACTTGGCAATCTACTTCAGTGAATAAGACATTGAAACCGAAATCCGCAAGTCTAGAAACTGAAAGTAAATTGTATCCAAGGGATTCAACGAGCATGACATTTTGTATGGAGCTATCATGTGAGATGGCCACCTTACCAAGGCCAACCACCTTACCCTTTGAATTATCACCAAAAGTGACATATTTTTGAGGTCCGTCGTTTTCAGCAAGCTCACGGAACATACCTTTATCTCTGGTCATATGATCAGTACATCCACTATCAAGGACCCATTCCTTTCCTCCAACCATGTAGCCACGAAGATTTGTCATAAGACCAAAATGCCTCATTGCATCATCAAGATCATAGTCACTATCATCATCTTCATCATAGTATCCATGTTCAACATCATCTTGTGATTGATCAATTCCTAGAGAGGGTAATTCATTAGATAAATGATCATCACAATGGTTACCTTTATGAATTCTAATAGCTTCGGATATGATATCGCTAATGATTCCAACATTTCCTTTAGCACGCATGAGATTGGTAAGCTCAAATAGACAATCACCAAAGCTAGGATCACTAGAGTTCATCTTACTCAAGGCAATAGACTTATGGAGAATTTCATCTAAATTTTTCAAGGAATAATTTGGAAATCGTTCCTCAAGAAATCTCCATATGGTGTAGGCACACTTGAGAGTAGGCAAACATCTAATCAAGTTTCTAGGCAAGCCTCTAATGATGAGCTCAACAGTTCTAAGATTGCGAATCATGTCAATATCTTCATCTAGGGTAGGGTGCAAAGGATCAACATGAGGTGCACAAGGGCTAGTAATGTACTTGTTCAAATGATATTCATTGAAAATCTCAAGCATTTCATTTTTCCACTCATGAAAATACTCTCCATAAAGAATAGGCACTCTATGTCTAAGACTCCCCAAAGTAGACACATCCATCTTCCTCCAATGGTGTTTAAACCAAGGCAATGGAGACCAAAGATCTGATACCAATTGAAAGGATCGAGAAGAGGTGTCTAGAGGGGGGGGTGATTAGACACTAAGTGCCAAAAGTTGCAGTTTTTAATATTCTTAAGTTTAAGTGGAGTTTAAGCACAAGTTTAACAAACACAATACATATCAAGCAAGCATGCAATGAGTATATGAGCAGCGGAAAGTAAAGCATGCAACTTGCAAGAATGTAAAGAGAAGGGTTTGGAGTATTCAAACGCAATTGGAGACACGGATGTTTTTGTCGTGGTTCCGATAGGTGGTGCTATCGTACATCCATGTTGATGGAGACTTCAACCCACGAAGGGTAATGGTTGCGCGAGTCCACGGAGGGCTCCACCCACGAAGGGTCCACGAAGAAGCAACATTGTCTATTCCATCACGGCCGTCGCCCAGGAAGGACTTGCCTCACTAGCGGTAGATCTTCACGAAGTAGGCGATCTCCTTGCCCTTACAAACTCCTTGGTTCAACTCCACAATCTTGTTGGAGGCTCCCAAGTGACACCTAGCCAATCTAGGAGACACCACTCTCCAAGAAGTAACAAATGGTGTGTTGATGATGAACTCCTTGCTCTTGTGCTTCAAATGATAGTCTCCCCAACACTCAACTCTCTCTCACAGGATTTGGATTTGGTGGAAAGAAGATTTGAGTGGAAAGCAACTTGGGAAAGGCTAGAGATCAAGATTCATATGGTTGGAATGGAATATCTTGACCTCAACACAAGTGTAGGTGGTTCTCTCTCAGAAAATGTGTATTGGAAGTGTAGGTATGTTCTGATGGCTCTCTCCACGAATGAAGAGTGGGTGGAGGGGTATATATAGCCTCCACACAAAATCTAACCGTTACACACAATTTGCCAAACTCGGTGAGACCGAATGGTTAAACTCGGTCGGACGGATTCAGCAAACCTAGTGACCGTTAGGATTTTCGGTGGGACTGAGATGCAACTTGGTAGGACCGATATGGTTAGGGTTAGGGCATAACGTAATCTCGGTGTGACCGATTACACAAACTCGGTGGGACCGATTTTGGTAATAAGCTAACCAGAGAGTTGGTCAGGCAAACTCGGTGAGACCGATTACACAAACTCGATGGGACCGATTTTGTTAATAAGCTAACCAAAGGGTTTGCATTGTAATCTCGGTAGTACCGATTGCTCAAACTCGGTGAGACCGATTTTGGTAATGGACATACACAGAGAGATTACAATCCCATCTCGGTGAGACCGAGATCCCTATCGGTGAAACCAATTTGCTAGGGTTTGTGGCAGTGGCTATGACATTTGAAACTCGGTGGCGCCGGATAGATAGAATCGGTGGGGCCAAGTTTGACTTTTGGTTTAGGTCATATGTGGATGTGGGAAGGTAGTTGAGGGTTTTGGAGCATATCACTAAGCACTTTGAGCAAGCAAGGCATTAAGCAACACCTCATCCGCTCTTGATAGTATTGGCTTTTCCTATAGACTCAATGTGATCTTGGATCACTAAAATAGAAAATGTAGAGTCTTGATCTTGAAGCTTGAGCCAATCCTTTGTCCTTAGCATCTTGAAGGGTTTCCACATCCTCTAGTCCATGCCACTCCATTGTTGAACTTATCTGAAACATACTAGGTAAAAGTGTTAGTCCAACAAGAGATATGTTGACATTAATTACCAAAACCACCCAGGGAGCACTTGTGCTTTCAGTAGGCATTGGATCGGTGACTCGTTGGATGATATTCATCATGTGACAGTTATAACCTAGGGCGATACAGCACTAGCTCCAGTCCATCGATATTATGTAGGCATGTATTCCGTAAATAGTCATATGTGCTTTATTAAAAGAACTTGCATGACATCTTTTGTCCTACCCTCCCGTGGTAGCGGGGTCCATATTGGAAACTAAGGGATATTAAGTCCTCCTTTTAATAAAGAACCAAAACAAAGCATTAACACATAGTGAATACATGAACTCCTCAAACTACGGTCATCATCGAGAGTGGGCCCGGTTGTTGTCACTGCGGGGTTGTCGGATCATAACCATAGTAGGTGACTATAACTTGCAAGATCGGATCTAGAACATGGATATAATGATGATAACATAAACGGTTCACATATGAAATCATGGCACCTGGGCCCAAAGTGACAAGTATTAAGCATGGCAAAATCATAGCAACATCAATCTAAGAACATAGTGGATACTAGGGATCAAGCCCTAACGAAACTAACTCGGTTACATGATGAATCGCATCCAACTCATCACTGAACTGCGAGCCTATGAAGGAATTACTCGCTCCCGGTGGGGAGCATCATGGAATTGGCGATGGAGAAGGGTTGGTGATGACGAAGAACGGAGATCTCCCTCTCCGGGGCCCCAAACGGACTCCAGATCTGCCCTCCTGAGGAAGAACGGGGCTTGGCGGCGGCTCCATCTCATGGATCACGATAATTCTTTCTCCATGATTTTTTTCTAGAAATATGTGATTTTATAGTATCAGGGGGTCGTCAGCGGGGCCACTAGGTGGGTATAACCCACCTGGGCACGCCAAGAGAGGGGGGCGTGCCCTGGTGGGTTGTGCCCACCCAGGGGCCCCTCTCTGGTGGGTCTTGGCTCCATTAATTCTTATTATTGATATAAAAACTCCTCAAAAAATTTCGTTCCATTCCGAGAACTTTTATTTTTGCACAAAAACAACACCATGGTAGTTCTGCTGAAAACAGCGTCAGCCCGGGGTTAGTTTCATTCAAATCATGCAAATTAGAGTCCAAAGCAAGAGGAAAAGTGTTAGAAAAAGTATATACATTGGAGACGTGTCATTAGTCACCTTAAATAGAGAGTTTCTTTTCTGTAATGCCATGTACACAAATTGAAACGCTTGTTGTGGAGAGAAAAAGATAATCACTCCACTATATATGTACGCAGGGGCCTGAGCGCTTGCTTTACTAGGGTTGCTCTCTTCATTCTCTCATCCTCTCCATATCTAAACAAGACAGCGGTAGCAACATTTTCTCTCTGCTCACCGCTGGTCACAGATCCGGCCAGATCCCTTCGACCGGTGTGTGTAGAGGACTAAAAGGTGCATCGTTCACGCGGTCATCGCCGGCGAGGGAGGAAACCCACAACTGCCGACGGGGCCCGATCCTATGCCCGTGTCGTTCTCTCTGACACAGCGCCGACTCAAGAGGTCCTCCGACCCTTCTTCCTCCCTGTCGTATTGTGTGTAGATCGGACCTGCCGCCGCCGACATCCTGACGACCCTCAGGTACAAGTTCTTCGAAATCGGCCTTGCTCTACTGCCCCAGCTCCCCACGTGTCTGCATGTGCATCCTTTTCTACTTCTGTTAGCTCTTCCAGGTCCACTTAAATTTTTAGTATTATTAGAGGTAAAGCTACTTCATGCATTCGAATCTAGGACTTGGTTCAAACAACGAAGAAAGGAGGGAAAGTCGTAGCATGAATCTAGGACTTGATTCAAAGAGGAAATAACAGGGGGAAAGTAGTAGAGACTGGATACCCAACCGGTCTCTTGGTTGAAAAGGGAAATAATGGGAAAACTCACTACAAACTGGATAAGGAACATATCTATTATTGGTTGAAGAAAGGATAGAAAGTGGCGGCTAGTGGACAAGTCAACAGAGTATGTCCAGGATTAGATTTGCCGCCCTCACATAGTAAAAGGTCTCCAGGATTAGATTTGCTTCCCTCACATATTAAAAGGTCTCCAGGATTATATTTGTGGCCCTCACATAGTAAAATGTCTCCAGGATTAGATTTGCCGCCCTCACATAGTAAAAGGTCTCCAGGATTAGATTTGCTGCCCCCACATAGTAAAAGGTCTCCAGGATTAGATTTTCCGCCCTCACATAGTAAAACATCTCCAGGATTAGATTTGTTGCCCTCACATAGTAAAAGGTCTCCAGGATTAGATTTGCTGACCTCACAGAGCATGAACAAACTTGGCATCACCACTTTATGCCTCCTTGTAGGTACATTGTGCTGATGTGTCCACTGTCGCATGTCCTTATACCAACCTTTTGTTGTTGTTAATGTAAGGGTGCATGTAAAATGAAGCGATCACACTGTTACCTTAAGGACATGTCTAACCCGTGTTATTGTTAATCTAATGCCTCCAGTGATATGATGCAATTAAACTGTGTTACAAATGGCACTCCTGTTATTTTCCCCAGTATGATAAGTAAGTTGCTTCTTTACGCTGCTGAGTGACCTGGTGTCCCCACGGTCCCATGCCCTTAAATCAACTCTTTAGCTGTTGTTGATTTACTGTATCTAGTAAACAAGCAATGCCACCATTAAAGTAATCCCCTATTTGACGAATGTCATAGTTGATTGTAATGCTTCCGGTAACATGAAGCATTGTTGATGTTTTAAAATTTCTACTATCCTTGCGTGATTGCCATGAACATAATTAAGATGCTTCTTTTCATTTTGTGTATGTTTCATATATTCTTATTAACCAGCAACTGTCTTTTTATGCAGATAGGGATATCCATTTCAGCTTGTTGCTATTGTGACCTTTTGGTGAACTGCACAAAACACCTTTTTTGGAATGAGTGTCTTGTGCAGTTCAACTAAAATGTCATGTGGGAAACATCTCTCAATTTTGGTGGAACTGCACAAAATGGTGACTGGAGTTTCAAAATCTCCATGAAATTCTGCTAGTAATCTCGTGCAACATTTTATTAGCTTTTGTAAGCTGGGCTGTCACTGTCACCACAATGGCACTTTAGTTTAGTGGAACTGCACAAAAGTATAAGCAAATTATAGTTGCACCTTACATGAGCAGGAAAACCAACCTTAATGTTGATGAATTTTAGTGCAACTACTAAAGACGAACCTGCCAGCTCACGAGAGCAAGTACTTCTTGCTAGCTGAATAATGCAATCTTTGCTTCATTTCAGGTGAACTGCAGAAAAGGTGCATGAATTGAATCATGAAACTCCAGGTTGGCCTCATTAGAGTGGAGTTGCAGGTTCACCACATCGAGTCGTGGCGGCATAGGGCCCCTCACACCGGTCAGTACTGTCCTTTATCAACATGATTGTGCTTTGTCATACTATGCTAATGTTCTATTTTTTAAATAAAGCTATTCTATCGCAATCTTTTCTCATTTTGGAAATAAAGTTTGCTTCAACTAGTGCCACTATTATAGTAATCATGCTCTTTCTTATCTATGCAGACAGGAATACTCAATTACAGATGTTGTGATGGTCAAGAGCATTCGCCAAGTTCTTGGGTTGTATGACACGGCGAGCCAAGATGGATTTAATCCCGATATTCAGTTTATCAAAAGGCTCTAATGGGTTGGTTCTAAATCTTGCAAGCTGGGAATCAATGAGAAGTGTAGGCATCTTTGTGTACATATTGTTTGTATCTTATTTGTTGGTTCTGAATCTTGTAAGTTGGGAATCAATGAGATGTGTAGGCATCTTTGATGTACTTATTATTTGAATCTTATTTGTTGGTTCTGAATCTTGCAAGCTGGGAAACACAGCATGATGATGCAGAGGACAACAACCATAACAAATAGTTCAAACTTGGTAGTATTATCTGTGTGAAAGTGCGGCAAATGTGCTGATCATGTGCGTCATGAGAACAATAATTCTAATTGTTGTGCATGTTGATCCTGTGGCACTGATAGAACGAGCCAATGCATTGCTTGTTTTAAGAATAAATTTCTATTAAAGCTAATTAAATTTAAGTAAAGTGACCACTAACACTTGTTATTACAATACCAATACAGACCCGCTCGTGAACTGACGTGTGGCCGGAATAGGTTCTTAATGGAGGCGTTTGAATGCGCCGAGGGTGCATGTTCTACCGATCGTGCAGCGGGAGAGGGAGGGGTAGTAACTGTTGTCGCCTGTACACACTCAGTTTACTGTTGAATCCAGTTCCCCAAGAGCTGAAAAACGAACTGCCGCCGCCTATCCACTCGTTCACTTGAAGAAACTCCAATGGCGATCCGAGGGGTGAGCCTGCTGGATATGGACTTCAGCGAGGAGTTCACCGTTTAAGTCCCATGGCTGTACCAAGTTGAATGTGATGTACACCAACGATCCAAACCCGGTGAAGCTCTGCCTTGCCGAGTTCAAGCAGTACATACAGGACGAGAAAGCACACGGTGGCAGGACTAGACCTTGTGCCCATCCATTCGTCTCCTGACAGGGACCAGCGGATCGCGGTCGCCCAGGTATGCGTGCGGGACGAGGTTCTCGTCTACCACTGCTGTAGGGCCATCAGAGGTTCTGGAGCATTCGCCTGTTTCATCGGCAGCGCCGACTGCACCTTCTCTAAGGTGGAGAGAAGGAAGAACGCGACGATTCGGCCATCTGGTGCAACAAGCTTGTTGACATCCAGAAGCAATACAAGATCATCGGCAATGGGCAGGAGAAGGACTCTGTGGTTGACCTCGCCGAGACCATCATCGACCCCTGCTACGCGAACATGAAAGAAATCAACGATACCAAGGACCTGAACATGTGGGAGGTACCTCTGAATATAGCCTACATAACCTACACGACTACGGACGGATACGCATGCTACGACATGTATAGGCGGATCTTGGACATGAGGGCGTGTCTGCTTCCCATAACCGACGAGTACACGGACAGACGCAGCGTCATGATCAAGCGTGCCAGGAACGTCTAGATGTTGTACTTTATCTGTTTATAAGTGCCTTTATCATTTGAGTATTTCATGCATTAGCCTATGTGTCGTAATTATTTGTTTTGTCCGAAATATTTCTTCTAAGAACCCATTAACATGTTTGCTTTTTTAGTGGCTATTTGCTTATGTGTGTAACTAGTTCACTCGTCCGTTTCAGAAGAAAAAAAACTAGTTCACTTGGCTGCCGTGCTTTGAATCTCATTCCTCCCAACGTATTCCCCTTCTCAGGTGGGCCCAGCAGGTCTCGTACACAGACATATGGTACCAACCACCTATCCATTTGTATTTCTTTATTTTGTTCAATCTTTCGTCCTCTTCCTATACAGCGGCTAGGCCTCCATATTTCTATGGAGCTGAGGTTCAAAACCAATTTGGACTGCTCTTGCAAACGTTGAGCCGGCACTCTTCAATCCGAAAGGCATCCGTAAAAAGCAATACGTACCACATGGGGTGATGAATGTTGTCTTCTCTTCATCCTCTCTTGTCATGAAGATTTGGTGGTAGCCTGAGTAGGCGCCGAGGAATGATAACAGATCACACCCGGCCGTGGAGTCAAAAATATGGTCGATGCGCGGCAATGGGAAGGGGTCCTTAGGGCAAGCCTTGTTAATATCTATGTAATCAATACACAGCCTCCACTTCCCATTCGCCTTGTGCACCACTACTGGATTGGCCAACCACGTCAGGTGGAGCACCCCTCTCGCCAAACCTGCCGCTTCCAACTTCCTGATCTCCTCTGTGATGAACTCCTGCCTTTACAGAGCCTGCTTCCTGAACTTCTGCTTGACGGGCCGTGCATGGGGGCAGACAGCTAGGTAGTGCTCAATCACCTCCCTGGGGACACCGGGGATGTCGGACGCTTGCCATGCAAACACATCGACATTTGCCCGCAGGAAGGTGACGAGCGCGCCTTCCTATTTGCTGTCGAGGGTGGAGCCTATGATGAAGGCCCCTCCCATGCCATCCTCCCCGACGGGCACCTTCTTGGTCTGCGGCGGCTCGGCTCTGGATCTCTTGCTCTTGTCGGTAGAGCTCTCTGGCACGTCCTCAACGGTAGCACAACACTCTGAGGAGGTGCCCTTGCCGGAGTGGGTGCGAGAGGTCCTGCCGGGTTCCTTTTTCCCTCCCGGGCCGTCAGCGGCAGGAGCAGGTGCCTTGACGGCAGCTGGTGCAACTGCTTCCCGGTAGAGTTTGTCGACGCAGATCAGCGCATCCTTCTTATCGGAGGGGACGGAGGTGATGGTCAACGGCCCGGGCATCTTTAGCATGTTGTAGGTGTAGTGTGACACCGCCATGAACTTGACCAATGCCGGGCGGCCGAGGATCCCGTTGTAGGGCAAGGGGATCTCGGCCATGTCGAAGACGATCCTCTCCGTCTTGTAGTTCAGCTCTCCTCCAAATGTCACGGGCAGTGTGACCTTTCCCTTCGGCTGGCTCCTCCCCCGATTGACCCCTTGAAATGTGCCTGTTTCCTCGAGGTCTCCATCAGGGATTCGGAACCTTTTGATCACGATAGGCGAGATCAGGTTCAGGCCGGCCCCGCCGTCAACCAACATCTTGTTCACCCTGAGGTTGCGTATTGTTGGCAAGACCAACATTGGCAAACACCCGACCGCGGTAGTGTGGTCAGGGTGGTCCTCGGCATCAAATATGAGGGGCATGTTGGAACACTTCAGCGGCTTCTGAGCGTCGAACGACGGCTCTGCTGCTGTAATCTCACACGCCCACTGCTTGAGCTGGCGGTGAGAGGTATGCAGCAAGGCGCCGCCATCGACGACATGGCCTCCGTAGCGTTCTGGAACCCTTTCCCACCAGACTCGTCGTCCTCGTCATGATCGTCGTCTTCTTGTTTCTTGTTGCGGCCCCGGGCGGGCCTCTCTTGCGGTTGTCATTGCCGGGGCGGCCTCCTTGGCCACCACACTTCTTGCTGGATCCCTCAGCACCGTCCTGGTCCTTCTCCTTGTCCCGCCTTTCGTACTCAGCCTTTTGCTTCTCAGCAAGCAGCTCGACTTATCTGCAGTAATGGAGGTCGTGGCCCTTGGTGCGGTGGATCCTGCAGTATTGCTTGCCGGAGCTTCCTGGCTTGTCGGTAGCCACCAAGGCCCGGCAGGCGGCGCACCTGGCAATCTCCTTGCCAGGGACGTCTGCCTTGACCTTCTTGCCGGCACCGGTATCATCAGATCCCTCCACGGCAAGCACGGCCTTGCCTTTGCGTTTCCTGTTGCGACGCCGGCTCTTCTTCGTCGGGGTGGCGGCGTCTTCATCAGTAGAGTCGGTTTCCGCGCCGACGTCTTCGTCGGGGTACTTCCTTCCCTCTTCAGCTCGGGCGCACCTATCGGCCAGAATGTAGAGCTCGGCCACATCCTTAACCTTGGTCATCGCCAGCTCCTCGCGCATCTTGCGATTGCGTACGTTTTGGTGGAACACGCTAATCACAGCGGCGGGATGAACGTCGGGGATGTTGTACTGCACCCAGCTAAATCTCTGGATGTACTTGCGCAGGGTCTCCCCTTCCTTCTGGGGAATGATATGCAGATCACTAGCCTGGCCATGAGCTTGGTGGCCTCCTGTGAAGGCGCCAACGAACTCATGGCACAGATCTGACCAGGAAGAAATGGAATCCACCGGCAAGTGCATCAGCCAAGACATCACATTGGGCTCGAGCGCCAGCGGGAAATAGTTGGCAAGCACCTTGTCGTCGCGAGCCCCAACGGCCTGCATCGTGATGGTGTAGATGCTGAGGAACTCAGACGGGTGGGTCTTGCCGGTGTACTTCTCGCCGACGTCGGGCTTGAGCGTGCGGTGGGATGGCCACTGGAACTGCCTCAGCTCACAGGTAAAGGCCGGGCAGCCCACCTCGTAAGGTAGGCCGCCGGGGCCCCTCGGTGCCGGGTGGTCCATAGCGGGTCCCTCCCGCTTGTCCGACTGGCGGCGCATTTCGCACCGGCGCTCGAGGTGGTTCGAGCGTCTTCATGAGCTCGCTCCCGAAGGACCTGGCACTGGTCGCGGAGGGTCCGCGGGTCGGACGACGCTATGGAGCTGTTATCACAAGCGTCGTCGCGACGGGCCGACGCCCGCGGCGGCTGGCGAGGAGGAGGAGGAGAGTGCACCATGGCCGCAGCTCCCCCGGTCGTCCCAGCGCCAGCATGTGGTGGCTCGGTGGAGCACCAGCCCGAGGGCCCCGCCAGTCGCGGATCGTCTTTGTTTGCGACAGCGACGAGGCTCCGGATGGTGGCCCTCCACTTGTCAAGCTTCTCCGCAACAGGAGGCAAGTCGAGGAGCAGCTGTGCGCGCGCCAAAGCTTCCACTGGCGTGGGCGGCAGTGACAGCTGCGTGGATCGCGGCGCGCTTCGAATTCTAACTATGTTAGAAGGAGCTCCTTCATGACCCAGCGGTTGCGCGCCATTTTCGCCAGCACTTCGGCGAGCGTGATGAACCCCCTCATCTTGCCGATGACGCGCAGGGCTCTTCCCACGGCGGTGCCCGGGGTCACCATCGTGGTGACGCTGCTCGGTGCGCACGCCATGGGAAGAACGCGCGGTGGTCGCCGGTGTAGGCGTCCTGGAGGTCGCCGTGCCGCCCGGAGTCAGCACAACGACGCCCCTGGAGGGCCCCGTGCCACCTGCGGGGGCCCAGCTCCATCCTTGAATCTGGTCTTCTGGCGCGCGAACGACACCGCTCGCCAGGCTCCGACTGCCCAGGCGATGCTAGTGCTCGCGGGCCGCGGCCCGGGTCCTGTCTGCGACCGGTCCGCTGCTCGTCCGCACCGGCATGGGTCGTTCGGCTCCCAACGAATCGACCGCCGTGGACGTCCTCTTCTTAGGGGCCATGGCGACGAAGAACTGCTAGGCAAACTACTAGACCAGATTCTCACAATTGCGCCCCCCTACCTAGCGCGCCAAAGATGTTGGTGTGGAACGACACCTATGGGGTCACAAGAATCCCTACTATGGTTGTCGGGGCACAGGGTTGCGAGGAGAGCAGGGCTAGTAGATAGCACAAGGATCGTTTACCCAGGTTCGGGCCGCGAGGATGCGTAAAACCCTAGTCCTGCTTTGGTGGGTGTATTTCTGAGAGTTCTTGAGCTCTCGAACTAGCTGTGGTCAGGGTGTGGTTCGAAAAAGCCGAATCCCCCTCCTCGTCGCCTCGGGCTTCCTTTTACTTGAAAAAGGGGTTGCCACAGTGGCACACGGGAGGTGGAAAGGTCTACAGTGGCATGAGGTTATCCCTCGTATTACAGGACAAGGTGCATTTAATGCATCACTTAGGTGTCCTCCTACTTTATCGGGGACGGGGGCGAGGCCCGTCCCGTCCGTCGCCGCTTCTCCTTGCTTCGACATGCGCCTCTGCCAAGGATGCATGCGGTGCCATGTAGGCAGGCAGGCAGCTGGGTTGGCGTGGTGGTGGAGCCTTCATGAAGATCTGCAAGCCGCCACGTAGGCGTTTGATGAGTTGGCCTGGGAGCTACATGTTTCCACGCAGGTGCCCGCCCAGCTGGTTGGGCAGGCAGCTGCATGTGAACGGCGGTGGAAGCTTGGTTGACGTGGGCTTGATGGTGGCCTTGCCGGCCTCTTTGGCGAGGGCCTTGCCGGGTGGCTGATACGTCTCCAACGTATCTATAATTTTTGATTGCTCCATGCGAGGGCCTTGCCGGGTGATTGCCCAGCCCAAATTTGTTGTTTTATGCCTATTTCAGTGTTTCGAAGAAAAGGAATACCAAACAGAGTCAAAACGGAATGAAATCAACTGGAGAAGTTATTTTTGGAACGAAAGCCACCGGATAGACTTGGACTCCACGTCAGGAGATATGGGAGGTGCTCACGAGGGTGGGGGGCGCCCCCCCTAGGGCGCGCCCCCTGCCTCATGGGGCCCCCGTAGCTCCTCCGACGTACCCCCTGCACCCATATATACCTACGTATCGTAAAACTTCCAGAACATACAATAGATCGGGAGTTCCGCCGCCAAAAGCCTCCGCCGCCACCAAAAACCAATCTAGACCCGTTCCGGCACCCTGCCGGAGGGGGCAATCCTTCTCCGGTGGCCATCTTCATCATCCCGGTGCTCTCCATGATGAGGAGGGAGTAGTTCTCCCTCGGGGCTGACGGTATGTACCAGTAGCTATGTGTTTGATCTCTCTCTCTCGTGTTCTTGAGGTGATACGATCTTGATGTATCGCAAGCTTTGTTATTATAGTTGGATCCTATGATGTTTTCTCCCCCCTCTACTCTCTTGTAATGAATTGAGTTTCCCCTTTGAAGTTATCTTATCAGATTGAGTCTTTAAAGATTTGAGAACACTTGATGTATGTCTTGCCGTGGATATCTGTGGTGACAATGGGATATCACGTGATTCACTTGATGTATGTTTTGGTGACCAACTTGCAGGTTCCGCCCATGAACCTATGCATAGGGGTTGGCACATGTTTTCGTCGTGATTCTCCAATAGAAACTTTGGGGCACTCTTTGAGGTTCTATGTGTTGGTTGAATAGATGAATCTGAGATTGTGTGATGCATATCGTATAATCATGCCCACGGGTACTTGAGGTGACATTGGAGTATCTAGGTGACATTAGGGTTTTGGTTGATTTGTGTCTTAAGGTGTTATTCTAGTACGAACTCTAGGGCTGTTTGTGACACTTATAGGAATAGCCCAACGGATTGATCGGAAAGAATAACTTTGAGGTGGTTTCGTACCCTACCATAATCTCTTCGTTCGTTCTCCACTATTAGTGACTTTGGAGTGACTCTTTGTTGCATATTGATGGATAGTTTTATGATCTAATTATGTTAGTATTGTTGAGAGGACTTGCACTAGTGAAAGTATGGACCCTAGGCCTTGTTTCAACGCATTGCAATACTGTTTACACGCACTTTTATCATTAGTTACCTTGATGTTTTTATAATTTAAGATTACAAATACCTTTATCTACCATCCATATACCACTTGTATCACCATCTCTTCGCCGAACTAGTGCACCTATACAATTTACCATTGTATTGGGTGTGTTGGGGACACAAGAGACTCTTTGTTATTTGGTTGCAGGGTTGCTTGAGAGAGACCATCTTCATCCTATGCCTCCTACGGATTGATAAACCTTAGGTCATCCACTTGAGGAAAATTTGCTACTGTCCTACAAACCTCTGCACTTGGAGGCCCAACAACGTCTACAAGAAGAAGGTTGTGTAGTAGACATCAAGCTCTTTTCTGGCGCCGATGCCAGGGAGGTTAGCGCTTTAAGGTATATCTTTAGATCTTGCAATCGAGTCTTTTAGTTTCTTGTTTTATCACTAGTTTAGTTTATAAAAGAAAACTATAAAAAAATGGAATTGAGTTTGTCTCATACGCTTCACCTTTTTAATATCTTTCGTGAGTATGATGGAAAGGATAATTGTGCTCAAGTGCTAAAAGAAGAAATCTATAAAATGTTTGGCACTAAATATTTGAATGAGGAGCATGATTGCAATGTTGTGAGTACGAATTCTTTGAATATCCATGATACTAATGATGATTGCACTAGTTATGATGAAAATGTCTCCTATAAACATGTCAATTTTTGTGGAGTGCATTGGGTTTGTAAGTACACACCAAATAGGGAAGATAGATATTGCAAAAGGCATAAGTACTTAGAAACTAAATTGTTGCAAGAAGAGCTAGATGAATGTGCTGAAAATTTAAGATATCTTACCCATACTTGCGAACTTTGCAATGAACACGGTCATTTAAATATCAAATGCAAATTGTTCCATGACCGTATTATGTCCAAAAGTTGTGATGACTTGATTTCCCTTGCACATCATAATGAACTTAGTTTTCTCTTGGGTTATGAAGAAATTAAACGTATAACTGAGGGTATTCCAAAATTTAATCTCGATAAACTTCTTGGTTTTGATCTAGAGAAGATTTGTATGTATTGTTCGGTGAATTGCATTGAAAATCCTTATATTGCCAATTACATAAAGAAAAGAAAACAAAAAGAAGATGAAGAGAATACTAATGAAAGGGAAGAGACTTCCCAATATCCTCCTATTATTTCTTATGATGAATCAGGTAACGAGGAGGAGCCTCCTATTCAACCAATCTCATTAATAAGGAGCTCCAAAAAGAGGATTGAACCCACGCATGATGTGGTGAAGAAGAAGAAAAGAAAAAGGAAGAGAGGTAAAAAGATATCTCTCCCAAATAATGCTGCTCCTATTACTATTGTGCCTCATGAAAATATAATTGTGGAAGATAATGATACTTCTTATGATCTTGAAAATCTTTTTGGCACTCGCTTGGAAGAATATGATAATTGCTATACTGTTGGTGCTATCCATACTATTAACGATGAGAGTGATTATTCTTATAATATGAAAAGGCCCAAGCTTGGGGATGCTATGTTTGATGAAGATGATGTTTTTGAGAATATATTTGCTGCAATTAATGTTCGTCCCAAGCTTGGGGATGCTACGCTTAATGAAGATGATATTTTTAGTCTCCCAAGTTTTGATATGCAAGTTTATAATGATGATAGCATGCCTCCTAGATGATTATTGTGATGATACTTATGCTATAAAAAGTAGTGATTATATTTATACAACTTGTCATGATTATGATTACCCCTTCTCTGAACATTACTCTTTTAATGTGGAAGCAATTTATAGTATTCGAGTCTCTTATGATACTCCCACTATTATTCATGAGAAAAATCTTGCTTATGTGGAGAGTAGTAAATTTTCTATGCAAGTAGATCATGAAAAGAATTATTTAGGTGCTGGTTATATTATTGAATTCATTCATGATGCTACTGAAAATTATTATGAGGGAGGAATATATACTTGTAGGAATTGCAATAATATCAAATTTCCTCTCTATGTGCTTAAAATCTTGAAGTTATGCTTGTTTTGCCTTCCTATGCTAGTTGATTATTGGTCCCATAAGTTGTTTGCTCACAAAATCCCTATGCATAGGAAGTGGGTTAGACTTAAATGTGCTAGTCATATTCTTCATGATGCTCTCTTTATGTCACAATTCTTATCTTTTATGCGAGCATCATTGAAATCATCATGCCTAGCTAGGGGCGTTAAACGATAGCGCTTGTTGGGAAGCAACCCAATTTTATTTTAGTTCCTTACTTTTTGCTCCTGTTTAGTAATAAATAATTCATATAGCCTCTGCTTATATGTGGTTTTATGCTTTTAATTAGTGTTTGTGCCAAGTAGAACCTTTGGGAAGACTTTGGGAAAGTCTTGTTGATCATGCTGTCAAAAACAGAAACTTTAGCGCTCACGAGAATTGCTGCCATTTTTATTTGGAAAGTGATATTTAGCTAATTCTTTTTTCAGATGATTAATACACAAATTACTCAGGTCCACCAATTTATTTGAGAATTTTATGAGTTCCATAAGTATACGTTTGATCCAGATTACCACAGAATATTCTGTTTTTGACAGATTCTGTTTTCGATGTGTTGCTTGCTTATTTTGATGAATCTATGGATAGTAAAATAGTTTATAAACCATATAGAAGTTGGAATACAGTAGGTTTAACACCATTATAAATAAAGAATGAGTTCATTACAGTACCTTGAAGTGGTGTTTTGTTTTCTTTCGCTAACGGAGCTCACGAGTTTTCTGTTAAGTTTTGTGTTGTGAAGTTTTCAAGGTTTGGGTAAGGATTCGATGGACTATGGAATAAGGAGTGGAAAGAGCCTAAGCTTGGGGATTACCAAGGAACCCCAAGGTAATATTCAAGGACAACCAAGAGCCTAAGCTTGGGGATGCCCCGGAAGGCATCCCCTCTTTCGTCTTCGTTCATCGGTAACTTTACTTGGAGCTATATTTTTATTCACCACATGATATGTGTTTTGCTTGGAGCGTCAATTTATTTTGTTAGGATTTGCTTGATGTTATTTAGAACAATATTTTGCATCTTTTATTTCAATAAAAGTGGCATTGATAGTCTTTACTATGCCTATGTTACAAGTCTTCATGTTGCTGTTTGAAAACAGAAAGTTTACCGCTGTTGCAATAATTCCCTAGAAAAGTCAGAATGTGATAAAATGTTGAAACCTTTTGCATATTAATCTATGATAAATTTAATACAGTGGTAATTTTCTTTCATAATTTTTGGAGCTAGTGAAGTATGGATGTTGCATCATTCTTTACAGACTATCCTGTTTAGGCAGATTGCTGTTATGTTTGCATTGTTTGCATATGTTTGCTTCTTTAATGATTCTATTTGAGGATAGGACTATTAAATATGCAGAGGCATTTAGTATGCAATGTTGAATAAAAATTTTAGTGATTTTCTACAGTAGAGTATGATAAGGTTTTGGCAATGGTTTATACTAACTTATCTCATGAGTCCTTGTTGAGTTTTGTGTGGATGAAGCTTTTGAGATTTAGGGAGACCGTGATATGAGAGGAATTAAGGAGACACAAAAGCTCAAGCTTGGGGATGCCCAAGGCATCCAAAGATAATATTTCAATAAGTCTCAAGCATCTAAGCTTGGGGATGCCCCGGTTGGCATCCCACCTTTCTTCTTCAACAACTATCGATTAGTTTCGGTTGATCCTAAATTTTTGCTTCTTCACATGATGTTTGCTATTCTTAGAATGTCATTTTATTTTTATTTGTTTGCTGTTTGAATAAAATACCAAGATCTGAAATTCTTAAATGTTAGAGAGTCTTCATATAGTTGCATAATTATTCAACTACTCATTGATCTTCACTTATATCCTTCGGAGTAGTTTGTCATTTGCTCTAGTGCTTCACTTCTATCTTTTAGAGCATGGTGGTAGTTTTATTTTGAAGAAATAGATGAACTCTCATGCTTCACTTATATTATTTTGAGAGTCTTAAATAGCATGGTAATTTTCTTAAAATCCTAATATGCTAGGTATTCAAGAATAATAAAATTCTCTTATGAGTGTGTTGAATACTATGAGAAGTTTGATACTTGATAATTGTTTTGAGATATGGAGATGGTGATATTAGAGTCATGCTAGTTGATTAGTTGTGAATTTGAGAAATACTTGTGCTGAAGTTTGTGATTCCCGTAGCATGCACGTATGGTGAACCATTATGTGATGAAGTCGGAGCATGATTTATTTATTGATTGTCTTCCTTATGAGTGGCGGTCGGGGACGAGCGATGGTCTTTTCCTACCAATCTATCCCCTTAGGAGCATGCGCGTAGTAATTTGTTTCGATAACTAATAGATTTTTGCAATAAGTATGTGAGTTCTTTATGACTAATGTTGAGTCCATGGATTATACGCACTCTCACCCTTCCACCATTGCTAGCCTCTCTAGTACCACGCAACTTCCGCCGATACCATAAACCCACCATATATCTTCCTCAAAACAGCCACCATACCTACCTATCATGGCATTTCCATAGCCATTCCGAGATATATTGCCATGCAACTTTCCACCGTTCCATTTATTATGACACGCTTCATCATTGTCATATTGCTTAGCATGATCATGTAGTTGACATCGTATTTGTGGCAAAGCCACCATTCATAATTATTCATACATGTCACTCATGATTCATTGCATATCTCGGTACACCGCCGGAGGCATTCATATAGAGTCATATTTTGTTCAAAGTATCGAGTTGTAATTGTTGAGTTGTAAGAAAAATAAAAGTGTGATGATCATCATTAGAGCATTGTCCCAAGTGAGGAAAGAATGATGGAGACTATGATTCCGCCATAGGTCGGGATGAGACTCCAGACGAAAAATAAATAAAAGAGGCCAAAGAAGCCCCAAAAAAGAAGAGGGATAAAAAAAGAGAAAAGGCCCAAATAAAAAAAATAAAAATGAGAGAAAAAGAGAGAAGGGAAAATGTTACTATCCTTTTACCACACTTGTGCTTCAAAGTAGGACCATGATCTTCATAATAGAGAGTCTCCTATGTTGTCACTTTCATATACTAGTGGGAATCTTTCATTATAGAACTTGGCTTGTATATTCCAATGATGGGCTTCCTCAAAATGCCCTAGGTCTTCGTGAGCAAGCGAGTTGGATGCACACCCACTAGTTTCTTTTGTTGAGCTTTCATATACTTATAGCTCTGGTGCATCCGTTGCATGGCAATCCCTACTCACTCACATTGATATCTATTGATGGGCATTTCCATAGCCCGTTGATATGCCTAGTTGATGTGAGACTATCTTCTCCTTTTTTGTCTTCTCCACAACCACCATTCTATTCCACCTATAGTGTTATGTCCATGGCTTACACTCATGTATTGCGTGAAGATTGAAAAAGTTTGAGAACATTAAAAGTATGAAACAATTGCTTGGCTTGTCATCGGGGTTGTGCATGATTTAAATATGTTGTGTGGTGAAGATGGAGCATAGCCAGACTATATGATTTTGTCGGGATAGCTTTCTTTGGCCATGATATTTTGAGAAGACATAATTGCTTTATTAGTATGCTTGAAGTATTATTATTTTTATGTCAATATGAACTTTTGTCTTGAATCTTTCAAATCTGAATATTCATATCACAAGTAAGAAGAATTACATTGAAATTATGCCAACTAGCATTCCACATCAAAAATTATCTTTTTATCGTTTACCTACTCAAGGACGAGCAGGAATTAAGCTTGGGGATGCTTGATACGTCTCCAACGTATCTATAATTTTAGATTGCTCTGTGCTATATTATCTACTGTTTTGGGCAATATTGGGCTTTATTTTCCACTTTTATATTATTTTTGGGACTAACCTATTAACCAGAGGCCCAGCCCAGATTTGTTGTTTTATGCCTATTTCAGTGTTTCGAAGAAAAGGAATATCAAACGGAGTCGAAATGGAATGAAATCAACTGGAGAAGTTATTTTTGGAACGAAAGCCACCGGATAGACTTGGACTCCATGTCAGGAGATATGGGAGGTGCTCACGAGGGTGGGGCACCCCCCCCTAGGGCGCGCCCCCTGCCTCGTGGGGCCCCCATAGCTCCTCCGACATACCCCCTTCACCCATATATACCTACGTATCATAAAACTTCCAGAACAGACAATAGATCGGGAGTTCCGCTGCCAGAAGCCTCCGTAGCCACCAAAAACCAATCTAGACCCATTCCGGCACCCTACCGGAGGGGGCAATCCTTCTCCGGTGGCCATCTTCATCATCCCAGTGCTCTCCATGACGAGGAGGGAGTAGTTCTCCCTCGGGGCTGAGGGTATGTACCAGTAGCTATGTGTTTGATCTCTCTCTCTCTCGTGTTCTTGAGGTGATATGATCTTGATGTATCGCGAGCTTTGTTATTATAGTTGGATCCTATGATGTTTTCTCCCCCCCCCCTCTACTCTCTTGTAATGAATTGAGTTTCCCCTTTGAAGTTATCTTATCGGATTGAGTCTTTAAAGATTTGAGAACACTTGATGTATGTCTTGTCATGGATATCTGTGGTGACAATGGGATATCACGTGATTCACTTGATGTATGTTTTGGTGACCAACTTGCGGGTTCCGCCCATGAACCTATGCGTAGGGGTTGGCACACGTTTTCGTCGTGATTCTCCAATAGAAACTTTGGGGCACTCTTTGAGGTTCTATGTGTTGGTTGAATAGATGAATCTGAGATTGTGTGATGCATATTGTATAATCATGCCCATGGATACTTGAGGTGACATTGGAGTATCTAGGTGACATTAGGGTTTTGGTTGATTTGTGTCTTAAGGTGTTATTCTAGTACGAACTCTAGGGCTGTTTGTGACACTTATAGGAATAGCCCAACGGATTGATTGGAAAGAATAACTTTGAGGTGGTTTCGTACCCTACCATAATCTCTTCGTTCGTTCTCCGCTATTAGTGACTTTGGAGTGACTCTTTGTTGCATGTTGAGGGATAGTTTTATGATCCAATTATGTTAGTATTGTTGAGAGGACTTGCACTAGTGAAAGTATGAACCCTAGGCCTTGTTTCAACGCATTGCAATACCGTTTACACTCACTTTTATCATTAGTTACCTTGCTGTTTTTATAATTTTAGATTACAAATACCTTTATCTACCATCCATATACCACCTGTATCACCATCTCTTCGCCGAACTAGTGCACCTATACAATTTACCATTGTATTGGGTGTGTTGGGGACACAAGAGACTCTTTGTTATTTGGTTGCAGGGTTGCTTGAGAGAGACCATCTTCATCCTACGCCTCCTACGGATTGATAAACCTTAGGCCATCCACTTGAGGGAAATTTGCTACTGTCCTACAAACCTCTGCACTTGGAGGCCCAACAACGTCTACAAGAAGAAGGTTGTGTAGTAGACATCAGTGGCCCGGCAAGGGTCTCGCCGTGGCGTGTTGTCATCCCCGGCAAGGACCTTGCCGGGGGTCTGGTGGCCTTCCTTGGCAGGGATCTTGCCGAGAATCATCGTCTTCTAATCTGATCTTGAATGTGTCTTCACAAAGATCTACATGCCACCACAGGGGTGCCTTCCCGAGCCCTGGCCCCACGCTGATGATGGCACTGGGGGCCGTGGGCTCAAGGGTGGCTCGCTCTGTTGGTGTGGGGCGAGCTGTCTCGGCAAGAGTCTTGCCGGGGCCGCTGATGCCACCCGGCAAGGGTCTTGCCGGGGGAACTTGCTTCGTCCCTCTGCTCTTTGTGTTCTTGGCCTTGGCGTTGCTTTGTTTGTCTTGGGCTTCGATCTTACCTTGGCTCACCTCCCTCGTTCTGCTTCGTGTGGCCGTGGGCGCGGCTTTGACTGCCCGTGCACAGGAAAAGGGGTACAAAGATGTGCCCCTATTTTTGTACACCGACAGCGCCGCCTCTGGTATCCGTCAACCTTGGTACACCGCTGAACCAACCTCTTCTGTAGAATGAGCTGCCTTTGCTCAGGACGCCACGAGTGGCGGCCATGGAATCTCCATGCATCGACGTGCATGCTTGCATGGGTGCAACTATAGCTGCATGTGTACGTACTGATACTTGCATGGATGCTTCAGCCAACAAGAACCCACCCGCACCCGTGGGGTTGCATGGCTCTGTGCAACCGATGCTACAGGAGGCCACTGTCGCCGAGCTAGGCTCGTCAACAACTACCGGCGATGGACGCCCAGTACAGCCCATGACTGCTCAGGCAAAGGTTCTGCAATCACCTGCGTCGTCACCCTCACTACAAAGCACGCCGAGCTGTCATCTGGCTGCTACAGTGACACTTGGTCTAGCCACGGGGCGCAACATGGTGCTATCCTCGTCACCCGTTGCTGACGTTCTAATGGAGCCAGGAGCTGCTGCACCGTTGGGACCGCCTCCGTCTTCTCCAACGCTGCAGCCAATGCTCCATTCTACTCCAACCAAGATGACGGATACTCCGTTACGACGCAGTGGCCGTCACTTCACCTCTGCTGACGGGTCCTCGGCCATTGATGAGTGCTCCCTCTCCAAGGCGATGCGGCGTCAGGCGGAGCGTAACCTCGACCCTCCTATAGGTACACCTTGCAATAAATCATTTCTATCTTTTTCTGATTCTCGTATTTCCTCTAGTTTAAATAACGTTGGAATTAAAATTGGAAAAATGATAATGATGTGTGCATTTCGGTGGGGGTGCTTAAACACATGGAGATAGACCGATTAAAGGTTTCTCCAAAGTGTTCGAGCCCCTTACCATACCCCGAAACCGAGGAGGAGGAACCGGCTGCTGCTTATGACGGTCCGCTTCTCTCCCACTTGGTTGGTGCAGCAACAGAGGTCGGATTAGATGACGCACGACTTGGGTCCATGTTTTGTGACTTCACTGCGTCCTCGCGTAAATCAAAATCCCACTCCTCAAAAAAGAAACAAAAACCGCCCAAGAAGGCTATGGTATCCACCCTGACCCGAGTTTCCACATGAGAGGCATGTTTTGGAATAGCAGAGGTCTTTCAGACTTGACTAAACATAAACACGTCAGTGACTGTGTGCGTGACCATGGGTTAGATTTTGTGGCAATTTCTGATGCTGGTAAATGTGACTTTCGTGCACATGTCTTTGATCACCTATCAGGTGGTTTGGAATATACATGGCATTGCTTACCACCACGTGGAAGGTCCGGAGGAATCTTAATTGGGATACAAACTGAAAGTGCTAGTGATCGACTAGAGGGGGGGTGAATAGGCGATTTTTATGAAAGTCTTCAAAACATGTAAGTTTCGAAGACAAACGATAGAAATAAACCTATTACCATGCAGCGGAAGGTAGACTACACTAGGCAAACCATAGTCACGTATTCAATGAAGTGAAAGCACAATGACTAATAGCAGCTAGGCAGTAAGGATCAGGTAGGAAGATATTGAGAAGCCAATCGGTACACGTAATCACTTAGTGAAGTCGAATGGTGATGCTATCGTACAATGACTTCACAAGAACCAACAGTAAGTAAAGGGAAGGGAAGGATGAAACCAGTGACTCGTTGAAGACAATGATTTGTTGGACCAGTTCTAGTTGCTGTGACAACTGTATGTCTGGTTAGGGAGGCTGAGATTCAACTCAGAAGACCTCGTCTTCACCTTATTCCCCTTGAGCTAAGGACACCCAGTCCTCGCCCAATCACTCTGGTAAGTCTTCAAGGTAGACTTCCAAACCTTCATAGACTTTGTTCACCGGCGATCCACAATGACTCTTGGATGCTCAGAACGCGGCCCCTAACCGGCTGGAGGATCCACAATCCTCAAGTGTAATAAGTCTTCAAATCACACAGACAAGAAGACTTAAGTGATGCCTAACACTCTTTGGCTCTGGGTGGTTAGGGCTTTATCCTCTCAAGGAATTCTCTCTCAAAGGCTTCGAGGTGGGTTGCTCTCAAACGACAAAAGCCGTACTTTAACTCTGAGCAGCCAACCGTTTATGGTTGTAGGGGGTGGGCTATGTATAGCCACTAGGCAACCCGACCTGATTTGTCCGAAATGACCCTGGGTCACTAAGGAACTGAAACGTGTTCCAACGATCAGATTTCAAACACACACGGCAACTTTACTTGGGCTACAAGCAAAGCTGACTTGTCCGACTCTGAACAAGATTCGCTCTCATAGTCTTCACTCGAAGACATAGGATTTTGGTTAAGCATCACTTCAGTCATTCTGACTGGTTCTCTTGGACCCCACTTAATAGTACGGTGGTTCCTATAACTCAATCAAAGAAGAAAAAGAACTACGAAAGATCTAAGTCTTCGCGCTCCATAGTCTTCATGTGATGTCTTCTCTTGTCATAGTCTTCAATGTGAATGTCTTCACATACCACCTTTGACTTCAATGTCTTCATACATTTTTAGGGGTCATCTCTGGTAGGAAAACCGAATCAATGAGGGACTTCTACCTGTGTTATCCTGCAGTTCTCACAAACACAATAGTCCCTCAACTAGGTTTGTCGTCAATACTCCAAAACCAACTAGGGGTGGCACTAGATGCACTTACAATCTCCCCCTTTTTGGTGATTGATGACAAACTAGTTGAAGTTTTCAATGGGGAATATAATATGTGAAATTGTAA
The DNA here is from genome assembly GCF_056163025.1 of Triticum urartu. Lineage (NCBI taxonomy): Eukaryota > Viridiplantae > Streptophyta > Magnoliopsida > Poales > Poaceae > Triticum > Triticum urartu. The sequence continues at coordinate 396,911,765 of NC_141879.1, read as the reverse complement.
AGGATAAGGAATTGTCTTCATAAGATGCAAGGGCTCCCCCTGAAGATATGCGCATATAAGTAATTTGCTTTTGGAATGCAAATGCACATGGCAGGTTGTACTTGTGGAGATCCTCTTCAACTTATGATGACAATTCATCATGCATGAAAAGTATGTGAAGATAATGACATGCATAATGAAAAATGGACGTCTGCAAAATGATCTAAGTGCGGAATTTATCGTCACACATGCGGAATTTATCATCGCATCACAGAATACCAAATAAGTAGCAACGACCATCGAGTTTAAGTGTTACAACTCAAAGAACCAAATGTATCAAAATGAGAGTTGTAAACACTAGGCAAAACATAAAATAACCGCCCATATGGACCCGCTTGAAGACTATCAAACTCATATAATTCTCCCCCTTTTGTCAGTAAGGACCAAGAAGGTTCGAAGACATAGAGCATCTACTCGTTCCCATGAGGAGTAGATGAAGCAGCAAGGTCGTCAGTGGTGTTCGGCGGTGCAGAAGAACTCGGAGCAGTGTCGATGCATGCAGAAGTAGGGGGCGGTGAAGTGGCATCATCTTCGTCCTCGATCACTCTGGCATTCACAGTTGCCGTAGAGGAAGAGAACTCAGAGTCTTCAAGAGATGGAGTTCATCGCAGCACAGTCCTTCGGGGAGGTGTGGAGTCAAACTTGAAACGTTCAGAGAAACCATCCTCTTGAAGATCATCCTCAGAACACATAAGCGTCAACCCTTTCCATGTACGCTGACAGGTTTCATGGGCAATAAAGGCATTCTTGGTGGCAAGATTTCGAATGCAGTTGACATCCACCAAGAGGCTTTGCATTTGGCGCTTCAGCCAGTCATGATGCCTATCCTGTTTCTGATGAAGAGCTACAAGAAGCTCTCGGTCATTGAGAACACGAGATCGCTTCTTGGGCCGTTGGGCAATGGTGCTTTCAGTGGCTTCAGTGAGGGCACGATGAGGTGCACGTGTAGTACCAGCCAGAGGATAAACACGAGTGACTGCTTCAACTCCTTCAATGTTCTGAGAGAAACTTTGATGCTCAGCATTTTGAAGACTAAGAGGCTCCTTGGCAGGCTCTGGATAAATGGCTTCAACGGACATATCCACGTCAGGCAGAAAGATCCGATGATTGCGAGCAGATGGCTGATATGAGATAGCTGAGTGGAGTTTGATCAGCCGCATTATCCATGGAGCGTAGAACTTCAAGCCAAAAAGATCAGATCCTGATGCAGCAAGTTGGCGGATGAAGAAGTCTTGTGCGTTGAAGCATTTGCCGTGAAGAATATAGAAGACCAAAGTCTTCATTGCACCTTCCAGCTTTGCATGTGGAGAATGTCCTTTGATAGGCCAGAGAGTTCGCCTTATAATGTGATAGATAGTCCGTGGCAGATACTCAAGGTCTTCAATAAAGAACTCCTTAGGATATGCAGCATCTGGAGGCAAAGGCTTCATCATACTGAGCATCTGACTCATGTTCGGTTCAGGCTTCTGAAAGATGCTCTCGATAGCTTCACTGTGAAGCTGACAGCCAGGTTCATAGAGATCTCCAGGAGTGGGTAGACCAGTGAGCTCAATGATATCAAAGGCTTTGGCTTCGTGATGAACATTTCCAGTCATCCACTCAAGGACCCAAGTCTTTGGATCTCTGTTGTAGCCTCGTATGTGAAGAGTGGCATAAAATTGGAGCAGCAACTCTTCGTTCCAGTGCTCTTGGTCGGTGACGAAAGGCAACAATCCAGCCTCTTTGAAGCAATCCAAAGCTTCTTCCAAGCAGGGCAGACCAGTTATTGCTTCGATGTCAAGACGCATATGAGGGAAGATGCGACCTTGATTGTACAGAATGCATGAGTAATAACTTCGTTGCGGATAGCTCCAGAACCGATCAGAAGATATTCTTTCCCTTGAGTAGGGGTTCTTGGAGCTATTGAAGAAGGTGTTGTCTGCTTTGAAGCCGTTGACATTAAAGGATCCAGGTGCTGATGCAAGACCTGGAAACCTGGGCAATCTTGGCATTGGCTTCTGTACCTGAGGCCTGTGCTCAACATGATAATCAAACTGAGGACCAGCAGAAGGTGCAGGAACAGGAGCAGTGGCAGAGGTGTTGGGATGCACAACATAGGCTTCAGGAGCAGTTGCATCAATGGCTTCATTGACTTCTGGCATTGGTGCAGGCTCTACATTTGCTTCAGCCATGACAACGTCATTGGCTTCATTTGTGTTGGTGGTGGCAGCCTCAAGATTTTCTACCTCCACTTGATGAGCTGGAGGGTCGGGCACAGACACGTTCTCCTCGAGAACAGCTTCTTCAGTAGTTGGGGGAGTAGGGACATGTTCTTCTTCTTGGGTGTCGTCGGTTGATGCAGCCGGAATGTCTTCAGCAGCTTTAGCCTCAGACTTAGAGACATTCACAGTAGGAGTGGCATCTGGAAACACTTGACGTGCAACAGATTGGTGGGGCACTTCTCCTTCTGGAACGCTCGAAAGAGGGACTTGAGACCTTGGTCCTTTGCGAAGCCTGCGTAACGCTGTCGACGCCTTTGGAGATGTTGTTGGCTGGACCTCAAAGTCATCTTCTTCTTCTTGCCGGGGTGGTGTGACTTGTTGTTGTGGGTGATCAGCCCATGATGCATCCTGAGCAATTGGCGTCAGAGGACGACCAATGCTGATGAGTTCGCTGTGCGTAAGCACAGGCGATGATACCTGTTGGTGCTCGATCTGAGGAAGAACTACATCATCTTCAACATTGTCATGGTGACCAATGTCTTCAGCAGCGGTGGGATCAACTGCTGGAATGTCTTCAGCTGTATGAGCCTCTGTGGAAGCAGGCTCATGGACAATCTGTTGGCGCTCTTGGTGTGTAGATGCAGGGCGAACCATTGAGATAGGTTCAACAGCTAAGGGCTCTGTGGGAGCAGCCCGTTCCTTCTTGGTCTTCCGCTTCTTCTTGGAGGGAACAACATCAGAGGCTTCAGGATGTTTCCTCTTTCTGGCTTCAGCCTCAGCAGTCCTCGTCTTCTTTAGTTCTGAAGCGGTTGACCTGACCTTTGGCTTTGAGCCAGTCATGCTGGCTGGGAAGACAATGGGATGTGCTTCCTGCCTTGGTGCGTCGGGTGTGGCCACAGCGGGCTTCTTTTTCTTCTTTGCAGCCATCCTGGGATCGATGCCAGGACGACCAAGGGCCTTGCCCTTCTCAGCTTCATTGTAGGCTTGCACACACTTGTCAGCCAGGCTCTTCATGCGCTCACGAGAACCTTGAGCTTCTTCACGCTTCTTGAGAAAGGCTTCTTTGAGCTCGTGCAGCATGATCTTGAAGTTCTTGACCTCTTGCACACTGAGCTTGGCCATATGCTTCTTAAATTGAGCTTTCTCAAAGTCGATCTTTTGCTTCAGTTCAACGATGTGCTGGGCTATAGCTAGCTCTGAAGCAATGGCGCCATGGAAGGCAACACTGAGGCCAATCGGAAGTTGCAAATCTTCAAAGCTGAGGTTGGGCGTGTCAAACCACTCATCAATGAAGTTATGGATGATTGCCACATCAAAGACAGGAAAATCATTGAAGATTTCTGCTTCTTCTTTGCTCTTGATCAGTTGCTCAAGAGCGTCATCTGCTAGATCTTCATCGCTGGACTGATCAATGGCATCATTGCGCAGAATAGCAGCAGCAGTCAGTTCTTGGTTGGTGTGTTGCAGAGGCATCTTCACTTTCGAGGGCTTGGAGATGCGTGACAAATCTTCAGACTGCACACTGTCTTCAGGAGGTGCAGTAGCCAGTGGCTTCGCCCGTGATATTTTTGGTGCTGAGGTAGGCTTTGAAGCTTTAGGCTGCTTCAGTTTCTTTGGCTTCGGCAGTGCAGGCGCTTCATCAGATTCAGCGCCATCTGCAGGCTCATCCACGGCTGTCCCTTGAACCATGATATGAGTGATGAGACCGTCCAGGTTGTAGAAGGGCCCAACAAGATTGGGTTCAGCTTCGCAGGTGCCATCGGCACGGGGAGCAAAGGGACCAGAGTTGAAGTCTAGTCCCAAAGACTTCTTGTTCTGCTTCGCCGAATTCTGGGCAAACTGGAAGTTGCGCTTGAACAGATTGTCGTCGCGACACCATAGCAATGACGATGGGTCAGCATCCGCAGGCTGTGGTCCACGGACCATGCAGGGATAGAAGCCTTGTTCAATGGCTTCATCTCTGGACCTGGGTTGAAGATTTCTGTATAGGATGTCTCCCCATGGTCGCTTGATGGCATTCTTCTCAGCATATTCCTTGGTCACAAACCTGTACTTGAACCACTGTTCTGCCCAATATCGTCGAATCCATTGGATTCGTGTCTTGCGCTGATTGTAATCCTCTTCTGGATCTGTCTTGTACAGCTCTGAGAGGTCATCGGGCAGATCTCTTGATGTTTCACCTCGACGCTTTCTGCCACCCTTCCTTGCTGATTTCTCTGCAGCCATGAACTTTAAACTGAATGGCTTCAATACGTTCAAAGGCTTCAAAGGCTTTCGCTTGCTGGACAAACAGGAACTGGCTTCGGGAGAATTTATATGATGTTGTAAGAATTCTGCAAATGAATGCAGACTATGAGAACCAAGGAATTCTCCCACGGACATGTACCCGTGATAGCATTAAGGTGCGAGGGAAGGGGAAGAGGTCATATGCATTCTCAGAAGATTTTGAAGATAAATCAGTTTAGAAGACATTGACCTCATCGTGCGAAGACATTCACTCATAGATAAGGAGTTGGTTCCAGATTTGTACGAATCCACGGATCAGTACAAGTGAGGAATCTAACTACTTTGTGAAGCATAAGTGAACATCCTGGGCATATTATGAGATGCAGTATGAAATAGATCCAACTTGTGTGAACAGAAACTGCTTGTGGTAGAAAGTGACGAATCTATAGATCAAAGGGGCCGTAAAAAGGAAGTTTTATTTACCACACGAAGAACTGCTAGACGGAGTGGAAGAGGAGGCCGAGAAGTTCGATCGTCCATGCCCTAACTTGGCGACGGAGGACACCTACGGTGGCGGCGGAGAAGACGATGTCCGCGGCTGGCGTGAAGACAGCGTCGGAGAGGTCGCGGCAGCTAAGCGCTTCGTCGCCAGCGTCGTCGAGGGCTAGCGGTGGCGCTAGGATTTGAGCGAGAGTGGAAGAAAGGATAACGACTGTGGTGAGGCGTGTATTTATAGGGACAGGGACGAGACAGTGTTATTACACAGGTGCCCCTGGCGCTTCACATCTGAAGGACACGTGGCCATCATGCAACATATCGGAGGTTGTTCCACGTTCCCACGCACGCCTGGATTGTTGGGTGGTCGTTCCTACTTCTCCGGGTTTCATGTGAAGGAATTAGCATTGAAAACGGACTTAATGTTTGTCTCTGTATCTTCTGGTGACAAGGACGCAGAGAAGACATTCGACAGTTTCAAGAGAATGCATATGATTTGGAGAGATAGAGTTTGAGATAGAAAGCATAGAGAGGTTAGGGTCCAATCACATTCACTTAGTTCAAAAGATTCAACAAGAAGACATAGCTATAAGTGAATGCTGTAGAGGACAGAAAACTAGTATATATATATGTGAAAAAGACAATCAAACCAACATAGTGAAGATAATCATGAGGACAAGTTGAGAATGAAGACAAACAAAATGTGAAGACATAGCAAATGTAACGCCATGGGTAAAACACTTCAAACAGAAGAATTTGGTGGTGGCGTTACCCACCGTATAGGAAGTATTAGACCCAGACACGGCGCACAATTATCATGGCACTCCGAAGTCAAATTCCACATTAATGTATTCACACTTGGAATGTATGTCTTCATTGATTGAAGATATACTTTACTTCATGTGTTGCACATCTAAGTCATCAATATGCATAAGTGTTAGGATGTGTGCCTGATCACAGGACATTTGAGGATTCCAAGATATTTAGCTCACACCGTAACTTGCAAAATCTCTTCTCATCCAAGGGCTTGGTGAAGATATCTGCCAATTGCTCTTCAGTGTTGACGTGTATGATATCAATATCTTCCTTCACAACATGATCTCTGAGAAAGTGATGACGAATTTCAATGTGCTTTGTCTTCGAGTGCTGAATTGGGTTGTTGGCAATCTTGATGGCGCTTTCGTTGTCCCAGTAGAGTGGCACTTGCTTCAGATGAATGCCATAGTCTTTGAGTGTTTGCTTCATCCACAGAAGCTGAGCGCAGCAAGATCCAGCAGCAATGTATTCAGATTCAGAAGTGGAGAGAGATACACAGTTCTGCTTCTTTGAAGACCAACATACAAGTGATCGTCCCAGAAAATGACATGTGCCTGATGTAGACTTGTGATCCACCTTGTCACCAGCATAATCAGCATCTGAGAATCCAACCAGATCAAACTCTGAGCCCTTTGGATACCATAATCCTAGAGTTGGGGTGTAAGCCAAATATCGAAGAATTCGCTTCGCAGCTAAGTGATGCGATTCCTTTGGTGCCGCTTGGAATCGAGCACACATGCAAACACTAAGCATAATATCTGGCCTAGGATAAAGTAAAGAACCAATCATGGAGCGGTATACCTTTTGATCGAACTCTTTACCATTGTCGTCGGGACCCAGATGATGTTTGGCTGGCATTGGCGTCGTAAAGCCTCTGCAGTCTTGCATACCAAACTTCTTCAGGTAATCTTTGAGATACTTCTCTTGAGATATAAAGATGCCGTTGCGTTGCTGACGTATTTGAAGACCAAGGAAGAACTTTAGCTCACCCATCATGGACATCTGATATTGCTCTTGCATCATATATCCAAACTCTTCACTGTATTTCTGATTGGTGCAGCCGAAGATAATGTCATCCACATATATTTGGCACACAAACAGTTCACCATCATATGTCTTCGTGAAGAGAGTGGGGTCGAGGGAACCAGATTTGAAGCCTTTGCTCTTCAGGAAGTCTTTGAGTGTGTCATACCAAGCCCGAGGGGCTTGTTTGAGGCCATACAGTGCCTTGTTGAGCTTGTACACCATGTCAGGATGTTTTGGATCTTCAAAGCCAGGAGGTTGTGCAACATACACTTCTTCTTCAATCTTGCCATTAAGAAAAGCGCTCTTCACATCCATTTGATATAGAAGTATGTTATGATGATTTGCATAGGCCAGCAGTATGCGTATGGCTTCAAGTCTAGCCACAGGAGCAAATGTTTCATCGAAGTCAATCCCTTCAACTTGAGTGTATCCTTGAGCAACGAGATGAGATTTGTTTCTGACAACTTGACTATGCTCATCTTGCTTGTTGCGATATATCCATTTGGTGCCTATTATATTGTGCTTCCGAGGATCGGGACGCTTAACCAATTCCCATACATTATTCAGCTCAAACTGTTGAAGCTCTTCTTGCATAGCTTGAATCCATTCAGGTTCCATGAAGGCTTCTTCAACTTTCTTGGGTTCAGTTATTGAGACGAATGCGAAGTTCCCACAGAAATTTGCTAGCTGTGTTGCCCTTGAACGAGTGAGTGGACCTGGTGCATTGATGCTATCAATTATTCTCTCAATCTGCACTTCATTTGCAACACGAGGATGTACAGGACGAAGATTTTGCTCTTGCTGATCATTGTCATTGTTAGAGGGATTGTCTTCAGGCTGAGCATTGTTTTCAGGTTGATCAGGTGCGGAGATGATAAGTTCCTCTTCAGGTTGAGCTTCAAAAGGTATGATTTCTCCAGTTCCCATAAGTTTGATTGATTCACTAGATGGAACTTCATCTAGCACATTTGGCAGGTGCTCTCTTTGTGAGCCGTTAGTCTCATCGAACCGCACATCCACTGTTTCAACCGCTTTATAATGAAAGAGATTGAAGACTCTGTAGGAGTGCGAATCCTTTCCATATCCAAGCATAAAACCCTCATGTGCTTTTGGTGCAAATTTTGAAGTGTGATGTGGATCCTTGATCCAGCACCTGGCGCCAAATACTCTGAAGTAACTGACATTTGGCTTCTTGCCAGTAAGGAGCGCATAGGATGTCTTGTTCAGAAGCTTGTGAAGATAAACACAGTTGATGATATGGCATGCAGTGTCAATGGCTTCAGGCCAGAATTTTCTTGGAGGCTTGCATTCATCAAGCATCGTCCGAGCCATCTCAATAAGTGTTCTGTTCTTGCGTTCGACGACGTCATTCTGCTGTGGCATGTACGGAGCTGAGAATTCATGTGTGATGCCCAAAGTATCAAGATATGTATCTAGGCCAGTGTTCTTGAATTCAGTGCCATTGTCACTACTGATGTGCTTTATCTTGGCGCCATGGTTGTTCATTGCTCGATTGGCGAAGCGTCTGAAGACATCCTGCACTTCAGTCTTGTAAAGGATTATATGCACCCAAGTATATCTTGAATAATCATCAACAATGACAAAGCCATAGAGACAAGCAGTAGTAGTAAGAGTTGAGTAATGAGTGGGACCGAAGAGATCCATGTGTAGCAGTTCGAAGGGTTGAGTCGTTGTCATGATTGTCTTCGAGGGATGCTTGGCCCTCGTCATCTTTCCTGCTTCACAGGCACCGCATAAGTGATCCTTCTTGAACTTGACGCCCTCGATGCCTATGACATGCTTCTTCCTTGCAAGGGTGTGGAGGTTCCTCATGCCAGCATGCCCTAGCCTTCGATGCCAGAGCCAGCATTCATAAGCTTTTGCTAGAAGACATACTGCAAGTTGTGGTCCTGCTGAGAAATCTACCACGTACAAATCATCTTTCCGATACCCTTCAAACACTAGAGACTTGTCAGATTCCATTAGTACAAGGCAACGATATTTTCCAAACATCACAATCATGTTTAAATCGCAAAGCATTGAGACAGACATTAAGTTGAAACCAAGGGATTCAACAAGCATGACTTTATCCATGTGTTGATCCCTTGAGATTGCAACTCTACCTAGACCCAATACCTTGCTTTTACCAGTGTCAGCAAATGTGATGTGACTTTTGTTAGATGGACGTAAAGTTGAGTCCATGAGAAGGCTTCGCTTGCCAGTCATGTGATTTGTACACCCACTATCAATGATCCATTCTGAAGCAGCTGGTGTCGTACCCTACAGTGCAGTTAGGGGGATAGGCTTCACGAAGAGAGTTGTGAAGCAAAAACATTTGACGAACCAGTGGATTATTAAAGCTTAGATCAAGATTAGGACTGATAGGGCAAGTTGCAAGCGATTCAGAAACAAAGTACATAATAAGACCATTTGGGCATTTGATCTTGCGCCCTGCAAGATGTTTAAGGTCCCCAGCAATAGTGTCAGGCGATTTTGGTTTTCGGCTGGAGACCTTTCCCTGCAAAAGAGAGTTAAGATTTCTTAGCCACCCACATCTTCAGGGGTGGCTTCGAAGAAATAAGTCTGAGTGCAGCATCTGAGAACTTTGGCTTTGGAGCCCTAGCAAAAAGTCTTGCAGGTGGACAATAGTACTCATAAGAATAAGCAGAATAGTTCTTGGTCTTATGAACATGGCGGTTTGATGGACCGCGCTCATATTCATAGGCCTGAGTATGGCTTCCCTGCAAAACATTTGCATTAGTGTGACTTAGGTGAGTCCTCTGTCTGTATGAAGCCTTTGGACCGTATGAAGCCTGTGGTCTGGGGTTTGTCTTCTTCACTTGTGGTGTCATGATGACATTCACAGGGAGATTCTCCAAACACCTTTTTGGCACCCAGATCTTCTTCATAGGCGGCCCATTCCTGCAGTTAGTACCAATATACCTGGCAAACACTTCACCATTCTGATTCTTAAACAGTTTATAGTTTGCATCAAAGGATTCATCAATAACAATGGGGTTAGCACAAGTGAAGCCAGATAGGGTGGATGGATCTGCTGAAGGTTCCTTTGCAGCAACCCATGTGGTTTTGGGGTACTGCTCAGGTTTCCAGTAAGAGCCATCAGCATTCATTTTCCTTTTGAACCCAACACCCACTTTCCTAGGGTTTCGGTTCAGGATCTGCCTTTTGAGGACATCACATAGTGTCTGATGCCCTTTGAGACTTTTGTACATCCCTGTTTCAAGCAGTGTCTTCAACCTAGCATTCTCATCAGCAATAGCAGTGGTATCCTCAGCAGAGGGGTTAGTTACCACATCAACAGTTGAAGATATTGCAACAGTAGCAGCAGTAGAACATTCAGCAACAGAAGTAGCGTTATCACGCTCAATGCATTTAAGACATGGTGGTTCAAATCCTTCCTGAGCTGAACTGATTTGTTTGGCGCGAAGTGACTCGGTTTCCTTTTGAAGATCTTCATGAGCCGCTCTCAATTTCTCAAGATCTTGCTTCCTTTGAAGATAATCATAGGAAAGCCTTTCATGAGTTGTTGAGAGCATTTCATGACGACTTTCAAGTTCCTCATACTTAACGTGAAGATTTTTTATGTCTTCAATTAAGGACTGAGATCGAGTCATTTCAGCGTCTAACAGATCATCGCTTTTGTCTAACAGTTTTTGAATGTGTTCCATAGCTTTCTTTTGTTCAGTTGCAATTTTAGCAAGTGTTTTGTAGCTGGGTTTGGAACCACAATCAGAGTCATCGTCACTAGATGTTTGATAGTGAGTAGTGCGTGTGTTTACCTTGGCACCGCGTGCCATGAAGCAGTAGGAAGGAGCGAAGTAGTCTTTGTCATTTGCATCGGTGTCGGTGATGAAGTCATTGTCTTCAGTGTTGAAGATGGACTTGACAACGTATGCTGTAGCCAGACTTGCAACGCTAGAATCGGACTCCTCCTCAGATTCCACCTCCACCTCCTCAGAAGCGGACTCCTCCTCAGAGTCCATTTCCTTGCCAACAAACGCATGTGCCTTGCCAGATGAGCTCTTCTTGTGTGATGAAGACTTGGAGGAAGACTTGGAAGAAGATTTTGAGTATTTCTTCTTCTTCTTGTCGTCAGAGTCATACTCCTTGCTCTTCTTCTTCTTCTTCTTGTTCTCATTGTCCCACTGTGGACACTCAGAGATGTAGTGGCCAGGTTTCTTGCACTTGTGACATGTTCTCTTCTTGTAGTCATGAGAAGAAACTTCATCATTCCTTGAGCTTGATCGTGAAGACTTTCTGAGGCCTTTCTTCTTGGTGAAATTTTGGAACTTCTTCACAAGCATAGCAAGCTCCCTTCCAATGTCTTCAGGATCATCAAAACTGCTGTCGGATTCTTCTTCAGATGAGGAGACAACCTTTGCCTTCAAGGTACGAGTTCACCCATAGTTGGGACCGTAGATGTCTCTTTTCTCAGAAAGCTGAAATTCGTGTGTGTTGAGCCTCTCAAGTATGTCAGACGGATCGAGTGTCTTGAAATCAGGACATTCTTGAATCATCAGGGCTAGGGTGTCAAACGAACTGTCAAGTGATATCAGGAGTGTCTTGACGACTTCATGCTTGGTGATCTCAGTAGCGCCGAGGGCTTGAAGCTCATTTGTGATGTCAGTGAGTCGATCAAACGTGAGCTGGACATTCTCATTGTCATTTCTCTTGAAGCGGTTGAAGAGGTTGCGAAGGACACTGATTCTCTGATCTCTCTAGGTTGAGACGCCTTCGTTGACCTTGGATAGCCAGTCCCAGACAAGCTTAGATGTTTCCAAAGCACTCACATGGCCATACTGTCCTTTGGTCAGATGACCACAGATGATATTCTTGGCAGTAGAGTCCAGTTGAACGAACTTATTGACATCAGCGGCAGTGACACCTTCTCCAGCCTTGGGAACACCGTTCTTGACGACATACCATAGGTCGACATCAATGGCTTCAAGATGCATGCGCATCTTATTCTTCCAGTAGGGATATTCAGTTCCATCAAAGACGGGGCACGCAGCGGAGACTTTAATTATCCCTGCAGTCGACATAGCTAAAACTCCAGGTGGATAAACCGAATCACACAGAATAAGGGAGTACCTTGCTCTGATACCAATTGAAAGTGCTAGTGATCGACTAGAGGGGGGTGAATAGGCGATTTTTATGAAAGTCTTCAAAACATGTAAGTTTCGAAGACAAACGATAGAAATAAACCTATTACCATGCAGCGGAAGGTAGACTACACTAGGAAAACCATAGTCACGTATTCAATAAAGTGAAAGCACAATGACTAATAGCAGCTAGGCAGTAAGGATCAGGTAGGAAGATATTGAGAAGCCAATCGGTACACGTAATCACTTAGTGAATTCTAATGGTGATGCTATCGTACAATGACTTCACAAGAACCAACAGTAAGTAAAGGGAAGGGAAGGATGAAACCACTGACTCGTTGAAGACAATGATTTGTTGGACCAGTTCCAGTTGCTGTGACAACTGTACGTCTGGTTAGGGAGGCTGAGATTCAACTCAGAAGACCTCGTCTTCACCTTATTCCCCTTGAGCTAAGGACACCCAGTCCTCGCCCAATCACTCTGGTAAGTCTTCAAGGTAGACTTCCAAACCTTCACAGACTTCATTCATCGACGGTCCACAGTGACTCTTGGATGCTCAGAACGCGACGCCTAACCGGCTGGAGGATCCATAGTCCTCAAGTGTAATAAGTCTTCAAATCACACAGACAAGAAGACTTAAGTGATGCCTAACACTCTTTGGCTCTGGGTGGTTAGGGTTTTATCCTCTCAAGGAATTCTCTCTCAAAGGCTTCAAGGTGGGTTGCTCTCAAACGACAAAAGCCGTACTTTAACTCTGAGCAGCCAACCGTTTATGGTTGTAGGGGGTGGGCTATTTATAGCCACTAGGCAACCCGATCTGATTTGTCCGAAATGACCCTGGGTCACTAAGGAACTGACACGTGTTCCAACGGTCAGATTTCAAACACACACGGCAACTTTACTTGGGCTACAAGCAAAGATGACTTGTCCGACTCTGAACAAGATTTGCTCTCATAGTCTTCACTCGAAGACATAGGATTTTGGTTAAGCATCACTTCAGTCATTCTGACTGGTTCTCTTGGACCCCACTTAATAGTATGGTGGTTCCTATGACTCAATCAAAGAAGAAAAAGAACTACGAAAGATCTAAGTCTTCGCGCTCCATAGTCTTCATGTGATGTCTTGTCTTGTCATAGTCTTCAATGTGAATGTCTTCACATACCACCTTTGACTTCAATGTCTTCATACATTTTTAGGGGTCATCTCTGGTAGGAAAACCGAATCAATGAGGGACTTCTACCTGTGTTATCCTGCAATTCTCACAAACACATTAGTCCCTCAACTAGGTTTGTCGTCAATACTCCAAAACCAACTAGGGGTGGCACTAGATGCACTTACACAGACCACAACCATGGACTTGTTAGCTTTTTTGGTTGGTGAATTTCACATCAAATTCCACCTACGAAATAGAGCTGACAATTATACATGGAGCCTGGTCGCAGTCTATGGGGCTGCCCAAGATGAGAATAAATCCGCTGTCCTTCGGGAATTGATGAACTTGGCTAAGGATAACCCCCATCCAATGCTTATTGGAGGCGACTTCAATATCCTTAGATACCAGGAAGAGAAAAATAATGATCGTTTTGACACACACTGGCCTTTCTTATTCAACACTGTAATTGATTGTTTGAATCTTCGAGAAGCTAGTATGTCGGGGCGACAGTTCACTTGGGCCAACAACCGTCCGGTGCCGACATACGAGAAACTCGATCGAGTACTCATGGATACCGAATGGGAATTAAAATTCCCTATGGTAACAGTGCATGCCCTAGAGCGTATTGAGTCACTTTCGGACCATGCACCCATCATTCTTGATTCTAACTCTACTAGCTCTCCCACTGTTCGCCGTCCATTCAAATTTGAATTGGGATGGTTTTGCGGATATAGTTAAGAATTTATGGGAGAGGCATGTAGTTGGTCGCACACCGATTCAAATATGGAACTTCAAAATTGGATCCATGAGGCGGTTCCTAACCGGATGGGCCAAACACACAAGTGGTATATATAAAAAAGAAAAGCAACGCCTTTCCACTATTATAGATGACCTCGACAAAATAGCAGAGACTCGCATTTTGTCTCAACACGAGATTGATATGAAAAATCGATCCAATGAGCAGATTGCACGTCTATTGCGAGAAGAGGAAATCAAGTGGTATCGAAGATCAGGTGCCCAATTCATTTTGGAGGGAGAAAACAATACACGATATTTCCAAATGGTCGCCAATGGGCGGCATAGGAAGAAGTGTATTTTTAGCCTCCAACAGGATGAGGGACGGATTGAGGGTCAGGCAGAGCTCAAGCGTTATATAACCAAATACTACAAGTGTCTGTTTGCGGCTCTAGAGGAAGGGAACTTCACTCTAGATGAGACCCGAACAGATGCCATTTCAAAAGTCACAGAAGAAGAGAATGATATCCCGACGGCACCTTACTTTCAAGAGGAGGTGCGAGCTGTGGTGTTCCAAATGGAACATAACAAAGCTCTAGGCCCTGATGGTTTCCCCGTGGAGTTCTATCAGAACTTCTGGGATGTCATCAAGACTGACCTAATGGAGTTGTTCAATTTTTTTCATGCCGGCCAACTAGACCTATCTAGGCTTAATTTTGGCGAGATTGTTTTGTTGCCAAAGACTAAGGAGGCTGAAGAGATTCAATAGTTCAGACCGATCTGCCTCCTTAATGTCAGCTTCAAAATCTTCACCAAAGTTGCGACTAATAGGCTCAACGCGGTCGCCGATCATGTTGTTCAGCCATCCCAAACGGCTTTCATGCAAGGACGAAATATACTCGATGGAATAGTAATCCTTCACGAGACCGTCCATGAGATGCACCGGAAGAACATGAGTGGAGTAGTATTTAAAATTGACTTTGAAAAGGCATACGACAAAGTCAAATGGTCATTTCTCCAACAAACCCTAAGAATGAAAGGTTTCTCAGATAAATGGCGCGACTGGGTCCAAAATTTCGTTACTGGAGGTAGTGTGGCTATAAAAGTCAATGATGATGTAGGTCATTACTTCCAGTCGAAAAAGGGATTACGACAGGGTGACCCAGTGTCTCCAATGTTATTTAACATTGTCACTGACATGTTGGCTACTTTGATCAAACGCGCCAAACAAGACGGTCAAATTGCAGGAGTAGTGCCACATCTTGTGGATGGCGGACTCTCTATCTTGCAATATGCCGATGATACAATTCTTTTTATGGAACACGACCTAGATAAGGCTAAAAATATGAAACTATTGCTTTCAGCTTTTGAGCAAATGTCAGGTCTGAAAATTAACTTCCATAAAAGCGAATTGTTCTGTTTCGGAGAAGCCAAGGAGGCGGCTGCACAATATGCTGACTTGTTCGGTTGTGCACAAGGACAATTCCTGATTAAATATTTGGGAATTCTGATTCATTATCGGCGTCTCACTAATGCGGAGTGGAAACATGTTGAAGAGCGATTGGAGAAACGGTTGAGCAGTTGGAAAGGCAAGTTGCTCTCCGTTGGAGGGCGACTAGTTTTGATCAATTCTATTCTCACAAACATGGTTCTCTACATGCTCTCATTTTTCCAAATTCCCAAAGGGGTTCTGCAAAGACTGGATTACTTCAGATCCAGATTCTTTTGGCAAGGAGATAGTGAAAATAAAAAGTATAGGCTAACCAAATGGAGTGTGGTTTGTCGACCAAAAGACTAGGGAGGTTTAGGTGTTCAGGACCTCCAGGTTAAGAATGATGTCTTGCTTAGTAAATGGCTGTTCAAGCTACTTACCGAGGATGGTGTTTGACAAACCCTGTTGTGTAATAAGTATCTAGGCCAAAAAGCGTTGTCCCAGGAATATTGGAAACCTGGTGACTCACATTTTTGGTCTGGTCTGATGGAGGTAAAGAAACATCTATTCCGCTTTGGATCATTCGCGATAAAGGACGGCTTCAAGATATGTTTTTGGGAGGACATGTGGCTAGAAAACACCACTCTTCAGGAACAGTATCCGGCCTTGTACCGAATTGTACGCGATAAAAATGATACTCTTGCGCATGTGCTCAGCTCCTCCCGGCCGAATGTATCATTTAGGAGGGATTTGATTGGCCTCCGCCTTGCGTCATGGCAACATCTTCTATCCCGTTTGGATTCGGTTAACTTGACACAAGGGAAGGATGTGTTTCGCTAGAATCTCACTACATTTGGGTCCTACACAGTTGACTCTATGTACCGTGCACTCTCGCACTCAGAGGTTCCATTGAATAATAATAAACTAATATGGAAATCAAAGATGCCATTAAAAATAAGATTTTCATGTGGTATCTTCGGAGAGGAGTTGTGCTAACAAAAGACAACCTCGCTCGACGCAACTGGCAAGGAAGTAAGAAGTGTAGCTTTTGTACTCATGACGAGACAATTAAACACCTCTTCTTTCAGTGCAAGTCCGTGCGTTCTATATAGTCAGTCATCCAAATAGCGTCCAATTTGTATCCACCAACAAGTGTTGCCAGTATATATGGTCACTGGCTTGATGGAATACTAAATACTTTTAGTACGCTAATACGGGTGGGAGCGTCTGCCTTATTATGGTCGCTTTGGCTATGTAGAAACGATTGTGTTTTTAATGGCAAAACCTCTTCTTCTATGCAGGTTATTTACCGTTGTACGCACTGGCTTCGTATGTGGTCTACGCTGCAACGAACGGAGTATCAATCGCTGTTCAAGGCGGTATGTATGTGGTTGGAGCAGGTGGCCAGGGAGTTTTTTACCCAACATGGGTGGCAACATAATCTCCGAATCGGTCCACCTCCTCCGTCGACATTGGCATAGTTTTGGACTCATATGGCTTTACTGTTGCCAACTTGTCGTTTTTTATACATACTTTGCTAGACTCTTTGTTAAGGCTATGTGCATCTTACCTATACAGAGGCCGGGTGTCGCTCATTATGCTTTGTATCCACTTGATGCTACATTATGAGTTAATAAAAGCGTCCTTTATCGGAAAAGAGGGTGTGGCAAAGCTTAGCTAATCGATCTCACAAGAAAATGCGCTTCATTCAGAATTTCTTCAAATTTTACGACATCACTTCATGAGCAACAACTCATTAAAGGGGCTTCTGTCTTACATATTAGTGCATGCCAAGATGAGGCACGTCTTTCAATACCAAGACCACATGAATGCCCACAACCATTTTGCAGAAAATCACCACTGCGTTGAGAGCAACATGACTCCAGAAACATTTCTGAAAAGTGACTGGCCTCTGGTGACAACATGATCCAAAGAATATTGGACTGCAATTAGCCTCAAACATAACATGTTGCATTTTACCCCTTCATTACTGGAATTTTCTGTTAGATAGAGTACATGAGCAATCGGTTGAGCTTGTCGGCCAGAACAAAATTTCTGAAGAGACGAACAAGCCTATTGAAGGCCATATACAAGTAAAGCCCCTATGCCAGCGATGCCGATAACCAAACTGACTATCACCGTAAGAGGTGGCAGTGCACCGCCAATGGGCTTCCCAGACTCTACGTCGTATCTCGCGAATCGCTTCTTTGGCGCATTGCACTGGGGACAGCCATACTCATCAGGCTGAAAAAAAAAGTATATGAGAAAATCGGTCATAAGTCATCAGGCTGGCAAACTACAAATGAGCACATAAAGCTGATTGGTGCTAATGGAATTAAGGAAAAATATGTCTGATCTTACCTGTTCTTCAAAAGCCTTGGGTAGAAAGTATATGTATCCACAATCAAGGCAGATGTGTGTTGCTCTAGCCTGGAAAATTGAAGGTATATATTGAGTGAGGCCTATAAGAAGTCACACTGTAGCGACCAGGGACTATTTTGATCTTACCTTCTGTGAATCAGATAACTTCCGGCCAAACCGAGGGGGCGCCGGCCTCTTGGGCAGGCGCTTCACATCAATATCACCACCACCTCTGCCATGGAGCAAAATGAGAATCTTGTAAACTCCACCTTACAGGGAAATTCAGTTTCCTGAAATCCTGATATCTGAACAAAAGCTTCGGAGGCAGAAAATGAGGAGAAGAGGTGCATACCTGCTTACTACAAAGTATACAGAGTCTGGCTTTGCTTGGATGGCTGTCTTGGTGAATCCCAGCTTGTCTGCCGGCCACAATTCATCACCGAAGAAGCTGCTTGTGTAGAGCACTTGGTCGCCTGACTTGAGCCCTGCTCTTGCTGCATTCCCTCCGGACTCCACACCCTACCGTGATTAAATCACAAACCAGTCCGTTCCCTTTTAATCCCAGCTGCTAATTGCAATCCTTGTCGATTAAATTTCTATCTAGTTTAATTCAGTTTAACATTCATCATATTGTTTTTGTTTTTTCTTTCCTTTAAATAGTAAAGTATAAATAAAGTATATAAAAATAAGCAGCTAAATTCGGATCCGATATTTTCTGGAAGAGAAGCCAAGGTGGAGGAAAGGAGAGGAGGGCGGCTGGTAGTACTGACGGTGATGACGACGCCGCCGCCGGACTTCTGGCCAAGGGTGAGGCCGAGCGGCTTGTCGACCTCCACCTCGATGTTCTTGGCCGCGCCGGCGGTCTTGGCATTCACCTGCACCAGCCTTCGCCGCGCGCCGCCCCTGCGCAACCATCTGCTGTCCACCAAGGAAACCCCACGGAAGGCAGTTTTCTTCTGCACCATCACAGACGAGAGCATCAACAAGACAACACAAAGGATGAAAGAAACATCAAGAGGGAGAAAAAAAGAGCACCCACGGCTGGTGATGTTGAGAGGATGGAAGGAAGTGACGAGTGCTGAGCCCTGACGACGGAGCAGTGCTTGGATGAGGCCGACACGGAGGAGAGCGTGGCCGCCATGGTTCTGGGCTGGGAGGATGGCTGGTAGTGGTGTGAAGGAAGATGATGCGCGAAATTTGGATGGAGATGCTGTGGCTAAGACAAGAGTGATGTTTGTGGCCTCAAAATCAGGAGCTCGTGTGGAAACCACAATGAGCATGACACTGACATGAAGAATTCACAGCCAGCCGAGCAACGCTACACGCACGGGCTTTTTTTTTTACGGGAACAACGGACTGGCTTGATTGCCATGCTTTGATCGGGTAGTTGAGGGGCCCACCCCCACTCAAAATCAGAGAGGAAGAGAAGATTAGTTTGAAATACGCCCGTAAAACCCACTAACCAGTCCGTGCATTTAGAATTTTCGCAGCCAGCCATCCGGTTTTGTTTTTGACCTCCGTTACTTGCTGATGATTAACAAATATCACGATGACTTGCTTCCTATTGTTAGCGTATATAGTTTGAGAAGAGTTAGAATTATGACATTGGTGTTAGAAATTAATACCACACTGTCAAATACACCCTCTGTTTACTAGCGTATGACGTTTTGATAGTTTAAATTGAACGGTCAAAATGTCCCGTATTAATGAACATAAGTAGTAGAGTTCTGGTGAAATTAACTCGTTCTTCCGTGTTTATGTTACCGTTAAAATTTACTGGAAAATATTCATGCTTTGTGCATATTGTTCTTAGATTTACAATATCAGTTTTTTTATTTGACTCTAACATGATATGTTGTTTGTCGGATTCAGGGTTCCGTAGACCTAAGAAGGTTCGAACTCTCGAGCGTGTGCGAAGATCTCAACCTCTCAAGCCTCCAGCTCATCGCCCTACAGCCTAGCCTCGTCGGGTACACGCACAAGCAGGGAAGAAGATGAACACGACACTTTACCCAGGTTCGGGCCACCTTGCGGTGTAAAACCCTACTCCTACTTTGTGGTGGATTGGCCTCACGAGGGGCTGAGGATGAACAAGTACAAGGGATGAACAGCCTCGCGAGGGCTATGGTGGTGAGGGTGAAAGTATCTGATCCGGGGATCCGACCTCTCTTTACCGTGGTGGCTAACCTATATTTATAGTGGCCTCGGTCCTCTTCCCCCAAAACTTAGGCGGGAAGGAATCCCACAACGGCCAATTTGAAAGGGGACAAGAAGTATATCTAATCCTGACGAAAGCTGGTCTTCCCCTGCAAAGCTTCTGGTCGTGACGTAGCTGTGGGCTCAGTGATGATCTCCGTCCTGCCGAGCTCGTGGTCTTGGTCTTATAGCACCGGAATGGAAACCTTTGGGGATTTCCCGGGAATCCGCGCTTGTCCTTGCTCCCTTAGCACCAAAACGGAAACTGCCTCCTCTGCGCCGGCTGGCCATGGTCGTCATGGGTCACGTCACTGTAGCCTTGTGAGGTTGGGTACCTGCATAGAAATCTCCGCTCCTCGGGAGGTCCCTGGGGAGGCTGCCCCCTGCGGAGGTCTTGGTGTCGTCCGCCTCGGAGGCCAGGGCCCTCGCGATGGTCTTGTCTTGGTGGCCTTGCGGATGGGCCGTACCAGGCCGTCGAGGGAGCCACGCCGTCGGCCACAGGCAGGCAAATCTGGGTACCCTGGTTTCCAGAACGCCGACAGTAGCCCCCGGATCCAAGGCGCGCCCGAGCTGGCTTCCAGGCGAAGCGAAGGGGCAGGGTCGAAGCGCCGTGGTCCCTAACCGTCTGCGGGCCAGGGTTGATGCATGGCGCTTGACGAGACGCGAATGCCTCCACTTCCCCATGTCGCCTCAGCAAAACGTTGAGGCTGACAAGGGACTGGCGCACACCTGGATGGCCATCACTGCTCGAATGTGAAAGGATGCCGGTTGGCCTCCTACCGCCTATAAGAGGGCGAGGGGGGCGAAGCCCCAGCCCGTCTTCATCTTCTTGCTCCTCATTCTCCTCTTGCTACAACTTCCATGGCACCGTTGAGGAGGTTCTTTGCCGCTGAGAAGGGGAAGGCCCCGATGGAGAGGGCAGCGTCGCCTCCGCAAAAGAGAGGGCGAGGCCGTCCTCGCAAGATCACCTTGACGCCGACGGTGGTTCCCCAGAGGCGTGAGCGAGCCCTGGTGGGGGTCCGGATCACCTCCAGCGGCCGCGACAAGGGCCCCTCCCGCGAGGTCGGCAGCGGAAGCCATGGCGACCGTGGCCGCGGAGGTAGGCAGGCGGCGGCCGCCCCTCCACATCGCCCGTGGTCCCACACTGACGCCACAGCCTGCGAGTTTGTGGTGTGGGTGGCGACGCCACCGCGCACCTAGATCTGACTCCCATGGTCCCTGGCGGAAGAGTTGCCGATGAGGGGACCCATCAAGTTGTGGCTATAGCACGACGGGTGCTGCAACCAGCTCTCACAGGTGGAGGGCGACGCCACCTTCTCCGGCGACGTCTTCATGACCCGGGGATGGGGAGCGATTGCCGGCGCCTGCGGCTCAAAGGGGAGGCATGTCCTCCACTTCAAGTATGACGGTGCAGCGACACTCTTCCTCAAGATCTTCGGGGAAGATGTCGGGCGCCTGAGGTGTTGCCCTGCGGGCAGCAACCGCGGCGGCGAGGCCCTCAGCGGTGAACTTGCCCTTGGACACCCCGACGACACCTCCAACAGCGGTGGCACCCCTTCCGAGAACAGCTCAAGCAACAACGACTATGAGGAGCCGCCCCGCCGCTGTGCTGGGGTCAAGGAGGACACCGACTAGGGGTCGCGTCGCCAGGGCTGGTGCCTCCTGAGCCCCAGGCCTCTAGGGGCTTTCCTTTTGCTTGACCTCCTGTATCAAGATCATGAGGGGCCCCGCGGGGGTGTGTAAGAATCATGGCACTTGCGCTTTTGCATTATTGTTTCCAGCTCACGCGGCGCTCGCGCTCTTCGCTTGGGTGCGGGCCCCCTTTTCGCTCTCGCGGTGGTTCAGTGCTCTACGTCGATAGGTCCTAGTCCCCAGGCGGGCTTCTTCCGTCGTTGGTATGCTAGGTCACAATGTCGTGGTCAAGGCCAGAAGGTGAGCGGCCCAAGGTCCCGTAAGAGCCCCCGAGGCACGATACTCAGGAGGTTCCCTTTGGCGTGCAAGCAGCCCCCGAAAGATTAAAAAAGAGGAATTCCTTGCCCGAGCGACATTGCGAGAAAACAAGGCGCTAGTGGAAAGGCTCATGTTGACACATATAGGATGTCAGGACCCCGATCCTAAGTCACACCGATCTAGCATGTAACACATCATATCACTTTGCGGCCTCACACACGGTATTCCCACGGGTGCCACCTTACCTGGCCCGGGACCGTTTGCGCCTTTTGGCTCACGTATATGATAGTGTCACTAGCATCCATATGACAGAGAACCTGGGCCGACATGACTAGTCGTAAACCCAAGGTGGCACTAACTTACAGGGACAGGCATACATGACCCAGCAATGCACGTGTCGGTCATCAGCGTATGAACCCAAGTCAAGCTACAAGGACTTAAAGGAACAACGCGTGACATTTCCCCGAAGGGACAGATACAGGAGCAAAGAAGGACACATGCCGATCATCCCATGTGTTCCGGAGCAGTAGCAAGCTACCATGGCTCAGTGTAAGCACTAGGAGACATTTACCCATAAGAGAGACTACCAAGAATAAACAACTAGATTGTCGGATCCCACACATACCAAGCATTTCAAAATCATACACACAATATGCTCAATATGTGCAAATACATCATGGCATCACAAAAAAACTCTACGACTCAAAGTATTTATTCAGAAGGCTCTGAAGAGTCATACATAATAAGAATTACAATCATGGGTCACATGACCCAACATACAGAGCATATAGGCAACCAAAGCATAACATGTCTGAGTACAGAAAACTACAAATGAAAAAGGCTGAGAAGCCTAACTATCTACAAGACCCTCCCAAGGGTACAAGATCGTAGCTGAGGTAACAAGCTAAATGTTGAAGTCCACACAGAACTACTAGTGAGACTGAAGTCTCTCTGCAAAAACATAAATTAAGCAAACGTGAGTACAAATGTACCCAGCAAGACTTACATCAGAACTAGCTACATGTGCATCAATATCAACAAAGGGGTGGTGGAGTTTAACTGCAGCAAGCCAGCTTTGACTCAGTGGCTATCCTATACTACGACTGCTGGTAACTCTTTTGAGGTGGCGCACACGAGTCCACATATTCACCATATCAATACACCACTATGGATCTTCTCCCGTCTCCCTACGAGAAGGCCATCCATAGCACTCATGCTTATCTTGCGCATTTTAGAGTATCCACTTTCACTTGTCTATGAACTGCATAAGCAACCTAGTAGTCCTTTACCGCGGACGCAGCTATTCGAATAGATCATGTTAACCCTGTAGGGGTGTACTTCTTCACACACGCTCTCGCCATTTACCGCCATGTACACTTCATGTATCTTGGCAACCTTCTAGCAGAAGCCTAGCGAGGGTGTCGGCCACGACCTGACTAACCACGCAAGACTCTAGTCCAGGTTTATCACCTATTCGGGTTCCATCCGCAAGGGAGCTCGGCCGAGGCTCACCTATTCGACCATGCCACTGCACCTAGTCTGTCCCAAGCCCGCCTGTACCGGGTGCCTCTTGGTAGACTACTAGCACTACCTACAAACACCAGAAACTAGTTGAAACTCCTGGACAGAAATCGAGGCGATTAATAAGGCGAGAGATCTTGGAGTGCCCGGAGCCCAATGTGTGGTAGTAACTGTCCTGGATCACAAACATAGAACTCAGTTCCCGAGGACGTCCTAATGGGACAACCCACCATGTACTGCTACATGGCCTCTCATCGCTACCTTTACCAAATCGTGTTCACACACTTAGCTCTCACATAGTAGGACATGTTTACACCATTCCAATCCATCCCAGATGAATCAGACCTGACACAACTCTAAGCATAGCAGGCATAACAAGCAAGCATGAATGAGTAGGCACATCATGGCTCAAACAACTCCTACTCATGCTAGTGGGTTTCAACTATTTACTGTGGCAAAGACAGGTCATGCAAAGGAAAGGGGGTTCAACTACCGCATCATGTAACAATTGAAGCGTTGTTGTCCTAATGCAGTAAAAGAGAGCAAGAGCAAGAGAGTGGGATTGTATCGCAATGTTCAATGGGGGTTGCTTGCCTGACACTTCTAAAGATAGTATTGTGTCTTCATCAGTCTCATCAATCACATCATCGGAACAATGTCTAACTGTCAGGGGACAAACACGACGAACGAGAGGGAACACAATCAATGCAATATTTTGTTGGTTGAGTTAATGCAACTAGCAACTGATAACCCACAAGCATAGGGGATCAACTGTAGCCTCTTTCGATAAGTAAGAGTGTCGAACCCAACGAGGAGCTAAAGGTAGAACAAATATTCCCTCAAGTTCTATCGACCACCGATACAACTGTATGCACGCTTAACGTTTGCTTTACCTAGAACAAGTATGAAACTAGAAGTACTTTGTAGGTTTTTCTGGATAGGTTTGCAAGATAATAAAGAGCGCATAAATAAAAAGTAGGGGCTGTTTAGGTAAAGAAGCAATAAATTTAGTATAGCGAGTGTGGAAAAGTGGTGGTAGGGGTTGCGAAATTGTCCCTAAGCAATTGACTACGTTACTAGACCGATAGCAAGTTTTATGTGGGAGAGGCCACTGCTAGCATGTCATCCGTGACTTGGAATTCTATGCACTTATGATTGGAACTATTAGAAAGCATCCAAAACTACTAACGTTCATTAAGGTAAAACCCAACCATAGCATTAAGATATATTGGCCCCCCTTCAATCCTGTATGCATCAATTTCTATGCTAGGTTGAAGCTTCTGTCACTCTTGCCCTCCAATACATAGTCCTATCAACATACAACTTACCCTACGGTGTGATGCACGTGCGAGCTCATATGATGGGCACCAAAGGACAGCAACATAACCACAAGCAAATTAAACCAATCATAGCAATTCACCAATTACCGATAGGACAACGAAAATCTACTCAGACATCATAGGATGGCAACACATCATTGGATAATAATATGAAGCATAAAGCACCATGTTCAAGTAGAGGGTACATCGGGTTGCGGGAAAGTGGACCGCTGTAGATAGATGGGGGAAGGTGATGAATATGTTGGTGAAGATGACTGAGGTGTTGGTGTAGATCGCCGTCGCACGATGATGGCCCCGACGGCATTCCGGCACCACCGGGAGAGAGGGGGAGAGAGCCCCCCTTCTTATTCTTCTTCCTTGACCTTCTCCCTAGATTGGAGAAGGGTTTCCCCTCTGGTCCATGGCCTCCATGGCGGCGGAGGGGCAAGAGCCCCTCCGAGATTGGATCTATCTCTCTGTCTCTCTCTGTTTCTGCATTCCGGATTCTGGCCTTTCACTGTTTCTTATATTCCCGGAGATCCGTAACTCCGATTGGGCTGAAATTTGGACATGATTTTTATTCGGATATTAGCTTTCTTGCGGTAAAAGAAGGGCACCAACCGCCTTACGGGGTGGCCACGAGGGCCAGGGTGCGCCTGACCCCCTGGGGCGCGCCCCCTGCCTCGTGGCCCCCTCGAGCATCGTCTAGCGTTGATTCTTCTTCCCAAAAATCACATATATTTCAAAAAAAAATCTCCGTCAGTTTTGATCCCATTTGGACTCCGTTTGATATAGATTTTCCGCGAAACAAAAAACATGCAACAAACAGGAACTGGCATTGGGCACTGGATCCATATCTTAGTCCCAAAAATAGTATAAAAAGTTGCCAAAAGTATATGAAAGTTGTAGCATATTGGCATGGAACAATCAAGAATTATAGATACGACGAAGACATATCAGCAACCAGATTGGATGAAGTTGTTTTAAACCAAAGGTTCAAATTCAAACTCCATTTGTGGTTACTTAAATGTGAGTCATTTGATTTGTCCTAGACAGTACCAAATATTGTTCTAACATGCATGATAATGGTACAGATGGAGAGATTGATTTTTTCTGATAATTTTTCATATATAAATTATTTTCATCTGAGCTATAGATTATTCTCT
This sequence comes from Triticum urartu, assembly GCF_056163025.1. Taxonomy (NCBI): domain Eukaryota; kingdom Viridiplantae; phylum Streptophyta; class Magnoliopsida; order Poales; family Poaceae; genus Triticum; species Triticum urartu. The sequence continues at coordinate 396,886,006 of NC_141879.1, read as the reverse complement.
ATGATTTTTTAGAAGTTTTAAACATTTTCTAGAACTTTCCTAGTTATTTAAATTAAACTAAATCTATAAAATGACTTATTGCGTCAGCATAGCGTCACTGTGATGTCAGCAAGTCAACTGGGTCAGCTAGGTCAAACCTGACCGGTGGGACCCATTGATCAGTGACCCAAGGCTGATTAGGGTCGCTGACACGTGAGGCCGGTCAAGGGCCACGTCAGCAAGGTCAACGCTGACGCGTGGGGTTTTTATAGCAGGCCGGTAAGCATTGGGATTTTGGGGGACCCATTGATCGGGAACGGGCTCATCGATGATTCATTAGCGCCACCGTTTGGCAAAAAGAATGCCCCCACGCGCTGCGCAAGCTTGCTCTGTAAGCCGTCTACGGCAGCGGGGTGACAAGACGTACGAGAGGAGGACGAAAGGCCACGTACACATACAGTTAATAAAAAAACGTTTGCGATTTAATTACCTACTATACCACCGTCCTGGTTTATAAGTATGATTTAACTAATAAAATACGAATGCATGTCGCCAAAGATTATATAGTTGGATTTGTATTTGAACATAGTTTCCAATTATATAATTTTTAAAACATGCATTAACATTTTGTTGGTTAAATTTGTGGGCAAAGTATGGCACGGAATATATAGGAGACTATAGACTAGACAGAGGTGGTACCACACAGCCGCTCTCTACGCAACGAGGCAACTGTCGGCCGGCTTGTAGGCGACCATTTCCTGCGTGTTCAACTGCTCTATTTGTGTGGTTGCTTGCGGTTCAGGCGGCCGCGGCGCGCTCTGCTCACGTCCTGCCGCGCGCACTCTGCTCTCGTGTCCCTCTGGGTGCTCTGCCCATGTCCCTCCATGCGTGCTGCCAGTGTTTTGGGGTGGCGCACGATCACGCACGTTCGTGTGCAAGCGGTTGCGCCAGGCGCAGCACGGTGATGCAGTTACCCGCTGCAAAAACTACCATGTGGACGCGCCGAGAATCCACGCTGCCTGGCCCCCTTTTATTCCTGCGGCCATTTACCTTCGTCTCTCGTCTCACACAACACAATAAGCACACGCACGAGGACACATACAGAGAGGACATCGAGCGGTTCCAATGGCGCTCCCCGTGGCTCCAATGGCGCTCCAAACGGCCGACGACGACAATGGCGGGCAGTTCACCACGCATCACGTAGTGGACACCCACGTGAGGGGGAAGGCCCTCTCGGTGGTGTACACGAACGATCCGGTCTCGGTGGAGAGCTCCATCCAAACTATGGAGCAGTTCCTTGCCGAGGACAAGTACCGAGTGGTCGGCTTTGACCTCGAGTACACCATCGGTCGTGCCGGGCACGATTAGAAGGATGCTGTCGCCCAGTTGTGCGTGCGACATGACGTCCTCATCTACCACTTCCACCTTGCCACAAGGCCTTGTGAGCATTTCTCCAGGTTTATCAACAGCTCCAACTAAAGTTTCGCTATGGTGGATGCCACCAACGATCTAAAAGCGGTCAAGGTTTCGGACTTGAAATGCCCGAATCTTGTCAACATCCAGCACCACTACAACATCTGTGGAAGCGACAAAGGAAAACTGAACTCCCTGGTTGACCTCGCCTCGGCCATCATCGACCCCTACTACGCGAAGATGAAGCAAGAGAGCAATAAGGATAAGAACGCCTGGCACAGTGTGTGGCATAAGAGACTGGATGAACAACATGTCAAGTACGTGGCCATGGTCGACATGAGGAACTGTCTTCTTCCTGACTCAGATGAGGGATCGAGCCACATAGCAGTGGCGGGAGCGTCACAAGAAGTACTCCCTCCGTTCCGAATTACTTGTCTTGGATTTGTCTAGATACGGATGTATCTAGACTTATTTTAGTGCTAGATACCTCCGTATCTAGACAAATCTAAGACAAGTAATTCGGAACGGAGGGAGTAGTTGACTAGACGATCGTTTCTCCTACTTTAGAATGCATGCAATTGTTTATTGAGGTGTGTGCGAATGATCTCTATAGTCACTTATGTAATTGGATGCTTATTTCAGTTATATATATACACTAGCTTAATGTTCAAAAAATCCTGGAGAAGATAAGGATGTTGTCGATGGTCTCAACCACAATTCATCCTGGTTTCCATAAAAATGGAATTGCACAATTATGTGAACAAGGTGATAGCATTGGTTAGACCCAAAGGATAAAATGGTGTATGCTCGAGGAAACAACCACAAGTAAGACAACATTACAAACATCGTTGCTTCTGATTTGATTTGATGATAGCCCATGCTCAAATCAAAGATTGGATAAGACAATAGCACCGACAACTGATCACGAGGATCAATCAATGAGGATATCATCTTTCTTCAACACACACACACACAAATATATCCCTTAGTGATGAACTAAGTCGGACAAGCTTCCATCTTCCAACTCTCTGAGTTGTTTTTTAGCTCAACCAACTAGTTCAGGGTATCCAATACAGAATCTGGGAGAAAGGGTGGTCTATAGGGATAAACCAACTTGATCACGAGTTCAACATCATGGTCAGGGGTCCACCTGGTGATACTTCCGAGAAGATATTCGGTAAATCGCGTACCACCATATATTACTAATCTCGAGAACAATCTTGCTTTTCAGGGCAAGACGATATGATCAAAAGAGTGAGGGATTGAAACAATCCTAACTCATTGATCGAAGAGTGCACCAGAAATAAGGACTAGGAAGCACAGTCAATTTAGGATGGTGATTCAGTAACCAACACACTAAAATGAGATTATCGTCCATTAACTACCAAGCAACAGGGTTGCTAGGAGTATTGATTTCACACATCACGGTTCACATGTCGGCATTCTGGTCACAACAACACATAGATCGAGGAATGAATAATGATGGCGAGAGGTATCACTGTATCAAGAATTCATTAGAGGTGGTGCAATTCTCATGACAATCCTGACATAAAGGGGGTAATACTCCAGGGTAGAACAGAACAAACGCTGGATTAGCAATTGATCTGCGGAACACAACTATTTTGACCCAATCCTAGAAATGGATAAGGTACTAGAGTTTGTTTCTCCTAGTTATTCCGAAATAGAATGGCTTGACGGACCACAAGAATAACATGCATCGGTGACACGAATGCACTATTAATCCTGACTATCAACTGATAGATGAAGGTTGAAATATGACTGAAGAGGGACAACTCAAGGAACATATAATTTTCTGAGTTGTGGATGCATAGATTAGCATGTCGAATAAGTTCAACATATTTCTTCCGGATAACCCATGCAGAAAGGTAGGACTGGCAGGTTCACAATATAGCATCAAGAACTCATCATGAGCACTCTTGTTGTGATCTGTTGGTTCAAGAAGAACTTCTACCATATTGGTTCATGGTATTGGAATAACAATATACCACGGACCTTGAAGACTATCACAAGGTTACTAATACCCTAAAGGAACGAGCAAACACTATCTACATGAAGCAAGTAGAATGAATCTTGGGTCCAAGAACCCAGAAATGGAATACCTACTTACTAAATAAAATCACAAGATGCTTTCGGGAATGGTGGCCAGAATCATCACACTAGGAATATAAAGCATTGCTAGATTACCTGTTGGTTCTCTAGGATGCCCTAGTGTCATATTAATAGCTTCAACATATATGTCGAGGCAATGGAGTACCTCACTTACCGATTTAGTGTGGTTAACCTGGCCTAAAAAGACATCAGAATCAGGGAGGAAATATTTGCAAATGCATCAGAGTATTTAGAAATCTAGGATGACTCGGACAGCATAACGGCTGTAAATTCTCAAAGAAGTTTTCGAGACATCCTGCAAAATGGTGGTATAACCACTCAACATCACAATATCAAGGTTCCTAGACCAACTGTCAACACACAGAAGTAGTAGGAACTAAACTGAGGCTTGAAACCATCAATCCTATAAGTCTACGGATTAGTAACACATGATCCTGATAGAAAGATGAGAAAACCTAGTTCTTAATCCCCGTAGGAAAGAAGAGGGTGACTCAGATCAGAGGGACATAACGTAAAGGAGTAAAAAGAGCCTCACATTCCCTTCCACAATAAATTCCCTTATATAACTAAAGCATTTCTAGACATGACTTCGACCAGTTTGGCTTGGTAATCCTACATGCAGTTAGGCTTTGAAACCAAAGCTGTCAGGACCCCGATCCTAAGTCACACCGATCTAGCATGTAACACATCATATCGCTTTGCAGCCTCACACACGGTATCCCCACGGGTGCCACCTTACTTGGCCCGGGACCGTTTGCACCTTTTGGCTCACATATGTGATAGTGTCACTAGCATCCATATGACACAGAACCCGGGCCGACATGACTAGTCATAAACACAAGGTGGAACTAACTTACAGGGATAGGCATACATGACCTAGCAATGCACGTGTCGGTCATCATCATATGAACCCAAGTCGTAGCAAGCTACAAGGACTAGAAGGAACAATGCATGACATTTCCCCAAAGGGACAGACACAGGAGCAAAGAAGGACACATGCCGATCATCCCATGTGTTCCGGAGCAGTAGCAAGCTACCATGGCTCAGTGGAAGCACTAGGAGACATTTCCCCATAAGAAAGACTACCAAGAATAAACAACTAGATTGTCGGATCCCACACATACCAAGCATTTCAAAATCATACACACAATATGCTCGATATGTGCAAATACAACATGGCATCACAACAAAACTCTACGACTCAAAGTATTTATTCAGAAGGCTCCGAAGAGTCATACATAGTAAGAATTACAATCATGGGTCACATGACCCAACATACAGAGCATACAGGCAACCGAAGCATAACATGTCTGAGTATAGACAACTACAAATGAAAAAGGCTGAGAAGCCTGACTATCTACAAGTAACAAGCTAAACGTCGAAGTCCACAAGGAACTACTACTGAGACTGAAGTCTCTCTAAAAGAACATAAATTAAGCAAACGTGAGTACAAATGTACCCAGCTAGACTTACATCAGAACTAGCTACATATGCATGAGTATCAACAAAGGGGGTGGTGGAGTTTAACTGTGTCGCGGGATTTCCGCGGCCACCTATGGGACCGGGTGGCCGCTTGTTAGTTCGGCAGGGGGACAACGCGTTGCACAAAGAGCAAACCAGCGTATGGCAGTGCGGTAGAGAGCACACAATCAATTTACTCAGGTTCGGGCCATCGCGAGGCGTAAGACCCTACTCCTGCTTTAGTAGATTGATGGGAGAATGAATGTGGTGGTGCATAGTGCACTTGCCCGGCAAGGTTTGCCCGTGGCGACTACGTGCGTGTGGTGGCTTGGGGTTGTCAACTTTCCAACCTTCTAACCACTCCTACGAGTGCCATGGGCCTCCTTTTATAGATTAAGGGGTCACCATAGTGGCAAATAGTGCTATCATACCTAACTCTGCGGGCTGACAGGGCACATTAAATGCGCCTCTTAGTGTCACATCACTGGGCGCCCGGCAAGGCCTGCCGGGCTATCTTGCCAGCTCCGCACCTGCTCTCTTGACACATCGCAGGACGGGTGTCATCTGTAGTCTTCTCTATAGGAAATGGCTTCCATGTGGCGAATGGCTGCCACTTAATCATCTTGCGGCTTGACACCGCTCTGATTGATGACGTGAGTCATACTTGAGTGGTTGGTGGGGCGGTTCTGTCCCCGCGAGCCCCGGCAGGCCCTGCCGGGGAGCCTCGGTTGCTTGCTTCTGGTGGTGGCCTCACCCCTTGCCGGGCTCGCCTGCCCGGCAAGGGAGGCCCTTCTTTTGCGGATATCCTGCTCCTTAGGCTCAATCTTGGTTCTTCAAATCTCTTGGTTTTCCAATCTCTGACTTAAGCTGGTGCTTCAATATTGATCTTGTGCCTGTGCATAGTTGGTCAACAGACCCAGGGTTTGTTGCACCGACAGAAGCCCTCGGGCCTTCCCCGAACGCGTTGCTGAGCATCGTCGGGGTATGGCCTAATAAGTGCATAGGCAAAGTTGCCGAAGGGGTTAGCCCCTTAAGTTTTCCATTGCTGCTTCATCAGCCTTGATTTCGGGCCAGTTTCTGGTTTTCCCGCGTGCGGCATACAACCAATAGTGGTGGAGTTGCTCCAGCAATGGCATGTGAATGACTTTAACGCACGGGGTAGAAACTGCCAATTTTCTCTTCCCACAGCGCGCCCTTATCCTTATCCACGTATGCTGCATGCATCGCGCGGGGTAGGTAACGGAGCTGCGTGTCATAGGAGAGTATATTGGGGAGGGCCCTCGTGGATGGAGCCGCTGCCCCTCCCCGCTTGGCCTATAAAAGGTAGGAGCGGAGGAGGGCAGAGTCATCCATTTCTGTGGTCCTCCTCTCCTCATCTTCCATTTATGCTAGTCATGCTTGCGAAGGAAGCCTGGGGCCAGCCACAGGCTCCTGTCTGGGATCTCCCTTGGACCTAAAAGGATGGTTCGGGCGGCACAGCGCTGGCACCGGGAGTGGAAACCGCGGCGTGCTTCCCGTCGGGTCGCCCGTAGCCTTGACTTTAGTGGGAGGGGATGCGATCAACACCATGTCACGGCTCGAGGCGGGCACGACGCGTGGTAGTCAACTGCTCCCCATTCTTCTTCCCTTCGTGGCGTCATGGAGGATCCGTAGAAGAGATTCGCTGCCAACGGGGGCGAATCTGGCTCCTCCTGGATGCGGTTTTCTCCGTCGGTCGGGAAGGCTCCTTGCTTTCTCACACGTCTTCGAGATGCGCGGTAACTTCTAACGCCAGGTCTCCCGAGGACGATCATGCTCTCTGTGGGAAGGTTTAGAGAGCATGGTGCCCGGCATGGCGGTCGCGCCGAGGTCTTCGGGTGGTAGTGATGTGGACGGCATAGGCAACCCACGACGCGTCAAGAATATGGACGACCATTCCGACAAGTCGTGTTTGCTCATGACTCTGTGCCACCCATCTGGTCCTCTGGCAGCTTCACCATCCACGCCTGCCCTCCGGTTTCTTCCTCCCTGCCGGGGAGCGGCGCTGCCTTGATCCTGGGGAGGCGCCGAATCCCAGTTGTGCGCGCCTCCGGCCCCTTCGACCTATTCCTACAGGAGATGGACAGGGGCAAAGGCGTAACAGGGCACTTATCTTTTTTCAATCTTAAATCTGTAGGCAAACACCAAATTTTAATTCAAATAATGTAATCTCTCGAGTCCATCTTTGTGTTTTGTAATGCTTGTACTTGTATCCGCATGTCAATGAAAGAAATAAACCTTGCTGGGAACTCATGCATGTATATGTCCATGCAGAGGTGGAGTGCCTCTTTACTGTAATTAAACGAGTTTTCTCGGCAGGATATCCTGCCGGCACCCTTTTCGTCTGCCGGAGAACCATGTCTACCGAGGAACAGACTGAGGCGCCAGCCCCCCGCTTACTCCCTTTTCACCAAGGGCCACTGCGACCATCCAGGCCGAAGCAACGTTCGAGCCAAGGATGGGAGACCCTAGTTTCAAGAGAGCGGCGAGGTTTCTCTATGCAAAAGTTATAGCTTACAGAACACTAATCACTACAAAAAATACACTTTCGTGATGATACGTGTTTGTCATAGTAGGGCACGTTTTCTGTCCTGCATGTACATCCATGACGATTTTATGACAGAATCAAGATAGTCATACATGTATTATCGTACAAGTGTTCCATGACATTACCAAAATTATCATCACGGAAGTGTCCACTTCTATGACGATAAATCACGCGTCATAGAAGTGCTTTTGTCAAGGGTGACCGACACGTGGCATCCACCATAACGGGTCGCCATTAAGCTATCGGGTCCGGTTTGGATCCGGTAACCCGTTAACAGCCCGGACCAATGAGGATTTTCCACGTGTAAAATTGTCATTGGCTGGAGGAAACACGTGTTGGCTCACCGTTGCGACAGATGTCATCCATTCATTGGACATGAGGCGCCTATGATACGTCGACACATGGCACAGCCCAACAGAGGCCCATTCCGGTGAAAAGGCCGGCCCGTTTGACTTGGTCAAAAGGTAACGGGCCGGCCCACGGAAAGCCTATTAACGACCTATTCGTATATAGCCCATTTACGACCCGCCAACTCACGACCCGTTACGACCTATCAGAATTAAGCCCAGTAGCTTCATCTTGGTCGTCCAATATGATTCCAGCCCATTGTAACTTCTGGCCCATGTATGGCCCATGATGTCTTTTGGCCCATACAAGGCCATTTGTAACTCTTGGCCCATTAACGACCCGTGGTGAATCTGGCCCGCAATGAACAGTGTACCACTTTATACCCATTAACGGCCCATTATTCCATTGGGCCGTTTCCAACCCATGTTATCTTTTGGCCTTCTCAGGGCCCATTTAGTCTTGGGCTTATTTCCAGCATTCGGTTACTTACGACCCGTTATTGGCCTTTTCTTCTTGTGGGCCAAACTCAGCCCGTGGTTGCAATCGGCCCGTTTGCGGCCCCTTAATCCGTTGGGCAGTTTTCATAGCATCATCAAATACGGCTAATTAACGACGGTCTGTTATGGTCGGCCCATGAACGGACGATTCTAAATCTAGTCCGTTTACGACCCATAATGCGGTATATTATTGGCCCATGTTTGGCCGATCGATCATACGGCCCATAGAAGGCCCATTGATGCTACGGCCCGTAGAAGGCCCATTGTTTCTACGGCCCGTAGGAGGCCCATGGTAAATACAGTAAATATGTAGCCCACGGTTGTTGTGGCCTAGTTTAAAAAATAGGTTATTGCGCTACTAGCAAACCATGGAAAAAGAACTGCACTGACTACAAGCAAACAAATAAACAAGACAATAAGGAAAGAAATAAGCAAGCAACTTACGCTAGGCTATCACGGATATTACACACATTACATCCACTGGGCATCAAAGTTCGCCACCAGTGCAAATATAGGGAACAAAGCCGCATATCATATACACCGGTTGTCAAAGTTGGCGACCAGTGCAAATAAACGCCACAGCAAAACAAGTCCAGAACTGAAACCACTTCAGAAGAGCTCAAGAAACAATATCCTAGGTACCGATAATGCTGGCAAGATGCTTAGCAAGCTTATTAACTTTCTCTTGTTTGGCGCTTAAGTCCTCCAGCGCTTGCTGTTGCACCAGAAAGTATGCATCTGAATTCTGCAGGGACTTCCTCAGTCCTTCAGCTTCCTGTCACAACACATCTGATCGATGTCTTTCAACTTGAAGTTGAGACTAAAGAAGACGAACTGATTCAAGCTGCGAGTTTAAAGAGCTTGTGCCAGCAGTAGTGGCCAGTAAATCGAACACTACATCAAGACAAGACTATTGGGTTCTCTCACTATCGTCATGATAGTTTTTATCATCTTTCTTGGAGACCAACAGGGATGTCTCACTATCTTGAACCTTATCTGCATTACTTCCTTTACCATTGCATAACGGGGTACTGTTCTCCAATATTTTGTCCACATTCTAAAAGATAAACAAGCAGGAACATCACAGGTTTACCATGTTGTATATGAAACGCATTTTGGTAAATCAGTTCAGTAGTAAAGTGGACAGGATAACAACATGAAACAAACATATATCTATGTAGCATGGTCCCTTTATGGTCTATATCATTCTAGTTTTTGTTGCCAAATCAAGATAGAGACACAGTTTAAATAATATTTGTTCCAGACAAAGCAGAATAGACACAATATAAGTGTGGGAAACTATAGAGCAATAACAACACTTGTAATGTGCATGTCATGAGAACATAACCGTTTATTCAATTGAAACTGAAATCAAGATAGAGCAAGTTACAACAGCAAACCAGTTAAAGAAACAGGTTTAAAACATACCTGTTGCGCCATTGGAGTTTCAATTCAATCCTTCAAATTTGAAAATAGTTGGTATGAGTAAATACAGTGATGCAAGAGCAAAGGAGTATGAACCATAGCTATAGAACCTGACATGAGAACAATTCTTCTTCTCCTTTAAGCGTTGAGTTGGGATTCGGAGTGGTGGTCCTCATGCTTTGGGCAGTGCAGTTCCCTTACTAACTGCTCGTGTTTGGGTGCTCTGTGGTGGAGACGGTGCTGTGTCAACTGGAACTGGGTTACTATGTGCTGGGGTTGGGGTTAGAAGGGGTGTAGCTGGTTCTCTATCCAACTGAGTAGGGGTACAATCTGTGAGAGTCTGGGTTATGTGTGGTGGGGCTGGTTCTTGGGCAAGTACAACCGTGGTTCTATCTGCATCAACTGGTAGCACTATCTTTTCTGAAGACCGTGTTGTTACTCCCTTAGATACTGCCATCACCCTCTCCAATTCAAATGGCTGATAAACAATAAAAGTAATTGATGTACATACATTGTATGATAGACAAGTGCAATGGATAGTGGGGAATAAAAGAGGGCATGAAATAATTCGCAGTTATGTTGTCTAACCAAACATGATAGCATGACACAATTTCACATATATGATGCCTAACTAAACAGGATAGCTTGACACAATTTCACATTATGATGGCTAACTAAAAAAGATGGAAAGACATAGTTCAAAATATGATGACTATGTAAACAGGATGACATGATATAACTATATAATGTGTTTATTAAATAGGTTGGCATGCCATAATTCACATACATGCCGCCTATGGAAACATGATAGCATGATATAATTCATGGATAGAATGACATAATTCAAAATATGATGACTGTAAACAATAAACAAGATGAGATGATATAACTATATGATGTCTTTATTAAATGGGTTGCCATGCCATAATTCAGAGAGATGCCGTGTATGTAAACATGATGGCATGATTTAATTCAAATATATGATTTACATAGTAAGCAAGTAAGCAGATGGAAATCCATATATGATGTAAAAACTAAGCAATGCAAGACAACATGCATGACATGGGTAATATAACCCTGCCAAGTTTGAGCATAGACCTCAGGGGGAAATAGGACTAGTCATCAGTCTCTGAATCCTCCTCTGAGGAGCTCTCTATAACCAGCAAGATGTCTATTTCAACAGGTAGCATTGTCTGCTCTGAATACCTTGTTTTCACTCCAGATACTTCCAGCACTACTTCAAATGGCTGATGCACAGGAAGAGTAGTTGAATATACAAACATTGTCGGCAAATGGAACACATAATACAAAACATGATAGCATGATATAATTCACATACATGATGATTGACTAAACAGCATGGCATTGCATAGTTCATATATATAATGCCTTCGCAACAAGATAGCATTGCATAATTCACATATATAATGTCTTGCAACAAGATGGCAATGCATAATTCACATATATGGTAATTAGACACTAAACAGGTGGCATTCACACAAAGCATGTCTAAACTAATCAAATGACATAGCAATGCAAGACACCATACGCACGATATGAGCAACATAACCCTGCCAAGTTAGAGCATACACCTCAGGGGGAAATAGGACTGGTCATCTGTCTCTGAATCCTCCTCTGAGGAGCTATCCGTAACCGGTGAGATATGCGCTTCATCAGATAGCATAGTCTCCTCTAAAGACCTTGTTTTCACTCTAGAATTTTTCATCACCATGTCAAATGGCTGATGCACACGAAGATTAGTTGAATGTACTAACATTGTTGACAAATGTAGTACGTAACGGAAAAAAGGATGGCCTGATATAATTCACATATAAGATGACTGGTTAAGAAGGATGGAATTGCAAAATTCACATATATGATGCCTGGCTAAACAAGATGGTGTTGCATAATTCACATAAACGATGAATAAACTAAACAGAGGGCATTCACACGAAGCATGTCTAAACTAAGTAGATGACATATTTGATGTATAAAGTAAGCAATGCAAGGCACCATATGCATGATATAACCAACATCAACATGCCAAGTTAGAGCGAAGACCTCAGGGGGTAAATAGGAGTGGTCTTCTCCTTCTAAATCCCGCCGAGAACAAATATCTTCCTCTCGATTACAATCCGAAGTGGGTGGAGGGGGGATGCCTTCGCGCCTACCATGGAGCAACATCTGGATGAAATTTTATTGCCATGCAAGGCTCGTCTCTTTTGCTCTACATATTCAGTTCCATTTTGTATAATAACTAACATGCATAGGAATAAAACATAGTGAGATTATGTAAGGAGTGCATGCAGAATTCCAGAGTGATGGTAGCAACCCGTGGATAGACCCAAAACCAATGATAGCAGGCAGATACTGGCTTCAGTTAAAAAATACAGATTATGGCTTCTTTACTGTTTGTTTCCCACCCAACATGAAACTCATAGTAGACACCAGAGATTAACCAGATAGTAGATAGATACTATTGATTGCGGCCCCGATATGTACCCCACAACCATTTAAAAAATCAAGTTTGACCATTAGTTTGGAGCTGACTCAGAGTCTAATCAGTGAACATGACGATAAAGTAGCATGTAATATTAAGCTGCATTACGTAAGAAGACACGAAATAGTGCGACCTCTCTTGCGGACCCGTGTAGTCCTCAAGGTCACCTGCTCGGTCGAGGATGGTAATGCAGTTGTCATGGCTACCGGCAGCGGGGAAGAAGATCTGAGGTGGCGAAAGATAGTTTGGAGGCCGGATTCCTACTGTGCTGGATCCTTCTGTCGTTGGAGCAGCTGAGCTAGGGTGGACGACGATGCAGTAGGAGCGGGACAAACCACACAAGGTTTTCAATGACAACTATCTATAAGAGAAGTAATTCTGCAAGGGCTCGTTTGAATTGGAGGATTCTAACAACACATGGATAGGAAATACATGGTAATAGGATAGAAATGCACGTGAAAAACAGAGAATTTAAAAACACAGGATTTTTGCCAATCTGGGTGTTTGGTTCACAAGAATTAGAAGATCACATGATGCAAAGAAGCATGGTGAGATTAAGTCAAACCAAAAGAAAATGTACGGTTATAATGCTATTATGCTACTATCTCTTAGTCTTGTGCTTCATGAATAGGAATTTGAAAAGGAGGACAAGTGGATATTAAAATTCCTATGGTTTTTCTTTCAAGGAGACAATAAAGGAACAAATCCTACAATTTTCCTTTGCTCTATTCCTTTGAACCAAATGCATGAATAGTAGTACCATAGGAAACTTTCCAATTCCTATGTTTTTCCTTCACTTTTTGTTTCAAGAACTGGCGATTCTAGTAGGCAGGCCTGAGCAAGGAAAAGCCTACAATCAAATTTTTTTTGTGGTACTTCTACTAATTTGGACCCAGGTCACTGCCCTACTAGCTCAACCCTAGGCCCATCGACAAATGCATAGCTCAAACGCGTAGAGATAAATAATGATGACGTTCAAGAGAGTCCATCACGGATAGCTAAGTTGCTTGGTACCTCACTGCTTGTCATATAGTAGGAGAAATTAATCGTATTTCACGTTACTACGTGTTCTCAGTGGACAATATATATAACATGTAGAGTAAAAAATAGATGCAACAAGTGTACAACCTCTTTGGCGAAGCCATATCGATCTCAGCGTGATTGGGTTGGTCAGTGAGGATGATCCGGCTGACTTGGCTGTCGGAGGAGGGGAAGATCTTAGGAATCTTGAGATGGAGCCTGGGGTACTGCTCCACTGTGATGGAGGGTTTCGTCGTTGGAGGAGCTCCGGTGAGTTGTACGACGTCGAGGCTGAAGCAGGACAAGAGAGAAAACATTAACTTGAGTGGAATTCTAATAACATCTCCAATAGATGAAGTAAAATACATAACCACAAAGTTCTAGATGTAAAATACATTAGCCGCTCACCTCTGAACTTAACTGTTGAAACTGAACTTAACTGTCGAAACTGAATTTTGCTGTCGAAACTGAATTTTACTGTCGAAACTGAACGCACTAGTAGCAGAAAAGCAGTAGCAGCAGCGTGTGCGAGAGCTGGGGCTGCTGGTCATGTACCAGTTCATCTTCAACCTCCACCCCTGAGCCGCCAGCCACCACCGGCCAAACCGCCGCCCACGGCCGGCGGTGCGCTGCCCCACCTACCCCGAAACCACTCCCCACCGCGAGTCCACCGCCGCCCCGGCCATCCCTCTAACCCCCCCCCCCCCCCGTGCTGAGCTTTTTCTTCGGCGATCCCCACGCCACCGCCCCACCACCGCCGGCGACCACCGCCCCCACCCTAAACCCTAAGATAGATAGTGGGGTACCTCTCCGGCGAGCCCCCCTCCCCATGGCGGCTGGTTATTCCTTAACTCCGGCGAGCCCCCACCCCCTGAAAATGGAGTTACCCAAAAGTCAATTCAGTCGACTGAAGTGTAGCTAAATCGGAGTAGCATCGCAAGCAAGAGCAAGAGCGAGAGCAAGAGCAAGAGCAGACCAGGCATGGGACCGAGTCCAAGAGCAGAGCAGCAGCGCGAGTGAGAGCTAAAGCAGCAGCTCCTACTGATGTGGACGTCGCCATCGACGGAGTGACGCCGCCGTGGATGGAGCCGCGCCATGTTGGATCGGGACCGAGCGCCTGCAGCACCATGAGATTGAATCAAGAAGAAAATGCGGCGATTAGTGTACAACCTCTTTGGTGGCGCCGATTAGGCCTCAGCTTCATCCAAGGAAACAGTGATGATGCTGCTCTTCCGGTGGTGCAGGTGAAGATGACGGTGTGGGAATGGAGTTGGCGCGAAAGACAAGGGGAATGTTGGGGCAGATCCTTGGAGGTGGAGGATGGGTGGCTGAACCAGTGGGACGACGAGATGGGCGACAGATCCTCATCAGGTACGATGGATGAGGGACGTCAAGGTGTTTCTATGGACGACGTCATCGGGGAAGAGGCTCCGGCTGGGTGGCAGATGCAGGATGGTGTGGGGCTTCGCCGGTTTTTCGCGGCTTCGGTGTACGAATGGTGGGCTGATGGGATGGGAGTGGGGAACCATGGCTTCGGGACGCGCTTGTCCGAAATATGGGGTGAGTTACAAAAGTACCCCCACCGATTTGAGCTAGGCGGTTCTTTCGGTTCAGGGGTATCACAGGCATTACACGTGTCGGGATTTCACAGGAGGTGGGAGTTTTCGCGCGTGTTGTAATTTTGGGATAGCATGGCATGGGTTGAGATGGAAGGAGATTTCGAAGCACAACGAGACAAAGAAATATCTTAAATATTTCGGGGTAACAAGGCACGGGTTGAAATTTCCGGACAAGCCTAACGTGTACTGTACCAAATCAATTTGCACTTCCATCGACGAAAAAACAAAAAGAAATCAATTCGCACCACACAAGAGAGTCTAGTCCCATGTACTATACCAAATCAATTCACACTACAAATGCCATTCAAAACTTTGAATTCATGTTATGTTCAATTAAAATGTTTCCCTACATGCATAATGCATGCAACCGCTTCAATATGTGAGATTGTTTGATATATAGTATTGTTTAGATTGTTCGATATTTAGTTGTAAGCTGCAAACGCCACACATTATCACAAATTCAAATAAAATGTGAGATGGTTGGATGTATAGTATGGTTTAGATTGTTCGACATTTAGCTATGAGTTGCAAATTCCATGCATTATCACATTATGGTATAACATGTGCAAAACCACAACACACGTATCACAACTATATTCATGCATGCATGTGTTTATAACACTATGATCTCCTATTCAAAAATATGAACCCATTTTCATATCAAATTATGATCTTTGTTATTCTCTTACACCCACACAATCCTCTAACCTTTGTAGCTAGCACTAACTTTCTCTCATGCGTGCACACACCCTCCTCGCCCTACCCCTCCCTCAGCATTCTATCCTTCGCGCACATTCATTTTTTCTTTAGGTCGTTCTCCCACAGTCTCCACAACTCCTTTTCGAAACACACCGATCGATAAAACTCTCCAGCGATGTCTACCTACAACATACATACGCACCATCCATCTCCTCTTTTCTGTGTCGATGCCTCGTGTCTCTCATACGGTCCCACACATGTGTAAACTCTCGTCCCTCTTTTCATCGATCTCACTATCGCACACTCCTCCCCTATATAGCTAGTAGCTCGGCCTCTCGCACCACCTCCTAGCTCCATTCTCTCTGTCTATCCATCTCCCTGGGCCTTATTTGCCTCTAAAAAATGGATGTACACCGACCGATCTCCCGCTATACATATAGCTAGGTCCTTATAAATCGTTTTCCCCACGCGTCAATCGATCTACCTCATTAGTTATGTCTCCCCCTTCCTCCGACAGACAACAATTGATCTACCGATCTAGTTAGGTTTGCTTACCAAACACATGGTTCCCCTTCATCACCCATGCATGTGTCCCGATACATCTATCACGCACAAGCACACACAGAAACACATCCCCACTCTTATTGATAATATTGCAGTTCTACCCTTAGTTTGTCTAGTAGGCCTCTCCTACCATCTTCAAGAAGCAAATCCATCACCCATCCTTCACCCATCCAACACTCTACCACTCTCCCTCCCTCTCCTCTCTCTCTCTCTCTCTCTCTCGCTGTCCCAACCTATTTACCATCCTTCAGTTATGTATGGATGTCGACCAATCTCCCTCAAGACATATGTACGAGTCGTTCTACTTCTCTAGTTAGGCATCTACCTCCCCCTCCCCCCACGCACCAATACATCGAGCGCTCTAGTCATGTCTCCCTGCCACACACAAACTTGCCCTGTGCCCTCTGACGT
The DNA here is from genome assembly GCF_056163025.1 of Triticum urartu. Classification (NCBI taxonomy): domain Eukaryota; kingdom Viridiplantae; phylum Streptophyta; class Magnoliopsida; order Poales; family Poaceae; genus Triticum; species Triticum urartu. Next base: position 396,869,374 of record NC_141879.1, on the reverse strand, counting down.
TCTGGTAGGTCAGTCGCCCTATATCTTTGACTTGCACACACACACAATTTTGATGGATCTCTTCATCGATCTCGCACCCACCCACTTGATCCTCTCTTCGAATCTATCGATATCTATGACCCCTCCCTCTCTTCTCGTGGATCGCCCCCTCTATATATGATATAGATAGGCCTCTATTTCACACACATTGCATGTGTCGAATTTTTGTTTGAGATGTCATCGACACATATTCCCACAAATACATTCACGAAATCACCCCCAACAAAAAACACTCACGAACACACACGCCATCTGTCTAGGTTTGTATCTCTCTCTCACACACACATAGGTGGGGGACGTGCATGAAGAGAAGAGGTGCACGCACGGCGCACGTACTCCCGTCTCTTTCCCAACCACACCCGCGTGGGTACACGGTGGAGCTCATTTCTGTATGAAAAGGCAGCCCACATGGTAATTTGACACGTGTACTGGTTGTCCATTTGATGGAGGATCGTCTACCACGGGTGAACAAACAAATTGCGACTTGATGCGTTATGTTAAAAAAGAGCCAAACCATGCGGGGCCTACCTTAGAGGAAAGGCTCTATACACTCGAGATGCTCTGTACGTATTACTTTTGATGTGTCCCGTCAACTCGCAGAATGAGCAGAAGCTTGCTTAGTATGCTGTCTCCCCCGCCCATGGGCGCGGTGGCTCACAGGACGTGGTGAAGCTTGCTTACTACTCCCTCCTTTTCGGTTTATAGGACTTATCTCAAAATCTTAGTTTTTCCATTTTATAAGGCTAAATTTGGTTGTTACCCATCACATGTTCATATTCCAAGGTGCATTAAATAATTGCATGCAGGTATTAAGAGAAAATTGACCAATGCATGTACTTTCTGCATGCATGCATTGTAATTAATACATTGGTAAACATAAATTTTTGAGGAAAACAAGAGCATTAATTGGGTGCTTTTGAAAATTACAAAAAATATTCCACCATTCATCATCTACCTTGGTTGGTGAGATTTTTGAATTGATCCCTATAAACCGGAAAGGAGGAAGTACTCCTTACGCCCGCTCCCTCGCCCACACGCGCGGTGGCTCGCAGGGCGAGGGGAAAATTTTACTACTCCCTCCATTTACTCCTCGTCCCTACCTTGGTTAGAGAGATTATCATATTGTTTGGAATATATGTCCTTTAGTAGATTTCAATATGAACTACTCCACTAGTACATACTCCAAACACTGATGTATATAGACGTATTTTAGAGTGTAGATTCACTCATTTTGCTCCATATGTAGTAATAGTACGCACTCGCCCTCGCCCCTCGACCCTCGCCCACGTGGTGGACGTGCAGCAATTCAATAGGTCTCATATAGCAAGAACGATATATACTGCAGTACCATTATTACTCGACTTCTCGAAGAGACGAAGAGCCAATTGCAAGGTTAATATTTTGGAGATGCCAAGCGCAAGGTTTATAGGAGAACAAGTAGTAGTAGTACTAGTAGTACGTACCAATGGTACATACTGTACAAGGAAGAAGGCAACAAGATGTATGTTTTGCATGACAGTCTCTTCTTACAGGACGTGCTATACCTAGTGGACCTCATTGTTGCAATGGGACTACTCCCTATCATAGATGGCACGATTCAGAGTGGTGGGAAGCGGGCATAATTCGGAGCTGCTTAGTCTTAAACCCCATGATAAAGTCCCATCGAAAGAAATAGCCATCCTCTACGCGTGCTCCTATGTAAAATGAGTAAATGAGACAAAAAGAGAAAGAGACAAAGTAAAAAAAATCACTACCCTTAGATCCAGCCCTATTGTATCAGTGAATGATATTTCTACGTCATGATTGACATGGCTATATTATTAACCATGCTACGGAGGTAGAAGCAGATTTTTATTTATTCGCGGAGGTAGCAATGGATGGATATTCAACGAGGACTGAAATGATGGCTGCTTCCTCGGTCAAACATAGAGAAAGGTGGGCCTCATTATTTCACAGCTTATTAGTCATTATTATTGCCTATACTCTATGTCCATATATAATAACCGCGTGGTAGTACAGTAGTGGGCTATACTACTAACCATGCTCGAAGAGAAGAGGTGCACGCACCCACACACATAGTGTACTAGTAGCACTCTTTGCGTCTTTTGCGTCTTCCCCAACCACACACGTGACATGGTGGAGGTCATTTCTGTAAGATGATGCAGCCCACGTGATAATTTGACATGTCTAGTAGTAGTTACTCACTTATAAATAATGGAGGGTTGGGAACCACGCATGAACGGTGCCGAATCATTTATAAATAAAGTTTTTTTCTTCAGTGGCACGTGCGCAATATAAATAAGTTCATATGGAGAGAAAAGAAAACCGCTCCAGTATATACATAGCCAGGACGAGCCTACACGGTTTCTTGCTGGGGTTGCTCTCTTCACACTCTCACACACAAAACGACTGTGGCCACATCTAAAACATCCGGGCGGATCACGTCCGCCGAGGGAAGGGGTGGATGCTTAGTGTAGATGCGGTCGCCGTCACCGACGGTGAAAACCCACTATCAGCACATCCCGATCAGGGTTCCCCGCCATTCTCTTTCACAAAGCCGATGAGGTTGCCTTTGTCCCTTGCTCACTACTGCGATGTGGGCAGTTGCCGCCTCCCTCCGCCCTCCTCTAGGTTGAGCTATGTCCCGACATCCCCCAGGTACAACTTTCTTTACAGCTGGCTTGCACCACTGCTCCAGCTGCCCACATCACTCCATGTGGATATTTCTCTACTTCTTTGCCCCGCACATACCTCTACTGGCTTCTACGTACTATATTTGTGATGAGTTTATGTCTCATCAACTAGTCCCAATAATCTTATTCTAATAACGCTTCTTCAATTTGTTTGCCACAGGGATGCTCATCTCCATTTTGGTGAAACTGCACAAAATGATCCGATGGCCAAAGGGTTGCAAACTTCATTTCTTCAGAAGCTCCAACGTTGCCAGCAAATTAAACCCCGATTAGGGTTTACGGTTATTGGGCTAGGGATTGCATGGATCATTTTTTCTTTAGATGTCTCTGTTCCAAAATAAGTGTCAACTTTAGTAGTAGTACAACTTTGTACTGAAGTTTGCATAAAGTTGAGACACTTACTTTGGAATGGAGGCAGTGCATATTGGCTATGATCTGTCAATCATTGAGATGCAATAGCATGCATGTTAGTCTGCTTTGTATTTGATGAAATGTTGCAACGGGCAACCTTGGACGCAAGATACATGAAACAGAAGCTGGAAGCTTCGTAGCATTGCACAAATTTATCTCGCTGAGAAATTGCAGTACATACTATACTAGTACTATGTAAAGAGTTAGGTGTCGCACGGTGTCTAGAAAATATGGTGATAGTGTGAGGTGGGCCATGTAATCACCGAGCCTGTGTGTTTTCACTGCTTTCGCACTCCTCCGCTATAAGAATGGAGAAAATTGTAATCTAGTAGTACCTCCTTTCACCGAAAGAGTGGGACATCCAGCAGTCGTACCACCTCAGTAGTACTGACCAATGAGCCATCAAATCACATACAACTAGCAGTAAGTTGGAAGGACGAAGAAACCATCACTCTTGAATCCGCTTCTCTCTTCCACGCAGGCGCTAGTGAGAGGTCGCGTCTGCTCTGCCCAGGCATGAATGCGGTACCGATTCTTTGGAGCAGCGCTGACCGTTTTGGGCGAGAAGCGCGCGCGGGCGATGGAGGGGCTATGGGTGGGCCAAGCTGGTCAGGAGCGGGCGTGGAAGCTGTCCGCCTGTCCCGACCGGACGCCCGGAAACGAGAGGATGCACCGACTCTCACGGCTAAATCGTACATTATACACCATCTCTCCATAGGAGTAGGTCGATGTGTCGCTCTCTCTAACACACACATGTTGTTAAACACACACACACACGCACACGCACACACAAGTTCATAGAATAGGAATATCCTGTGAGTGCGAAGCCACAGGAAGTGAGATACAAATGGAGTACGTATAAGAAGAGAAGAGGTGCCGAATATTCCATCAAACCTGGACTGAGGAGTAGTACTCCCTCTGTCTAGGTGTTAAGTCATCTTACGAAAATCAGATATTCCCAAAATGTTTAGGCGTCGTCCATTAACATCGCATCTCAATCCCCTCCTGGCCTCGTTGCTAGCGAGCGTTGTTACTTAGGGAGCGTTTGGATCCTTAGAAAGAACAGCTTATAGCCTAGCTGGGCAAGGTAAGGCGTTTGCAACTGTTAAAATATGTTAGCTTTTGTGGTCCAGCTAGATTGGGTGGGCTAGAAAAACCTTGCTAGCTCAAGAGAGCCAGATCGGCTCGCTTCCGACGGCAAACTTCGCGCACGAAAAAATCAGCGACCCACTCATGACAACGATTTTCACGGGGCAAGGCTGGTAAGAAAAAGAACTAAACCGTTTGACCAGGCAAGGTTGGCAAAGCAAAAGTTGGCTAGCCGGGCTAGCCATAGTGGGAGTAACTTAGGTACTAGTAACATAGCACAGCCCAAGAAAAAATTTCTTATTTGGCATGGAGTTAATGAGGAAAGAGATGCTTGTGGTAACATAATATGTTAGGCTAGTCATAGTGGGGAGTAATTTATACTAGTGTCATGCATATGACACTAGTCTAAGTTACTACCTTCATAGTGCAAAGTAACATAGTAGTAGTGTCACATGTGGCTTCATTTAATAGCTTGTAGACTCATCTTGTTTTGCAAAGCGCTATGTTATAGTAACATATTATGTTACCACTTCTCATCAACGACGTGCCACATAAGCAAAAATTTCTCGAAGTGCGCTATGTTACTACCTAAGTTACTCCCACTATGACCAGCCTTACTATAACATAACACACCCCGAGGTAAAATGAGTCTATATCTCAATTAATGAATACTTGCATGTTACCATCCATATGTTACTACCCACTATGAAGGTAGTAACATAGACTAGTAACATATGCATATTACTAGTCTAAGTTACTCACCACTATGACCAGCCTAAGCAATGTAACCAAACGCTCCTTACTCTGCCTTGTTATCTCCCCTGGAAACCCAATGCATGGAGCGCAACTACGCGTTGATCAGTCAAGAAATCAAAGTCAACTTGCATGCGAGTTAATACGTGGCCCTACATGGTAGCTAAAATGGCATCTCTTAGTTGTTGTGATTAATTGTTGCATTTAGAGACAGAATTCAGGGGTTTGATTGGAGGAAGGACCGGTCAAGTTTCTCCTCCAATCTGCTTGCACCTTGGTCCCGCTACACCTTCTAACGTGACTTACACCTAGACGGAGGGAGTAGTATGAGATACGGTGGCACACTGACTTAGGTCGAATACAAGTGCCCAAAATTATTGGAATAGAGCATACTGTACAAACTAAATAATTAAAAGAGTAAAATGCACTGTTGGTCATTAAACTTATCGTATAAGTTCACTTTGGTCACTGTACTCAAGAATACGGTCGATACAGTCACTATATACGCGATGAGGTGATAATACAGTCATTTCGAGATCGTATAGCTCTGTATTCATCCATTTTGACCACACAAACCTCCAATTGTGATTAACTAGTGGCATATAGTTTTCTACCTTTAGTAGTGGCACACGCATGCAGCGCGCAGCTTGTAGTGCATGCACACGCACTAGCACAGACTCAAGTCGCACACTGGCCCGTATTGCCGCAAGTTCGTGCAGTGCCTCGCCTGTTGTCCGCCGTTCCCCTTGTTGACCCTGCCACCTGAAGTAGTCGACCCGTTGCTCTACCACTACGCCAAGTCCGAGCTGTCGCTACTTGTGGCGCAATGCATATGAACTCCATCTGCGTGAGATGACATGGCCATCAGTGGATTATGATGACACCCACACTAGGTCGCTCTACTCGCCTTGTGTGCACAATTGTCGTGCGGCTGCCGAAGTACAACCCTGCGGCCTCAACTTCATCGCCAGTCTAGGTGTGTGCGTGCTGTGTGCTAACTAGTGTGTGTCTGCCAACTGCGTGCTATTGTGCGAGTGCATGCATGCGTATTGTGTGCATGTTATAATAAGGATTCACTCAAAATAGTACATGAGCGAACAGAGGGATCAATTGGACAGTGTTCACGAGCAGCAGCGAGATGTGTGAGGTAAGATACACCACGGGCGCTTTTATTTTTTCTTATTAATTTGTTTGTTTCACCCTCTGATTGGCGGGACCCAACATACTACGTGGAGAGAGGTAAGGTGACTAAGGCTGCATTATTTCTGTACTACCAACACTGCTTTAAATCCCAAAAGACCTTACCACCAAAGCCACATGACACGATTATGATTGAAATCTCAATGACTCCCACGCAAAAAAAACACGTCATGCTTGTCACACGAATGCAGGAATGTATAAAAGGTTATTTTCCTCTCGTTAATCATAACGTGAGGGTGGTGTAGTTGGTTAGCCTGTTCGCTCATCAAACCTGAGGTCTCGGGTTCGATAACCACACTTGAGCATAATTTTATTTTTGTTTGAGTTCTTTCTTCCACCCAATGATAGGTAGGCCTCGCATGTCAGAGACAGAAAGTGATCTGGGGCGGTGCCAGGAGGATTCTTTGACTGGTCAAAATGGATGGATACGGAGCTATACGATCTCGTAGTGACCATACAATCACCTCATCACACATATGGTGACCATATTCTTGAGTACAGTGACCAAAGTGAACTTAGAAATTACTCTCATTACCCCCTAGTTTCTTAGCACCCGCTGTAACCCTTAGTACATGCGGTGGCACACTGACTTAGGCCGAATACAAGTGCCCAAAATATTTAAAATTGGAGGATGGTGCAGCCCACCTTTCCGATATTTTGACCGTGTGTGGTTCAGTTATTGTTCACTTTGGAGGGTCGTGTACCACACGTGAACGTTAGTAAGCGCGTCCGGGAGGCGTGCACTATTAATTGCGAGTTGACTCCTTCGAGCGTTAAATTTTCTTCATGTATTAGCATTGCCCCTAGTATTTTTATTCACTACGTTAAATAAAGAGTTCTTTTCATGCACAATTTAAAATGATTTTTATGGACAGAAAAAGAAAACCACTCCATCTATATATGTTGCAGCCTGGGTGCTTGTTTTCTAGGGTTTGCACTCTTCACACTCTCTCTACTATATATATACACGCTGGAGCCTCAGTGCTTGTAGTTGCTCTCCTCACACTCTCTCACCCTCTCCAGATCTAAACAAGACTTCATTGGCCTCTCTCTCTCTCTCTCTCTCTCTCTCTCTCCCTCACTGCTGGTCCAAGAGCCGGCAGGATCCGTTCGCCGGGAAGGGAAGGAGGCTTAACGCTGTCGTCGTTGGCGAGAGAAGGAATCCGCTATCTGCGCAGCTGTTCTCTTTCACCCAGTAGTGGTGCGGGAGAGCCTCTGACCCCTTCTTCCTCGCCACCATACATAGTGTGGGCAGAATGGCCTCCGGTCACCCACGGAACCACGCCCCAGGAACCTTAAGGTATAATTTACTTATTCCACATGCATTGATGTAGCTGCATGTGGGCTTTTTCCGCTTCTGCACTTGAATCTAGGTGTTGGATCAAATAGGAAAGTAGTGGGGAAAGTTGTATAGCATGAATCTAGGACGTGGTTCAAAGAGGAAAGGAATAGGGGAAAGTTGTATAGCATGAATCTAGGACGTGGTTCAAAAAGGAAAGGAAGGGGGGAAAGTAGTGGTGAAAGTTGTATCGTATGAATCTAGGACGTGGTTCAAAGAGGAAAGGGGGGAAAGTAGTGGGGAAAGTTGTATAGCATGAATCTAGGACGTGGTTCAAAGAGGAAAGGAAGGGGGATAGTACAAGTACAGACTGGCTATCCAGCACCTACGTTGGTCGACAAGGGAAAACAATGACAAACGCAGTACGCACATCTGTAACAAACTGATCTTTTTGTTTTGGGGGACAAGGCTGTATAGTTTGAGCAGGACTAGATTTGCTGCACTCACATAGGGAAAGGTGTCTAAAGATAACAAAACTGGGACCAACACAAATATGCTCCTTGGTTGTTTGTTCTTTGTTGCAACAGACTATGCATCACCCCTTCATACATCAGTAGATGCACAAGGTGCTCATGCGTCCACTGTCCCGTGCAACTCTTTAGCTGTTGTTAATCTAAGGCCCTGTTTGGTTAAAAAGTCCTAGGACTTTTTTTAGTCCCAACTAAAAAGTCCCTAGTCCCTACCTACTTGGTTCTAGGGACTAAACATGGAGTAGAGGTTATTAAATGACGTGGTAAAAGACCATGTTACCCCTATTAATGAACAAATAGAGATAAGGTGTGATGCGAGGAAGGGTAACTATTGGAAAAAGTCTCAAAAAGACTCTCCCTCGGGGTCTTCTTTCTTTAGTCTGAAATGCCCACTTTTAGTCCCTAAAAGTCCCTCCTATTTGGTTTAGATGGGACTGAAAGGGACTTTTTTTAGTCCTACACCAAAAAGTCCTTGTGAACAAACACCCTCTAATAATGCCGCTGGAAAATTGATGCAATGCCACAGTTAAAAGCAAATTACATGTTTAACAAATTTTATTGTTAGTATAATCTCTATGTTATTATGAATCAATGACACCGTTTGAGAAATGCTACTGTCTTGCTTTCTTTCCCATTTAGATAAGTTAGATGCTTCTTTTTGTTGGCTTCTGTGTCATCCACCGTTATTGACCACTAGTTGTTTCCTTTGCACCTCTGTGTAAACAGGGTTATCTACTTCACCTTGTTGCTATTGTGACCTTTTGTTGCACTGCACAAAACACTTTTGTTTTAAGAGTGTTCTGTGCAGTTCAACCAAAATGTCACACCGACAACGTTGCTTGATCTTAGTGGAACTGCACAGGAGGAGATCTTACTTCCGATCCGCGTTGGCAAATTTGGTTCTGATCTTCTTCTTGTGAGTGGTTTGATTTCCACGTAATGAGAGGTGAGTACTAGCCTTCTTTCACATGATTGTGCAGTGTGCTTTCATATGTTGTGCTACTTGTACGGTAATGTTGCTTGATTTTAGTGAATTACACAAATGGAGACAATACTTCCAATCTGTATGTGCACCGTAATATCCCATTGAGGTAAGATAAGGATATTTCACAACTGTTGGCCTGTATTTTGCCACTTCCATCAGAAAATTAATGTCGTTGTTTAGTACAATACTTGTGCTCCCTAATTGACATGCCAAATCTTACATTGAAGGTGAAGCTTGTCTGTTTTTGAACCAAGTCATGAAGGGGAAGAACAAGCGAAAGAAAAACAAAAATCAACTCCCGGTGCTGTAATGAAGCACTAGAACTGTGATGACACAAGTAATGATATAGTTTTGCATCTTAATTTATTGCTATAGCTGGAACGAGCAATTATTTTGCCACTGATTTGATGCCACTCTTAATGTAATATGTAATTATCTCTACTTGTGGAAACATGGATCTTCTTTGAAGATACCATATATTTTATTGGAACTGCACAAGAAGATGTTGGAAACATTAAACTAATCGAGGAGGATATAGTAAGCATGGCAACCATAGTAGATAACAACAGATGGTTCCGGAGAAGTGCTTGATCTGTATGCTCTACACAATAAGCCTCCTGACAAAGGTTGGTACTCGCCCACGGATTTCATCCATATGATTGAGCTTTGCCATCTCTATTGGTGTTGTGCTACTGTTTAGATACTGTCAAGAGAAAGTGGTATTGTCCTTGAGAAGTGCTTCATCTGTGCTGTTTTAAATATTTCCTTTCCTTTTTTTCGAGCAAATAGGGATGCTAGAATTTAGTTGTCCTCTTGTCTTTGCACAACAGGATCATCCTCCTCTGAAGAAGAATATGGAGTACTTGAAGTGACTAGTTCTGATTATGCCAGGATGAAGAAGCCATGTCTATCTTCTCATCAGAAGGAGCAGTTGAAGGATGGTTACATTACTCCCCACAAGACCAAACTAACTTCAGCTCAGAAGGACTGACAGATCTCCATTTTTTTGCTGTGATGCGCAAGTACAATGTTGTTCTAGGATTCTTTCCGGTGAGTTCCATTTTTTTAAGTGTGCTCTACATGGACCATGTAGGTGCCTGTTTAAACTATCAATTCATAGTACAGTTTGCTTTATACTAATCACTTTTTTTGTATTTGTGCAAACAGGGGTTCTCAGCTTGATTTCAATGGGAACTGCGCAAAATGTTCATGAGTACATCAAATCATTCATTTCCACCACAAGAAAGGAGGTACCAATATGTTCAAGGTGTTGCAACATATGAAGGCGAAATAATACAAGCTACATGCGAATTTGGTTGATTTTGGTGGAACTGCACAAAAAGAATAGTTGGTTTATTTAGCACGAGGTGCCATGTCAATGTCCGAACTGATGGCAAACCCTGCCCATTCCACAATCGTATGCATTTGATATTTTGGAATGGGAAAACCTTGTCAAAGTTTGTTCATCGATGTGCGCAAATCAACACGCATTTGACATTTTGGAATGGGACAACCTTGTCAAATTTTGCTCATTGATGTTAGCAAGAAGATATGCATTTGATATTTTTGAATGGGACGCCCAGCATCGATCAATTTTTCTTTATTCTTTAGTTGTGAAGTAAATATTGGCTTTGACATGTGAATCGCCGAGATGCATAATCATCGATTGTTTTGTATGTTCTCTATGAATTGCCAGGCCCGTATGTTTGATTGCAATGTACATGAACGCTAAAAAGCTGCTCAAACTCTTTGTACTCCCTGTGTTCCTTTTTACTTCGCATATTAGATTTTTTCAAGTCAGTTGATTATACATTGTGAATGTTCATACTTTTTTCCATAAGATTGGTCAAAGTAGAGATACTTTGACTGCAGACAAAACTTGTATGCATACTAAAAAGGACCGGACGGAGTACATGTGAAACTGCTGCAAACGAGGTGATCACCCTGGGAATAATGCTAGTACGTATTGTTTTGCATGTTCATCCAATGCTAGTGATATAAGAATTCGAACTAATCGAACTAAATTCATTCATACATGGTCGGAGTTCATATAAACATGTCGGATTTCATTATACATTTCATACATTCTTGAACTAAAAAGGGGTGCGCTGGAGTTATAATTAATTAACTGAAGCTACCCACCTGTGTCTTGCTGCGCCGAACAGAAGCTTCTTCTCCAGCAGACTAAGCTTTAGTGACTTAAATGCAGGTGCAGTTGCATAACTGATATGTGGCCTAGATGCCTGTTGGCCCCACATGTCAGTGACCCAACTGCACCAGCAGTTAAGTAACTGAAGCATCGTCCTTCTCCAACATAGTTCTCTGACTCCACGTCACCGCCAAGAAGCTAATTGGCCGTCAATGGTCAACCCACCTAGCTTCGCTTCAACCGAAGGGTAGCCGCGATGGCCTTACTTGGACCCGAGTGGCGGCGACCTACCGTGTTCTATTGTTCCTCGTTTTCTGTGCGGCACAGCCTCGTTGGTAGCGGGGAGGGGCCTTGAGGGAGCCTGCGATGTCCTCTTTCTCGTTACCGGTGGGGCGGCGCCTCGGTGTAGCGGGGGAAATCCTACCCCTCGTTGCCAGCAGGGTGGGGCCTCGGCTGAGCCGGAGATGTCCTTTGCCTCGTTGTTGGCGGGGCGGGGCCTCGGCGGAGTAGGGCCTCGCTGAAGCCGGTGAGGTCCTCCGCCTAGGTGCCAGTGGGGCTGCGCCTAGGTGGCGCCGGCGATGTCCTCTGCCTCGTTGTTGGCGCAGTGGGTCCTCTGCTGAGAAGGGCCTCACCAAAGCCGGTGAAATGCTTCACCTCGGTGTCGGCGGGGTGGGGCATCAGCAGAGCCGGCGGTGTCCTCTGGCTCATTGTTGCCACCATAGGGCCTCGGCGGAGCAGGGCCTCATCGACGCCAGCAGAGCGGGGACTCGTCGGAGCCGACATTGTCCTCTGCCTCATCCTCGGTCTCGCCAAACAGCACCTCGCCCGCTTCATCGCCCTCTTTGTAGGTGGCCGCAGCCTCCGCCACCCGCATGTGGTACCGCCAGCGCTCAAGACGGCCCTCGAGGGCGGAGCGGTACGAGTCGAGCAGCGCCTCCTGCTCCTCCCGCTCCATGGCGATCTGCTCCTCCGCATGTAGGTGCTCCTGGAGGAGATGGTGGTTGTAGGCGGCGTCGGCCTGCGCCTCCCGGAATTGCTCCTCACGCTTCTGCCTCACCGTGTCCATGTATTGGGCATGGGCCTCACCGATGGTCATGGTGCAATGCACCGGCGAGGATGGCATGGAGGAGGGGGTTGGCGCCGGATCGTCGACTACCAAGTTCTCCATTGGGACTTCGTCGTCCTCCGGCTGCTTGCCGGCTTGGTCCGTCATCTGCCCGTCCTAAAGAGAACTGGAGTGTGAGGAACCCATGGTGGGCAATAGAGGTGTGGACAAGAGAAAGGGAACGAAGGAGGATGACTGCGGCTATGGCCGGCGCAGCTATTTATATAGCAATGGTGGGCGGCAGAGGGATGGACGTGTGGCACCGGAGTAGCCGCCTCGGCAACTACATATCATTAATGTGGGTGGCAGACGGACGGACAACACTTGTGTCGTTTAAAGGCGGAGCAATCGCCTGCACCTGGAAGCGAGGCGGGCGACGCTAACCGTTTCGGGCGGAAAGCGCGCCAGGGCGAGGGAGGCGGTCTGGGTAGGCCAGGGTAGTCAGACTCGTGCTTGGCAGCGGGTCGGTCCAGCAGTCGGACATGCTGGCTCGCCAGTGAGCTCGCCGAGCAGAGCGACGACAATCAGACGATGGACATAGCTTCCGACCAGGAGCCAGTGCCACTGTCCAAGCCGGTTCATGCCATGTTCACCATAGAGCAGGTGCGGCCACACTTCGATGCCCTAATGGAGGAAGAGCTACCAGCGCAGGAGGACCTGTGCTGCAACCTCCATCTCCTCAACGAGCACTGGTGTACAAGCGAACGACAATGCCGTCGCGGACATGTGGCCCTATGATCCTGGCTTCCCGAATGAGCAGCGGGCGTTGTATCAGACCATCCGTAGGGCCCGCGAGGCCCTCTCCGTTGTCCTTCGAGTTGTTGCGCTCGTCGTGGCGCCTCCGTCTCGCATTGTCAACATGGTCAACGGACATGACGAATGAGGAGATGACTTTACTTGGATAGGATGACAATGGGGACCCACCAGGGCCATAGCCGCACGTACGCAAGTGCCTCCTTATTATATGCAGCTATAATTTTTTTGCTTCCTCCTGGTTTCCTGACATCACGGTCCCACACCATTGTCAACCGATGTAGTCAATAAACAAGAGAATTGCACAAGGAGCGTCCGACAGCTGGGACCAAGCAGCTCGAGCATTATTTGTGTTTTTGAGGAGTGAGCACTGCAGAGTTTTTCTTGAGCGATGTTTTCGTTGTTGTTCAGAGGAGAGCAGGGTATTAACTGGGCGGACAGTGGCCTGTCTAGCCCAGGCCAGATATCTAGCCCAGATATTAATTTTTTTCAAGCTAAAAATGGCTAGCCCAGCTATACTTTTTTTAGGAATACCCAGGCAAGGTGAACTTGTTATTCTCCGCCCCGCTGGGCTGCAAATCTTTCCTAGGAGGGATACATTAGGCTTCACAAGAATATTGGCTTTAAGAAATAATAAATGGGATGTAATTATAAAAACTGGGCAGTAACTATAAAAAATGCACTAAACACATAATTAGTTTATAAAATATTATTTTTGGATTTTGAAAATTTAATATCAATAATTTTTTCGCGCACAATATTTCGTTGGATTTTTACGTAATACAAATTTATATTGAAATTGTATTTAATCTGAATAGAAATTTCGAGATAAAACTATTTCGGATCGCATCAAAATGTGGTAAATTTTATTAAATTCGGTTTTGAGCGGTTGGTTGAAATTATTATTCGTTGTCCTAGCTAGAAAATGGGTTGTACTTTTAACAAACTGTAAATGGGCTGTAGTAAATTCCATTAGAATTCAAAAATGGGATGTACATTCTTAAAAATTGCAAATGGGCTATAAGTTCTCTGCCACACACTTGTGGTCCTACTAAGTTGACGCGTCCCCTAAAAAAAGTAAGTTGACGCGTATGCAAGGCTTTGTCAACTAATAGTCAACACATGGTTCTAGCAGCAGTGGTCATTGGATGTCCATCCAACGGACATCGTGCTTCTTCTTCAATCTCGGACATTCTAGCTTCAACCGCCCAAAAAATGATACCTCCCCTTGACATCTGGGGCGCACCATTTCGGAGGATGACTTGTGGGCCTACTAAGTTAACGCATACCAAGGGCTTTGTCAACTTAGTCAATATAAATGATTCTAGCTGCAGTGACCGTACGATGTCCATCCAACGACCGTCGTGCTTCTGCAACCTCTGGTCTTCTTGCTCCAGCCGCCCAAACCAGCGCCGGTCGTGCCGCGTGCTCCTGCCTCCCGTGGCCGGCTGTGATGCCACGGAGTCCTCACCGCCCCTACTACTCCCACCGCTGGCCAGGCCATCCCTCTACTCACCCACACCCCCTGTTATTGTGTGGCGACGGTAGCCTCACACCGCAGCCGAACAAATGAACCCTCGTACTCCTCTCCGCGTGGGCATCCACTAAAGCGTCTTCCCCGGCTCCGCGTCATCCCCTTCCTAGGCCTCGCTGTCGTCCGCGCCCTGGTGCTCTCGGCATGGCGTGGTCAACGATGACTTCCATCAGAAGAGTAATGTATGTGGAGAGGCTGACAGCTGGGTCCACGGCCACAGCAAGGAAGTGCCTCCTTACTATGTGGAAAATATTGATTCCTCCACTTGACAGCAGGGACCCACCGGATGAGCCACCATATTTCATGAAAAAACGTTCCCCCCTGACTGCTGGGACCCACCAGCTACATCTTCGCACACGAGGAAGTGCCTGACAGTCGGGACCCACCTGGTCTAAGCGTACGTAGCGTTGTCATTCTGGTCGTGAACGTGTATGTACATACTGGTCGATCGGTCTGTCTGCAGGCTGGAACGATGAACTGTGGCCGTGTAAGGAAGGGCATGTGTTGTAGTAGAGGCGCGCACGTAGCATGTCACGCATTCCCGTTAATATCGTGTACACGTATGTACATCGGCCAGGGTGCAAGAAAGTAAATATGGACACGTACATACATACAGGTGGGATCTCAAACTCCTACTCGCGTATACGTATGGCCAGGGCTTGTGTACATGGCTGGGTCGGAACGGATAAAGAGCGTTGTCGTCGTGTGCATGGGGAGGCAATAGAATGAGTCGTGTTCATCGGGAGGCAACATAATACGTCATCTTCATCGGGAGCCAACTGGCTTGGACAGAACAGCCGATCGAAATGAGGCCCGACGTACCGCAGAACGGAGGAAATGGCCTTGTGTTCGTCCGGCCACGGTCGAAACGGAATCCTGTTCATTGGGAGGGCTCTGGCGTACCGCAAAACGGAGGAAATGGACTTCTCTTGGACCTCCTACGGTCGAAACGGGGTCCTGTTGATCGGGAGCGGTGTGGCGTACCGCAAAACGGAGGAAACGGACTTGTGTTGCAGTGCTACGGTCGAAACGGGGGTCCTGTTCATCGGGAGGGGTGTGGCGTACCGCAAAACGAAACTCCACGAGATACTGCTCATCTCCGTCGTCGACCTCCTCCAGCCTCCACGGGCTACTGTTCATCCACTGTCTACCTCCTCCAGCCTCCACCTGCGACCGTTCATCCACGGGCTCCTATTCATTCAGTCTCCACCGCTCCTCCATCGACTACTGTTCAACCAGCCCTCTCCACGGGGGCCTGTTCAACCACCCCTCCACGGGCTACAGTTCATCAAGCCCTCCACCGGCTACTGTTCAACCAGCCCTCCATGGGGTCCTATTCATCCATCTCTCCACGGGGTCCTGTTCATCCACCCCAACAGGCTCGATCGAGGTCCTGTTCATCCAGTGGCAATGACCTCTACTACCACGGGGTCCTGTTCATCCAACCCTCCACTAGGAACTATTCATCCAACCCCCCCTCCCGCCAACAATGCTCACTTTTCATCAAGGAAGGAGGCAGCAGGGTTCGATCGGCTTCAAGTAGTAGCAGTAGCGAAGGAATCACTCGGGTTCCGTTAACAACAAGGGATCGATCTCTCGGGTTCAGTAACGTAGCTAGTGCAATCGCTCGGGTTCAGTTAGAGCCCAATGCTTCGCTCGGGTTCAGTTAGAGCGCAACGCCTCGCACACACACATACATGTACAAGAGAAACGCGTATTGCTCGGCCCCCAACCACCCACCATAACCAGGAACTCCCTGATATTTTCCTCGCCCTCGCTTATACCACGGTTTTCTCCGTCATGCACGGCCCAAAGAATGTCATGCAGCTGCGTCTCTGGCCCGCCCAGGACAAAAAGCCCATTTTCCGTCATGATTTTTTGTTATAGAAGTAGGAGCCTACCACATCTATGATGATATCGGGTTTTTTCACAATCATTGTCAAAGAAGTGTCATAAGCATGACATAATGTTTTTTTTGTTCGGCCCAAAATGTCACGGATGTGTCTTTTTTTGTAGTGAATGGACAAGAGGTAAACTTATCTGTCTGGCTTGCCGGGGACCATGGTGTCGTGCAATCTTCTCGTCCCTTATCGGAGTCAAGTTCACGACATCAACCTGCAACTCCACGTAGATGAGAATGAATGCAGGATGCAGTCCTATCTATATGCATATGCAAATGCTCATGAAATGCTTATGCAATGATCTGGATGTGCTTGTGCATGCATGCAATCTTCACCGGGGCCCCCACAGCGCTTCTATATTTTATCTTGCCCGGGGTCATCGCCCCGGCTTTGTACAAGGGGTTACATGCAACTGAGGCAAGGCCTATACAAAAGGGTGGCTGCCGAGCGGTGCGCGGCAGCCTCATGCCTTATGGGTAGTACTTACGGAGATGCTCAATATTCCATGAGTTTTGCAACTGTGTGCCATCTCCGGTCTCCAGACGGACTATGCCAGGTCTGGTGACTCATACCACCCGGTAAGGGCCTTCCCACTTTGGTGATAGCTTGTTTGTACCCTTGACGGACTAAACGCGCTTAAGGACAAGGTCACCTTCCTCAAAACACCGGGCATGAATCCTACGACTATGATAGCGACGCAGGGCTTGCTGGTAGCATGCAACACGTGTAGCAGCCTGATACGTCTCCAACGTATCTATAATTTATGAAGTATTCATGCTATTATATTATCAACCTTGGATGTTTTATATGCATTTATATGCTATTTTATATGATTTTTGGGACTAACCTATTAACCTAGTGCCCAGTGCCAGTTTCTGTTTGCCCCTTGTTTTTGAGTTTTACAGAAAAGGAATATCAAACGGAGTCCAATTGACGTGCCAATTTTTGACGATTTTTTATGGACCAAAAGAAGACCCCGGAGTAACAGAGTTGGGAGAGGAGAGTCCCGGGGCGTCCACGAGGGTGGGGGGCGCGCCCACCCCCCAGGCGTGTGGTCCTGCCTCGTGGACGCCTCGGGCACCTCCTTGACATGAGACCGACACCAAAAATTCCTAGAAATATAGAAACCTCGGAAAATTAACCTAGATTGGGAGTTTCGCCGCTAGAAGCCTCCGTAGCCACCGAAAACCAATCTAGGCCCTCTCTGGCACCCTGCCGGAGGGGGCCGTCATCACCGGAGGGCATGGAGGAGGATCCCGGAGGGGCCATCATCACCATGAAGGCCAAGGACCAGAGGGATAACCTCTCCCCATCTAGGGGGAGGCCATGGAGGAGGAAGCACAAGGGGGAGAACCTCTCCTCCTCTCTCTCGGTGGCACTAGAGTGCCATCGGGAGGGGAATCATTGTCGTGGTGATCGTCTTCATCAACATCACCATCATCATCATCACCCTCATCTCTTTTACGCGGTCCACTCTCCCGCACCCCGCTGTAATCCCTACTTGAACATGGTGCTTTATGCCACATATTATGATCCAATGATGTGTTGCCATCCTATGATGTTTTGAGTAGATATCTTTTGTCTTTGGGTTGATTGATGATCTAGATTGGTATGAGTTGTATGTTTTACTTTGATGCTATCCTATGGTGCCCTCTGTGTCGCGCAGGCGTGAGGGGATCCCGCTTTAGGGTGTTGCAATACGTTCATGATTCGCTTATAGTGGGTTGGTGAGTGACCAAAACACAAACCCGAGTAAGGGGGTTGTTGCGTATGGGAATAAAGAGGACTTGATGCTTTAATGCTATGGTTGGGTTTTACCTTAATGATCTTTAGTAGTTGCGGATGCTTGCTAGAGTTCCAATCATAAGTGCATATGATCCAAGTAGAGAAAGTATGTTAGCTTATACCTCTCCCTCATATGAAACTGCAATAGTGATTACCGGTCTTGTTAACGATTGCCTAGGACAATTCCGCACACTGATCCACCATTATTCCACACTCGCTATTTATAATATTTAGTAATATATTCTAACTTCATGATAACGGCACCTACTTTTATATTTTAGCTCTCCGATATCATACAAAGTTATCCTCTTCATACCCACAACCTAGTTTTATTTCTCGTTGCTAGTTGGAAGCAAACGTTCGGTGTACATAGAGTCGTATCAGTGGCAGATAGGGCTTGAGAGAATATTGATCTTACCTTTAGCTCCTTGTGGGTTCAACACTCTATAATTATCACTTCCACCTTTGGAAATTGCTACGATGATTCCTTGGACTTGGGGATTATCAAGCTCTTTTCTGGCGCCATTGCCGGGGAGCAATAGCGTGGGGTTGATATTCTCGTGTGTTCTTGTTTGCTTTCATCACTAAGTAGATTTTGTTTTCCTTTTTGTTTCTGTTTAGTTGTGGGTGAAACATACAATTTTTTTTAAAAGAATGAAAATACCCCAAAAAAATTACTTGCCTCTCATGCCTAATTTTTTTTCAAAAAGAGAAGTGATTGGAAAGTTATGTATTGAAGAAGTGAGGGTCGACCTTCAGCACTCGTGTTCATGCTCATGGAAAAAATGTAGAATTTTTCATGGAAGTTTCTCTGTAAATAATTATCCCCTTATATATATCCATTGTATTATAAAAATAATGTGCCAAGGTTTGGTTTTAGGATGATTAGATTGCTTGTTTACTATGTGCAGAACAAAAACAGAAACTTTGGCTGTAGCACGTGATTTTACATTTTTACTGGAAAGTCAAATGGGTCTGAAACTTTTTGCACACTACGTCTGTATAACTTGTTCAAATTGTCAAATTTATTTCATAATTTTTGGAGATACAGAAGTTTACTAAACCTTCATATTACTATAGACTGTCCTGTTTTAGACAGATTCCGTTTTTCATGTGTTGTTTGCTTCTTTTGATGAATCTATGAGTAGTATAGGGGGGTATGAACCATGGTGAAGTTGGAATATAGTAGATATAGTTCTAATATGAAATTCGAATGAGTTTGCAACAGTACCTAAAGGTAGTGATTTGCTTTATTATACTAACGGATCTCACAAACTTTTTGTTAAGTTTTTTGTGGATGAAGTGTTCGAAGAACGAGGAGTTACCGATGTGAGAAGAATAAAGAGAGGCAAGCGCTCAAGATTGGGGATTCCCAAGGCACCCCAAGTAAATATTCTAAGGATACTCAAGCATCTAAGATTGGGGATGCCACGGTTGGCATCCCATCTTTCTTCTTCAACAATTATCGGTATACCTTGGTTTTTGTTTCGTTCACATGATTTGTGTCCTTTGTTTTTTTGTTCTTCCTTTATGAACCATGCTAGTATGAGATAGACCTTCATTGATTTATAAAATGCTTCATGTGCTTCACTTATATCTTTTAAGTATGATCTTATAGAATTGCTCTTTGTGCTTCACTTAAATCTTTTGAGTATGGTTTTATAGAATGCTTCGTGTGCTTCACTTATACATTTTTAGCTTGGACATTGGTTAGTTTATATTAATTGTAGAAAGCTCCATGAAGTTCACTTATATCTTTTGGAAGAGTGTCAACCCTAGGAACTAGTGATCCCGCTATTCCGAATGAGAAGAATTTTGCTTATGTGGAGAGTAGAAAAATTTCTATGCTTGTAGATCATGAAAAGAATGCTTTATGTGATGGTTATATTGCTGAAATAATTCATGATGCTACTGAAAATTATTATGAGGGAGGAATACATGCTTGTAGGAGTGCAATAATATCAAGTTTTTCTCTCTATGTGCTTAAAGTTTTGAAGTTATACTTGTTTTTCCTTCCTATGCTAGTTGATTCTTGTTCCCATAAATTGTGTGCTCACAAAATCCCTAGGCATAGGAAGTGGGTTAGGTTTAAATGTGCTAGTCATATTCTTCATGATGCTCTCTTTATGTTCAAGTCTTATCTTTCATGTGAGCATCATTGAAATCGTCATGCCTAGCTAAAAGGCATTAAAGAAAAGCGCTTGTTGGGAGAAAACCCAATATTTACCCTTACTGTTTTTGTGTGTTTACATGATTAAGCTACTGTAGTAATCATTCTTTATAGCTTTTGTTTCAATAAAGTGCCAAGTAATACCTTTGGGAAGACTTGGGTGAAAGTTAATGTGATCTTGCTGTAAAAAACAGAAACTTTGCGCTCACGAGATTAGCTGCCATTTCGTACATAAGAGTGATTTGGTGCTGATTCTTTTTGAATAAGGTTAATAGACAAATTCCTCACGTCCACCAATTTATTTCATAATCTTTTGAGTAGCAGAAGTATGGTTAGTGTTCAGATCATTACAGACTGTTCTGTTTCTGACAGATTCTGTTTTCATTGCATAGTTTGCTTGTTTTCTAGTTTCTACGACTTATATTCCCCAATATAAATTATAGAAATGATATGGTACAGTAGGAATTGTGTGAGAACAATTACAATCTTTGTCTTTGATAGTACCAAGGTGAATGGTATACTCTTTATCATACTAACCTATCTCATGAAGTTCCGTTAAGTTTTGTGTGATTGAACTTTTCAAGCTTTGGGTGAGATATCGATATGAGGAGAATAAGGAGTGGAAAGACGCTAATCTTGGGGATGCCCAAGGCACCCCAAGGTAATATTCAATGAAGACTCAAGCGCCTAAGCTTGGGGATGCCCCGGAAGGCATCCCCTCTTTCGTCTTCAAAACTATCGGTATACCTTACTCGGAGCTATATTTTTATTCGTCACAACATATGTGTTTTGCTTGGAGAGTATTTTCAATTTTACTTGCTATTTGAATAAAATCATTGCATCTGAAATCTTAAATGAAAAAGAATCCTCCCATGGCTAGTTAATTATTTGACTACTCAGTGTCCTTCACTCATATCTTTTTGGAGTAGTTTGTCATTACTCACGTGCTTCACATATATCCTATGAGCAAATGGTTGAATGAATTGAATATCATAAATCTCAATTTATATATGTTTCATATGCTTATACCGTGGGGAGTAATGACTTCACATAGAATAAGTATAGTTAGTAAAACTTATTGAAAGTTAGCAAACGTAGAATTGGTCGCTTGAACAATCCGTGAAAGAATATTGAAGGAAGAGAGATTTCACATATAAATATACTATCTTGGACATCTTTTGTAATTGTGAGCACTCATTAAAATATGACATGCTAAAAGGTTGATGCCGGACAAGGAAGACAACGTAATGGGTTATGTTTTCTTATATCCGAAATAAAGTATATTGTCTTGGATCATCCAACATGTTGAGCTTGCTTTTCCCCCTCATGCTAGCCAAATTCTTTGGACCAAGTAGAGATACTACTTGTGCTTCCAAACATTCCTTAAACCAGTTTTGCCATGAGAGTCCACCATACCTACCTATGGATTGAGTAAGTTCCTTCAAGTAAGTTGTCATCGGTGCATGCAATAAAAATTGCCCGCTAAATATGTATGATCTATTAATGTGGAGAAAATAAGCTTTATACGATCTTGTGATGTGGAAGAAATAAAAGCGATTGACTGCATAATAAAGGTCCATATCACAAGTGGCAATATAAAGTGACGTTCTTTTGCATTAAGATTTTGTGCATCCAACCATAAAAGCGCATGACAACCTCTGCTTCCCTCAGCGAAGGGCCTATCTTTTACTTTTATCTTCTACCTTATGCAAGAGTCATGGTGATCTTCACCTTTCCTTTTTACATTTTATCCTTTGGCAAGCACATTGTGTTGGAAAGATCCTGATATATATATCCAATTGGATGTAAGTTATCATGAACTATTATTGTTGACATTACCCTTGAGGTAAAAGGTTGGGAGGCGAATCTATAAGCCCCTATATTTCTCTTTGTCCGATTAAAACTTTGAACCCATAAATATCACATGAGTGTTAGCAATTGTGAAAGATTAAATGATAGTTGAGTATGTGGAGTTTGCTAAACCAAAGCTCTGACATAGACCCTTCCTAGAAATAAGATGAATTGCAATTGTTTGATGACTGAGAATATAGTTTGTTAGTTTCAAGAAAGTTTATGATCTATAGTTTAACATGTGAATAGCTTGTTACTTGATCATGAAAAGTTTTATGAAGATGAGCTACTGTTATGATATATAATGATGTTATAAAAAGTGATTGAAACTATCATTGATGAAACTTATGCACTTGCTAGAATTCACACTTCATAAATTATTTCTTTTATCATTTACCTACTCGAGGACGAGCGGGAATTAAGCTTGGGGATGCTGATACGTCTCCAACGTATCTATAATTTATGAAGTATTCATGCTATTATATTATCAACCCTGGATGTTTTATATGCATTTATATGCTATTTTATATGATTTTTGGACTAACCTATTAACCTAGTGCCCAGTGCCAGTTTCTGTTTTCCCCTTGTTTTTGTTTTTTATAGAAAAGGAATATCAAACGGAGTCCAATTGATGTGCCAATTTTTGATGATTTTTTTATGGACCAAAAGAAGACCCCGGAGTAAAAGAGTTGGGCCAAGAGAGTTCCGAGGCATCCACGAGGGTGGGGGCGCGCCCACCCCCCAGGTGTGTGGTCCTGCCTCGTGGACGCCTCGGGCACCTCCTTGACATGAGACCGACGCCAAAAATTCCTAGAAATACAGAAACCTCGAAAAATTAACCTAGATTGGGAGTTTCGCCGCTAGAAGCCTCCGTAGCCACCGAAAACCAATCTAGGCCCTCTCTGGCACCCTGCCGGAGGGGGCCGTCATCACCGGAGGGCATGGAGGAGGATCCCGGAGGGGCCATCATCACCATGAAGGCCAAGGACCAGAGGGAGAACCTCTCCCCATCTAGGGGGAGGCCATGGAGGAGGAAGCACAAGGGGGAGAACCTCTCCTCCTCTCTCTCGGTGGCACTAGAGTGCCATCGGGAGGGGAATCATTGTCGTGGTGATCGTCTTCATCAACATCACCATCATCATCATCACCCTCATCTCTTTTACGCGGTCCACTCTCCCGCACCCCGCTGTAATCCCTACTTGAAGATGGTGCTTTATGCCACAATTATGATCCAATGATGTGTTGTCATCCTATGATGTTTTGAGTAGATATCTTTTGTCTTTGGGTTGATTGATGATCTAGATTGGTATGAGTTGTATGTTTTACTTTGATGCTGTCCTATGGTGCCCTCTGTGTCGCGCAAGCGTGAGGGGTTCCCGCTGTAGGGTGTTGCAATACGTTCATGATTCGCTTATAGTGGGTTGGTGAGTGACCGAAACACAAACCCGAGTAAGGGGGTTGTTGCGTATGGGAATAAAGAGGACTTGATGCTTTAATGCTATGGTTGGGTTTTACCTTAATGATCTTTAGTAGTTGCGGATGCTTGCTAGAGTTCCAATCATAAGTGCATATGATCCAAGTAGAGAAAGTATGTTAGCTTATGCCTCTCCCTCATATGAAACTGCAATAGTGATTACCAGTCTTGTTAACGATTGCCTAGGAAAATTCCGCACACTGATCCACCATTATTCCACACTCGCTATTTATAATATTTAGTAATATATTCTAACTTCATGATAACAACACCTACTTTTATATTTTAGCTCTCCGATATCATACAAAGTTATCCTCTTCATACCCACAACCTAGTTTTATTTCTCATTGCTAGTTGGAAGCAAATGTTCGGTGTACGTAGAGTCGTATGAGTGGTAGATAGGGCTTGAGAGAATATTGATCTTACCTTTAGCTCCTTGTGGGTTCGACACTCCATACTCATCACTTCCACCTTTGGAAATTGCTATGATGATTACTTGCACTTGGGGATTATCACAGCCCGGAGACAGTTCTCCTCAAGTAGCACAACGTCGTCACGCCGGTGCTGATCTTGTGCTACTTCATCGTAGGCAAGCACCCGAGGAGACCCGCAAATGAGTATCGTGGAGATAACTGCTTCTGCTGTTGACCAGGGAGAAGGGAGTCTGCTCGGTAGCTCGTTTAGGTGTCGTTCTAAGGGACAAGAGAACTACCGGCAGCTCCTCGATCGGCCGCCTGCCGTGCTTCTGCAGCGTATCAAAAGTTCTTGTCTTGAGTCCACAAAGCACTTCAGCGTTCGCCCTCTCAGCTTCTCCATTGCTCCGGGGGTGTGCCACAGAAGTGAATGAGACCTTGCATCCGAGGGTGTGAACATATTGCATGAAGGCGTGGCTCATGAACTGGGTGTCGTTGTCTGTGATGATCCTTGTCGGAACTCCGAAATGACACACCAATTCTTTCAAGAACTTGATACCTGACTGAGAAGTCACCTTTCTCACGGCAGTCACTTCCGGCCACTTTGTAAACTTGTCGATGGCAACGAACAAGAATTCAAAGCCCCTGATTGCTCGGGGGAAGGGGCCGAGGATATCGAGCCCCCAGACCAAAAATGGCCATGATAGAGGGATTGTATAAAGGGCTTGGGCAGGCAGGTGTGTTCTCTTGGAATGGAACTGACAGGCTTCACATTTTGTGATGAGCTCAACTGCATCTTGGAGGGCAGTGAGCCAATAGAATCCTTGCCGGAATGCTTTCCCAACTAATGCCCTTGATCCAATGTGTGAGCCGCACATTCCTCTGTGAACTCAGCCAGTAGTTCCTTTCCATCCTCCCGGCAAACAGACTTCAATTTCACACCATTGGGCCTCCTTCTGTACAGAGTGTCATCGAAAAACTGATACATACTGGCCCTCTGGGCAACTGTTTCAGCTTCATCATGATTGCCAGGGAGTTCTCTGGTTTGGAGGAAGTGCACAATGTGCCTTGCCCAAGTTGGAGCCTAAGGCTCGGCAACGAGGACTAGCGGCACCTCCTCGGCTGTAGGAGCACCAGCCTCATTCGCGGGGTCCATGGCCCGGCTGGAGGGGGTGGTCTGGTAGGCTGTCAGGAGTTGTTTCCGAGAGGGTCTCTGCCAAGAGCGGGTGGCTCTGCCGGGAGAGGCTTACCGTAGTCCATCTTTCTCCTTTTCCAGGACATTGTGGCTGGTGATACGGAGGGTTGAGAGAGATGGAGAACAAAAGTTCCTGGTTCCACAGGAAGCTTCTACGCAGCACACTTTGATAGGTGACAGCTATGTTGTTTTCTGCACGGGGTACGTGCTTTGTTTGCAACCTGTCAAAGTGCTCCTCCAATATCCTTACTTCCTCAACGTATGCTTCCATCAATGGGATTTGGTAATCCTTGTTGACTTGTCTCACCACGAGCTGTGAATCTCCTCGAATGATCAGCTTCTTAATTCCCAATTCTGCTGCAATCCTGAGCCCGGGAAGGAGCCTTTCATACTCTGCTGTATTGTTGGTGGCTTCTTCCCGGGCAAAGTGCATCTGGATGACGTACTTCAAGTGCTCCCCAGAGGGGGTAACAAGAAGCACGCCAGCCCCTGCACCTTGCAGGGAAACAACACCATCAAAATACATAATCCATTCTTGGGGTGATTCCTTGCCGGGGGGAGTTGTCTCTATCCTTTCCTCATATGGGGTTGGCGTCCATTCTACAATAAACTCTGCCAACTAAATAGTTGAAGTGCTCTCAAACTTCAAACCTAAGCTGGATAACTCCAAAGCCCATCCCACTACTCTGCCAGTTGCCTCAGGGTTTTGGAGTATCCTTTGCAATGGGAAACGAGTGACAACCGTGATCTCATGGGCTTGGAAGTAGTGGCACAGTTTCCTTAAGGCCATAACGAGACCAAAGATCAACTTTTGCACGCCAGAGTACCTTGATCTAGCCCCCTGTAACAAGGAGCAGACGAACTACACTGGGCGCTGCACCACTTTCTTCCTTGCCGCGTCCTTGGGCTTGCTCTCGTTGCCGTGCTCATTGCTGTCCTGATACTTTTCTGACTCTGCCATGATCTGGCCACTTTCTGCCTCATCTACCTCTCGCTGTGCTACCAAGGCCGCACTGACCACTTGGTTGGTTGCCGCCAAGTAAAGCAATAACGGCTCTTGGGGTTTGGGTGCAACCAAGGTAGGCACAGACGATAGGTAGGCTTTCAATTCCTGCAGAGCTGCATCTGATTCTGGGGTCCACTTCATAGGCCCCGCCTTCTTCAAAACCTTGAAGAATGATAGGGCACGCTCGGCAGACTTGGAGATGAATCTACTCAGCGCGGCAACGCATCCCGTCAAGCGCCTCACATCCTTAACTGTCCTTGGCGCTTGGATCTGCTCAATGGCCTAGATCTTCTCGGGGTTGGCTTCGATCCCCCAATGGGATATGAAGAACCCAAGTAGCTTTCCGGAGGGAACAACAAATACACACTTCTCCGGATTAATCTTCAGATTGATCTTGCACAGATTGGCAAATGTCTCTTTCAAATCCTAGATAAGGGTGGCCTTATCCTTGGATTTGACCACGATATCATCCATATAGGCTTCTATATTTCTGTGCAACTATGGATCAAAACCAATCTGGACTGCCCTTGCAAAAGTGGACCTGACACTCTTTAATCCGAACAGCATGCGGACAAAGCAGTATGTACCACATGGAGTGATGAATGATGTCTTCTCTTCATCGTCCTTGGACATGAAGATCTGATGATATCCTGAGCATGCATCCAGAAAGGAGAGCAAATCACATCCTGAAGTAGAATCCACGACCTGGTCGATGCGCAGCAAGGGAAATGGGTCCTTCGGGCAAGCCTAGTTGAGGTCTGTGAAATCAATGCGAAGCCTCCACTTCCCATTAGCTTTCCGGACCACTACTAGATTTCCCAACCATGTAGGATGAAGTACTCCTCTGATCAAACCAGCTGGATCCAACTTCTTGATCTCTTCGGCAATGAACTGTTGCCTCTCCATGGCCTGCTTCTGTACTTTCTGCTTGACGGGTCGGGCATGTGGGCAGACAGCAAGGTGGTGGTCAATTACCTCCCTGGGAACACCGGGGATATCAGATGGTTGCCAAGCAAACACATCAATATTCGCCCGCAGGAAGGCAACGAGCGTGCTTTCCTATTTGTCATCGAGGGTGGCGCTGCTAGTGAAAGTACAATCAACGCCAGCCAACCCTGCCAGGACCTTCTTCACTTGCGGTGCAGCAACCTTGGATCTCTTGCTATTGGAACACTCCGACACGTCATCAACGGGTGTCGTGCACTCAGAGGGGGCACGCTTCCCGGACTCCTTGCCGGAGGTCCTACAATCCCTCTTCTTTCCTTTACTTTCCTTGGCGGGAACTACTGCCACCGCAGCCTCTGCAGCGACTGCATCCCGATACATCTTATCCACACAGATAATCGCATCCTTCTCATCTAACGGGATAGTGAGGACTCCCAATGGCCCAGGCATTTTTAGAGTGTTGTAGGCATAGTGGGATGCTGCCATAAACTTGGCCAGGGCTGGTCGTCCAAGAATCCCATTGTACGGCAGGGGGGATCAACCACATCAAACACAATCTTCTCAATCCGAAAGTTCAGCTCTCCCCCAAACATCACCGGCAACGTGATCTTCCCCTTAGGATGACTCCTGCCGGGCTTAACTCCTTGTAACGTGTCGGTGGCCTCTAGCTCCTCTTCTCCTATCTGAAGCTTGCTGATAACTCATGGGGAAATCAGTTCAACCCGGACCCACCATCCACTAACATCTTTTTGTGACCTTGAGATTGCAAATTGTTTGGGAGACCAACAATGACAAACACCCTACCATCGTGGTGCGGCAATGGTGATCCTCCTCAACAAAGATGATGGGCGTGTGGGACCACTTGAGTGGCTTCTGTGCCTCTGGCTCTAGTTCCACAACATTGACCTCTCGTGCCCATCGCTTGAGTTGGCGATGAGAGGTGTGCAAAGATGCACCTCCATCAATGCATAGGGTGTGAGTGGCCTTCTGAAATTCCTACTCAGTAGTTTCCTCTTCATCCCCTCCATCACTGGCATCATCACAGGTTTCCTTCTCTCGGCCCCTGGCGGGCTTTCCTTGGTTCCGAAAGGGCTTGCCGGGGCGATTTGCTTCATCGCCTCGGCCCTTACCGCCAGTAGCATTCTGACCTTTCTTCTTATCACGTTTATCATATTCTGCCTCTGTCTCTTGACAACCTGCTCAACCTGATAACACTCCTGAAGGTCGTGGCCTTTGCTCCGATGGATCTTGCAGTACGGCCCATCACCTTTCCCAACTTTTTCCGTGCAGCGGCCTCCCGACAGGCAATGCACGCGGCAGCTTCCTTGCCGGGGGCCTCAGCCTTGGCCTTCTTGTCGATACTAGGTGTGCCCGAACCTTCCACAGTCATCACTGCCTTTTCTCTTGGCTTCTTACTACGCTTCTTGCCCTTCCTCTGACTGGTTGATTCATCCTCATCCTCTGAATCAACATCAATGCAATCATCCTCTCCATGCAACTTCCTTCCTTCTTCCATCCGGGCACATTTATCCACTAATGTATATAGTTCTCTCATAGTAGTGGGCAACCGCACGTTCATTTTGGAACGAATGCAGCGGTTGTGCACACTGGACCGAGAAAGCTGCTATAATAGCTACCGGATGGATATTTGGAATATTTCTATGAAATTTACTAAATCTTTGCAAATACTTACGGAGGCTTTCTCCATCCTTCCGCTGGAGAAATTGCAGGTCGCTGGGCCTGCCGGGCTCTTGGTGGCCACCGATGAAAGCACCGATGAACTCGTGGCACAGGTCTGCCCATGATGAAATGCTCCGGCAGGTGCATCAGCCAGGACCTCACATTGGACTTGAGGGCCAAAGGGAAGTAGTTGGCGAACACCTCTCATCTATTCCCCTGGGAGCCTGACCTTCGATGGTGTAGATGCTCAGGAACTCTGCCGGGTTCAGCCTCCCGTCGTACTTCTCAGGTATCTCCGGCTTGAATGTGCGAACGGACGCCAACGGACTTGCCGCAACTCTCGTGTAAAGGCAGGGCAGCCAACCTCGAAGGGTAGGCACCCGCCAACACCGAGCGCAGGCTCGTCAACGTTGAGGCCGTCGCACCCGTCGGTCTGGCGGGGGTCGTTGTGGTGTCGTTCAGTGATGATGCGCGCGTCCCCCCGTTGCCTTTCTTCTGGGGTTTGACATTGGCCTGGACGTGCTCGAGGGTCAGAAGGGGCCATCGAGACGTCGTCGGGGTCTTGATTCTGCTGCGCCCTCGCCGGTTGCCGTGGCGGGGACTGAACCATGGGGACGACTCCCTTCGTATGGCTAGTGGTGCGGGCGGTGGGTGTTGCTTGCAGAGGATGCAGTGGGAAAGCTCGTCGTGAGCCCCCAGCTTCGGTGAAACCGAGCAGGCTTTGGATGGTGGTGCGCCACTCATCCATCTGCTCGGCTGCTGGTGATAACCTCAGTAAACTTTGTACATGAAAGTTGCTCAGAACGATGAGACGAATCCGAATACGCAGCCTATTCGTCGGCCACACATCCCTAGCATAGCGGACACACAACTTCCCCCCTCGGGTTCATCTGTCCGAAAACGCGAAACTCCGGGGATACTTTCCCGGATGTTTCCCCCCTTCGCCAGCATCACCTCCTGCTGCGTTAGGGCACACCTAGCACCGTTACTTGTCATGTCATCCATCGATATGCATATGTTTGTGTTGTATTCATTGTTTCTTCCCCCTCTTCTCTCTGGTAGACTACGAGACTGACGCCGCTGCTGGTGCCCCGATCGACTATGTTGTTGATGACCCCTACTTGCCAGAACAACAAGGCAAGCCCCCCCTTGATCACCAGATATCACCTATTCTCTCTCTACTGCTTGCATTAGAGTAGTGTAGCATGTTACTGCTTTCCGTTAATCCCATTCTGATGCATAGCCTGTCATTGTTGCTATAGTTGTTGATACGTTACCTGCAATCCTAAATGCTTAGTGTAGGATGCTAGTTTATCATCAGTGGCCCTACATTCTTGTCAGTCTGCCATGCTATACTATCGGGCTGTGATCATGTCGGGTGTTGATCACGGGTATATACTATATATTACACATGATACATGTTGTGACAAAAGTTGGGTCGGCTCGTTGAGTACCCGCAGTTGATTCACGAATTGGGGGCTGAAAGGACATACTTTCCCGATGACCCTTTGTGTGGATCCTTGTGGCCGAGCGACATGGCAGGTTGAGACCACCCAGGAGAGAGGTGGGCCTGGACCTAGTCGGCATTCGCGGTTACTTCAAGATAACACGCTTAACGAGATCTTGGTATTTGATCTGAGTCTGGCCACTGGCCTATACACACTAACCAACTACGCGGGAACAGTTATGTGCACTCGACATCGTGGTATCATCCGAAGCCTTCTTGACGTCAGCGACTGAGCAGCGTGTGCCGGGTTGGACTGGAGCGCCTGCTCTTGTATAAGGGAGGCTAGGTCTGCTCGCCGGACGCATACGCAACGTGCAGATGTGCAATGGGTGATGGGCCCAGACCCCGGCGCCATAGGATTTAGGATTTAGACTGGCGTGCTGACCTCTCTGTTGTGCCTAGGTAGGGCTGCGACGTGTTGATCTTCCAAGGCTGGGCATGACCCAGAAAAGTGTGTCCGAACAAAGGGGATCGAGCGTGTTGGGAAATGTGGTGCACCCCTGCAAGGAAGTTTATCTATTCGAATAGCCGTGTCCCTCGGTAAAAGGACGACCCGGAGTTGTACCTTGACCTTATGACAACTAGAACCGGATACTTAATAAAACACACCCTTCCAAGTGCCAGATACAAGTGGTGACCGCTCTCTCACAGGGCAACGAGGGGAGGATCACCGGGTAGGATTATGCTATGTGATGATACTTGGTTAACTTACCATCTACTCTCTTCTACTGCTTCAAGATGGAGGCTGCCAGAAGCGTAGTCTTCGATAGGACTAGCTATCCCCCTCTTATTCTGGCATTTTGCAGTTCAGTCCACATATACTACCCCTTTCATTGATACTAATGCATATGTAGTGTAGTTCCTTGCTTGCGAGTACTTTGGATGAGTACTCACGGTTACTTTGGTACTTCTTTTCCCCCTTTCCCGGTTATTGCAATCATATAATGGAGTCCAGGAACCAGAGGATCTCAAGGATGGTTCTACATGGACTTCGGCTTCGAGGAGTAGTTAGGAGGTCCCAGGAAGGAGGCCTCGCCTTTTCGATCATTGCTACTTTTGTGCTAGCCTTCTTAAGGCAAACTTGTTTAACTTATGTCTATACTCAGATATTGTTGCTTCCGCTGACTCGTCTATAATCGAGCTCTTGTATTCGAGCCCTCGAGGCCCCTGGTTCTGTAATATGATGCTTGCATGACTTATTTTATTTTTAGAGTTGTGTTTTGATATCTTCCCGTGAGTCCCTGATCTTGATCGTACAAGTTTGCGTGTATGATTAGTGTACGATTGAATCGGGGGCGTCACAAGTTGGTATCAGAGCTAACTGCCTGCCGGAATCCCCTTCCACGCTCCTTGGCCGAAGTCGAGTCTAGACATTGCAATTTTTTTACTAACATGGTTGTGTGTCTTAGTATTAGGATCTTTTACTCCTCATCTATAGTATGGGACTCTCATCTCTCTTCTATTCGGGTTAAATGAATTTTGCTAAATCTAACATTAGGATCTCGTGATCACTTTCACCCGGGGAGCACCTTATTACCGATGATAGTCTGCTGCACCAG
Source organism: Triticum urartu (assembly GCF_056163025.1). Taxonomy (NCBI): domain Eukaryota; kingdom Viridiplantae; phylum Streptophyta; class Magnoliopsida; order Poales; family Poaceae; genus Triticum; species Triticum urartu. The sequence continues at coordinate 396,837,368 of NC_141879.1, read as the reverse complement.
AAGATTTTGAAGATACTCTATGATGTTCTCTCGAGACTTTGTGCCATCGCTTTTGCAATTCCCTTCCATCGAGAAACACCTACGGATAACTATGCACACTTGCCATTCTTACATTCATTCCCCGTTGATCTTGTTATTACAAGATACCCCAGAATTCTCTTTATTGTTCCGAGAATACTTTATGCCTACTACCTTGCATTTCCTTGCCACATGAATACCCCTATGGATAATTTCTCGCGCTTACCGAGTATCTGCTCATCCCCAGTTGATTCATGTATTTCACAACAGTCTTCGAAATACCATTCGATCTTCTGAAAATCCTGAGCAACCTATTTCTCTTGAAATTATTGCTTGCTTCCATTATGGTTAATCCCACAAGTTAGGTCATCTTACTGGCATCCTTAGTCATTATCAATTTGAGTTTTTTGAATCAATATGTTGTGAATGCTTGCAATCCTTAATCATATCCTTCATTTCATCCTCCCGGCTCAGACGTCATTTTAAACATGAGCTAGATCTCGACCAATCAAATTGCCATCGATTGTACCCCTAAGGCTCTTCAACTTATCCATCCCTAATCAAAGCATTGCTTCTAATCCCTTGTCTTGGAATTCATAATTCCTTTGCATTTGAGCTTTGAGTTAGTCAGTTGTTTCTATAATCTGATCTCCTGGCATTCTTTCTTCCTTCGGTTGAGTACCGATGCTCACATCGGGTCCCTTATGGACCACCAGAACCTTCGTCCGAATTTATCCAACAATGTCCTTCATATTCAATAAGCTTGTGAGCCTTCCCTTGGATACATAATGCCTTTGGTAAATTGTACCCTCTGCTTTCTCAAGCCTGCTCTACTATCGAGCTTGTATAAATTACTCCTAAAATTTTGTGGTATATGTTCCTAAGAGGCCCTAATGGGTTGAACCTATGTCTTTTCTAATCTGTGTGAACCCGGAAACTACTACGGGTCATACTCTACTGTTGATATGGCAGATAAAACTTCAACACTACAACTTCGTTGAAGGTGAGAAGTGAATGAAAGGTTATGCATTAGAGAAGTGGGAGTCGACCTTGAACTTTGTGTTCATGCCCATGGACACGATGTAGATCCTATCAGGACGCTTCATGTCATAATAACTATTTTCTTGATATAATATCCATTGGTATCGGTGAATTGATCCTTTGGAATTGTGGTTCCAACCATATGTTCTTGTTTGATCCCATTCCTCGGGCAAGTTTAAGCACTTGTCTTGTGTGGATCAATACACCAGTCCAACCTTTACTTTGATCTACCGTCGAGTATTACACCCTGGTATCTCGAGAATATCATGGAACATCATAACTTCTAATGGGTTCTTCATCAACTATTATTTCTCACCGGATCCAATTGTTCCTAGGTTCTAGGTTGTCGTCAACCGAGAACACTGAATAGTGAATCGAGTCCGCACTCCGATTCAATAACTCTAAATAATTTTTGTTACTTACGAGTTTAATAATCCTTCAAGTCATTCCTGGCCTGATCGGCTATGTCATTATCGTGCAACTTTTTAACTGAGCTACCTGGTTCTTCTTCCTGGAGCACAATTTTTGACGATGAGCTAAGCTTACGTTGACTTTCCTCGTCATATCATTTTCCTTGAACAACAAGCTTGATTTCGAGTTTATGATATATCCGTGGTTCCGATAACTTTCTGCTTCGACATTCCTTTGACATGATGTCGTCGCCAATCGGTTACATCTTCTTGAAACCACTCGACAAATTTGTCGTGATCATTGTCAACAATTTGACTTCTTCCAAGTTGTGTGTCGAAATGCATGATAAGAAATGCCATCCTTCTCCCCTCGATGATTTTTATTAACATCGACAACATTCTTGCATTCACTCTGACCCAAAACTTGTTCATGTTTTGTGTTGTACCTTGAGTTCCTTGCTATCCAGCATTTGTTCTTCTTTACCTTAGAGTATTACCATCTTTTATGTCAAGAATGTTGTGAGAATTTCACCACCTCTTAAAGAATTCTTGATACAGGTGATACTTCTTACCATACTCATTCCTTCCTTTGTCCCCGTGTCAATTCTAACCAAGACACCAACAAGTGAAAGGTACTGTTTGGATTCTACCATTCTAGCAACCCTATTGCTATGAAGTTAAGGGTTGATAGTTTCATTCTTAGTCTATTGTTATTTGAATCACCATTCTAACATCGATTGTGCTACTTAGTCCATCTTTCCAAAGTGCATGTTTCGATCATTGTTTGCTCATGGATGTTCTCCTTGAATATACTTCATTATATACTTCGGTATGTACAAGATTATCACCATGTTCACTTAATTAGGGAAATGCATCTTTTTGGAAATCTCAGTGAGTTGTCGCCAAGTCCATCAGCCGCCTCCTCATCCTGTCCTTGGTTGAATGATGAACTCTTGTTTCGGGACTTGCTTCCATAGTTCATGTCCCGAGAATCTTACAATGTCATCTCGTCAATCTGCGTTGTACCTTTTCTTCTCAGGCATACTGAGTCTGAGGTATCCTGAGACCAATCAAATCTGAATCTTGGTTAGATATGGTGGTTGGAACATCTTCCAAGAGTCATAACATTGGTCTTTATATAGCCCGGTAAGGTGATGTCATGCCTAGCACACCTGGCCGGAGAACCTATTGTTATAGTTTCCTTTTGAGCAAGGTTAACCATTCTTCCATGAGGAAATTTTAAGAATTATTCTATAAGTTGTTCGTGATGAATCCTTTGTGTATCCAAGTTCGATCTTTGCTTGAAGACCATGTCAATGCTATCTCGAAGCATGTCCGTGGTACTCCGATTTTCAATAAAAACATCGGAAGCACAAATGCTAAATTTTCCTTATCAATTATCCAAACATCGTTGTATGGGTAATGTCATGAAGTTTCTCTCCCCTTACCTAATGGGTTTTCTACTTTATATCCTATCATGGATATCATGCTCTGCTTGTCCTTGGGAAGGATATACCCCTGAAATATGTGTTTAAACACATTTTCCTTTCCATTGTTTTGTTTAATCGGATAATCATGTTTTCCTTTCATTGTTTGGTTTAACCTTTCTTGTGATCTATATTATATAAGGAGTAATATATCCCTGCTTATGTAAACACCTCGTTGTACCACTCTGTCGGTAAGACCCTATTACTATTGTTGATGACATTCTGGTAACCACCGATGGACGAGAACTTTGCCTATTGGTCCGCCTCGTTCAACGAGCAGGAAAATGGTTCTGTTCGTCCCTCGCCCTTGGTATCGACGTTGTTGCCGACATAATCGACAGGCTACCCTCTGACATGCCTTGCTTGCATGATCACGCAAGACGTCTCCGCCCTTCCTACTTTTAACTCACATGGTGAGCCCATAACCCACTGTTCCACAGGATCGAAACCTGACTCTCCTGTACATCCCTATTTCGAAGTTATCCCTTGCGCTTCGTTTCGTATGTAATTCGCGAGCCACCTTTCTAGTGATCAATTCTGGTATCAGACACAATACTTTTTCCCATTGCTCTGAACCCCTTTCACACTTCGTTTCAGGCAATGAATGATTGTCTATCCGCTTGAAGCTTCTTATGGTACCTTCTTACTTGGCTCTCGATGTGTTTCAGTTGTTCAACTCAAGAGATACTCATGTGTCCATTCTTGGTATAAACCCAGATGATTTTCCCTGACACATTCTAACGTTGTCGAGCTGCCCCTTACCTATTCGTAAGTACGATGGAGTTTCCGAAGAAAGGATGCTGGCTTCATCATGATGACTTGAAGAAGAGAAATGAAGTCATCGACGTAATTAATCGACCTCTTCAAGAGGAACAACTAAGACCGAGAACACTCATTAGAATTTCGTAACCAAAATCCATTCCCCCTTACTCCCCCTCTTAAATCTCAGGACGATATTTCTTGTAGTGGAGGAAATTTGTAACACCCCGAGAATCTTGCTACAGTAATTCCCTCCTGATGATGGCCATGTCATCATTATTACTATGCAAATTGCCACTTGTCGTAAAAATCAACTTCAAATTTTAAAATAAATTCAAATTGTTATTTCTTCAAACGGTAAAACAAAAATGTTTGTTGGGTTGCAAAAATTCACTAACTAATTTTCATGAATAAACCAACATTATTTGAAATATTAAATTGCCTCGAACCTATTTAAGAGAGTAGCAAAACATTCCCAGATTAAATCATTTCTATTTAAACAAATTTTAGATGGATTCAAATAATCCTCAAACCTTTTGTGGCAGTGCAGTTTATTGCATAATATTTATGTGGCTTAGTTTCACTTTTAACAAAAAGAAAGTGAGGCCAAATAAATTGCAAAAAATTGGAGAAATAAAAAAACAGAAAATAAAACAATAGGAAATGTTAAGAGCAAAGAAGGGAGGCCCAAGTGTGAACTAGGCGAGGCCCAGCCCACATAACCACCCGCACTCATCCCCAACCTCCTGCTACAGGGAGGCAGGGGGGTCGTGGCGGGCATCCACACCATGGCCGTGCCCCTGGGTGACGTGCCAGCAATCCCACGGCTTCCTGGGACGATAAGGCATCGCCCCGTGCCCCTCCTCGAACCCTAGCATCTTCTCCCCATTTCCCCGCTCTCCCTCTCCCGTTACAAAAGCCGCCCGACGCCACCATTGTCGCCACCTCGTCGATCCGGTGGCCACCGACCTCCCCGGCACCTAAGGAGACATCCAGAAGCCTCCTTGCGGTCGTCTCCTTCCTCTCCACCGAGGAACCTGAGCCGGGACGCTCCGTACGCTCGCCATCGTCATCGTCTTCGCCCACGGCCGCCACCTCTCGTCAACGGTTGCGGCTGCTCCGATCCGTCCCCGCGGCAACCGAGGTGTCCACAAGCCCTGGGGTGAGCTCCTCGACCAATTCCCCTTCTTTTCCCCTTCAATCTGTAGCCGTAACCTTCGCCTTGTGCTCGCTGTAGTCGCCATGGCCGTAGCTTCGAGTCCACGTATGAGCTCTCTAGCTCCTGGCCACCGCCCCGTGCTCACCCGAGCTTCGCGTACGCACACGCGATGCTACCTGCTGCCGCTCCTGCTATTTTCTGATGCCACCGCTGCTACCTCCATCGCGAGCATAGGCTCGCCTCTGACTGCATCCTGCGCCTGCCCTCGCCATCGCCCGGCCGACCCCGTGCTTCCGCTGCTTGCTATCGCCACCACCCGCCCGTCGCCGCTGCTACTCCCCGCTACACACCCCGGCCTCCCCCGCCTCCATCCTCCCTCGCTTCACTGCGCCGTCATGGCCCCGCCGTGGGCCGCACGGACCGGCCGCTCCAGGCCCTGCGTCCCACCTCCGCCCGCTCATCCCGTCAACCAGAGTCGTGCCCCGTCGCTTGAGGTGGCGTTCGCCTCCGGCCGGCGGTGCCCACCCCGGCCGCCACTACCCCGCCGCTGCTGTTAGCTCAAGCCGAGGCCGCCAGTGCCCCCTGCCCCTCTGCCACTTCCGCCCTCCATCGTGGATTGAGGCCAACGGCGTTTAATCGCTGGCCTAATAGGCCATTAGCGCTAATTGCGCTATTTACACTCCTGGTGAGCCACTAACACGTGGGGCCACCCCCGCTAATTCATTAGTTGGCTAAATAAATCTCTCTTAGTTTATCTGTCATTGACAGTCGGGCCCCACCACTTGTTTAAGATTTAAGATAATTTAATAGGTTAAACTCTGTTAAAACAGGCTCTCTCTATGACACGTGGGCCCCCTGGTCGGTTTGATTAGTCAACGTCCACAGTTGACTGCTGACTGGCAATCAACTAGGACGCACTGTTAGCCACATACACAAATAGCTGGGTACACTCTCTGTGTACCCGTAGCAATTTCACTGTTTTTTAAAATTAAAATAAAAAAGAAAATGAATTCAAACTTCAAAAATTAATAAAAAATAATCCGTAACTCGGATGGATAAACTTTGTACATGAAAGTTGCTCAGAACGACGAGACGAATCCGAATACGCAGCCCGTTCGTCCGGCACACATCGCTAGCATAGTGGACACACAACTTCCCCCCTTCGATTCATCTGTCCAAAAACGCGAAACTCCGGGGATACTTTCCCGGATGTTTTCCCCCTTCGCCGGCATCACCTCCTGCTGCGTTAGGGCACACCTAGCACCGTTACTTGTCATGTCATGCATTGATATGCATATGTTTGCATTGTATTCATTGTTTCTTCCCCCTCTTCTCTCGGTAGACTACGAGACTGACGTCGCTGATGGTGCCCCGATCGACTACGTTGTTGACAACCCCTACTTGCCAGAGCAACCAGGCAAGCCCCCCCTTAATCACCAGATATCGCCTATTCTCTCTCTATTGCTTGCATTAGAGTAGTGTAGCATGTTACTACTTTTCGTTAATCCTCTTCTGATGCATAGCCTGTCATTGTTGCTACAGTTGTTGATACCTTACCTGCAATCCTAAATGCTTAGTATAGGAGGCTAGTTTATCATCAGTGGCCCTATATTCTTGTTAGTCTGCCATGCTATACTATCGGGACGTGATCACGTCGGGTGTTGATCACGGGTATATACTATATATATTACACATGATACATGTTGTGACTAAAGTCGGGCCGGCTCGTTGAGTACCCGCGGTTGATTCATGAATTGGAGCTGAAAGGACATACTTTCTCGATGGCCCTCTATGTGGATCTTTGTGGCGGAGCGACAAGGCAGGTTGAGACCACCCTGGAGAGAGGTGGGCCTGGCCCTGGTCGGCATTCACGGTTACTTCAAGATAACACGCTTAACGAGATCTTGGTATTTGTTCTGAGTCTGGCCACTGGCCTATACGCACTAACCAACTACACAGGAATAGTTATGGGCACTCGACGTCGTGGTATCAGCAGAAGCCTTCTTGACATCAGCGACTGAGCAGCGCGTGCCAGGTTGGACTGGAACACCTGCTCTTGTATAAGGGAGGCTAGGTCTGCTCGCCGGACGCGTACGCAACATGCAGGTGTGCAATGGGTAATGGGCCCAGAACCCTGCTCCATAGGATTTAGAACGGCGTGCATGATCCAGAAAAGTGTGTCCGGACAAAGGGGATCGAGCGTGTTGGGAAATGTGGTGCACCCCTGCAGGGAAGTTTATCTATTCGAATAGCCGTGTCCCTCGGTAAAAGGACGACCCAGAGTTGTACCTTGACCTTATGACAACTAGAACTGGATACTTCATGAAACACAACCTTCCAAGTGCCAGATACAACCGGTGATCGCTCTCTCACAGGGCGACCAGGGGAGGATCACCGGGTAGGATTATGCTATGCGATGATACTTGGTTAACGTACCATCTACTCTCTTCTACTGCTTCAAGATGGAGGCTGCAAGAAGCATAGTCTTCGATAGAACTAGCTATCCCCCTCTTATTCTGGCATTCTGCAGTTCAGTCCACATATACTACCCCTTTCATTGATACTAATGCATATGTAGTGTAGTTCCTTGCTTGCGAGTACTTTGGATGAGTACTCACGGTTGCTTTGCTACTTCTTTTTCCCCCTTTCCCGGTTATTGCGATCATATAATGGAGTCCAGGAGCCAGAGGATCCCGAGGATGATTCTACATGGACTTCGGCTTCGAGGAGTAGTTAGGAGGTCCCATCTAGGAGGCCTCGCATTTTCGATCATTGCTACTTTTGTGCTAGCCTTCTTAAGGCAAACTTGTTTAACTTATGTCTGTACTCAGATATTGTTGCTTCCGCTGACTCGTCTATGATCGAGCTCTTGTATTCGATCCCTCGAGGCCCCTGACTTTGTAATATGATGCTTGTATGACTTATTTTATTTTTAGAGTTTTGTCGTGATATCTTCCCGTGAGTCCCTGATCTTGATCGTACACGTTTGCGTGTATGATTAGTGTCCGATTGAATCGGGGGCGTCACAACGGCGCGTTGCACAAAGAGCAGACCAGTGTATGGCAGCACGGCAGAGAGCGCACAATCAATTTACCCAGGTTCGGGCCGCCGCGAGGCGTAAGACCCTACTCCTGGTTTAATGGATTGACGGGAGAATGAATGTGGTGGTGCGTAGTACCCTTGCCCGACAAGGTTTTCCCGTGGTGACTACGTGCTTGTGGTGTCTTGGGGTTGTCATCTTTCTAACCTTCTAACCCTTCCTACGAGTGCAATGGGCCTCCTTTTATAGATTAAGGGTTCGCCACAGTGGAAAAGTGATCATTATCCACTGATATGATAGAAAATAGTACTATCATACCTAACTCTGCGGGCTGACAGGGCCCACTAAATGTGCCGCTTAGTGTCACATCACTGGGCGCTCGACAAGGCTTCCTGGGCTATCTTGCTAGCGCTGCACCTGCTCTCTTGACACTTCACAGGACGGGTGTCATCTGTAGGCTTCTCTGTAGGAAATGTGTGGCACCCCGATCCGCATGGAGCACGGGGCCTTCGCAGCCCAGGATAACACCTGACGCACGACAGGTCCATAATACAGCATTCCAGGTACAAGAATATTCATCAAATACATGTATAGAAGAGTACATCAATGATGAATACAATTATCTGGCATAGCCCTAAGGCTATTTAAATGGCAGCAGAAACTTATTTAAATGTCGGTGGAAGTCTTGGTTTGGCATCATAACAACTCTGGCTAGGCTCCACAACTCACAGGAGTGGCAAGGTTATGCCTAGCACAATGGGTCAAGCGAACACTTCGGGTATGACCAACAATACTGGCATGACACGCCAGGTCAGTACATTGAATGTACTTGCAAGACAACCAATTATATAGCATCCAAACAAGCAGAAGACAAAGCAAGAACCAAGCGCATGCAGCAACCTATCTCATATCAATTACTAAACATGGCATGTTAAAGATAATTAAGCTCGAACAACATCATCGCATCTACTAACATAATACTATCATGGCGTATCAAACATGCTCCAAACATGGCAATAGAAAGTCATAGCATATCATCAATCATGGCATAATCAATCCCAGCATGACATGACATCATGAACTATGCTGAAAAATAAATTACCGATCATATTCAATGCAGACATAGCATGTTAACTATATGCAACCATCTTCTGTTCTGACATAGTTCTTTAAATGCAAATATCAACATATTACTCATTCAATGCAACCAAACTTGTGCACCGAGTCCCTCAGACTCTCTTACCAGCGGGTTGCCTCGCAACCAAATGGTGATCTTTCTGGTGATCCCAACCACGACCAACACTTGGTCTCCAACACTCACCGAGACCTCGTCTCGTGATCATATCAAAACATTGCCGTGACTTCTCACGACTATCTCATAGTCCAAGTCACCACATTCTGGTTATCTCATTAATTTACTTAATTATTTCAAGTTTATCCTCCATTTTGACAAAGACCTGATAGTTTGACCTACTACGAACTGTGTTGCTATCAATAGACTTTATAGACACAATGCAGAGGTAGCACACTGTACCCACACCACGGAACCCATGGCCTCGTTATCCATTCGGGTGGACCAACGGCATTTTAATGAAACCAACCTACTGCCATGACACTCGCCCAGCCACTCCGACTCACTCGCCACTGGGCTAGTCCTTGGTGGCCCCGTGTCTACCAAAGACACAACGACCACCGTCATGGCCAAAACGTCCCTCACGGGGACCGGTACCAAAAATCTTAACAACGGGCACACAAGGTTATGTCCGTCTATCTGATCAGGGTAACGCGCGCCCATAACCTTCCCTCTATGGAGGCACCGGCGAGAGGCATGACAATAGATCGCATTAAGGCCTTCCCATAAAGGAAAAATGTGGCTGCACTGAAAAAGTTCGATTTGGTGGCACTATGACTCGATCCCATCGATGACGGAGGAGGTTGTTGTTATTAGGTCAATTTATTTCCTTCTCCATCATCATGAACATGGATGCAACAATGAACATGCATCATACAAATACTTTAATAAAAGACCGAACTTTTCAGCTGAACAACTATAGCATAAAGAACATGACCATCCCAAGTACTAGCATATCAACGGTGCATTACAATCATGATAACTATCATAATAGCCACTAAGAATCCAAAGGCAACATGATATCCAAAGGAATACTCCAAAGCATAATACCAGCATGAACATAATCATACTAGCCACTAAGAATCCAAAGGCAACATGTCATCCGCATAATCATCCAAATATAAGTCCTAAAACTCCAAGCCATATTGATACTAACATTCTAATTAGCAGGGCAAAGGATATCATGAAAACATAAACATGAATGGTGATCATAACAGAATAACTACAGACGAAAACGATAAGGGCACTAGGAACTACACAAACATGAGGTGCAAGCAAGGTCAACACGCAAGTTCGGGCTCATGATAAGAGGTTGGCTTGCCTGGGGGTTGACAAATACTCCGGGAAGAGGTGAGAAACGATCACAGAAAGATTTGCCAGAAACAGTTCTCTCTCGGAGGGGCTGTTTACGGGCAAGGGAAAAATGGTCATTTTCAGAATGTGCAAACATCAAGAAAATGGTCCCATCAAAAAGGGCTCGACGAACAGAGAAATTGAGCATTGGAATCACCTCATTCGGAGTTACGGTTGCAAAGATACGACCTTTTAGAGGACAGGGACTACTCTGTAAAATAAATATTCATAGACAAGCCCTTGTTGGTTAAAACAGAAATTGCACTAAAGGAAATACGTTCTCAGAGAAAGCAAAGCATATTACCGACCGAAGGCGACAGAAAGTATGTTTTCAGAAAACGAAAACGTATTTCTCTGTGAGGCACGGCGAAGTACGCTTTTGTGAGACGAAAACGTATCAAAGTCGGGATGCCTCCACTTATACTAGGTCAGCAAGCCGGGTCAACCCCCGCATGGCTGACTTGCTGGGCCCGCATGGAGGTGGGGCATGCCCGGTCGGTCTTCTTCTTCCTCCCGCGGGGTGCTCGCCTGGCCGAGGGAGTAGGCTCGCCCCGCCGGCGACCGCCGGCACATCCGTCCACCATTGGAGATGGGCGACCTACCGATCTTCTCAGGAGGAAGAGGCGCATCTAGTGGTGGTAGCCGCTGCCGCCGAGGAGATCCAGAGAAGGGGCTGCAGGGCCCGCGACGGAGAGGAGCTTCGGCCATCGGTGAATAGGCTACTCCGGTGAGGGAGAGGGGAGGCCGAGGCTACGGGGCGGCTCGACGGACCTTGGGGAATGTTATGGTGGTGGAGGAGCTGAGGGGGACAGCATGAGGTCGCCGGATTCGAGATGGACAGAGGTGGCGGCCACGACAGTGATGGAGATCAGAGAGGGGCTCTGGGCTCGGGGAGGGATGGTGGACTGCGAGAGAGCTCGGGGGCGCTATTTATAGCCGCGGGGAGAGCTCGGGAAGGACGGGGAGGAGGTGGCACGCGGCGGGAGATGTTTCCGTGCATCGGCGACGGCGCAGTGTCGGTAGACGCGGCCAAGGCTCACGGGAAGCGGCGGGAAGGCGACAAAGAGGATCAAGACGAGCAGCAGAGGCTCACGGACACAAAGAGGCGCTCGGGAACGAAAGGAGGAAGCGGACTGCTGGGAGGAAAGCGATGGTGCACAGGGGCGCTCACTGTTTGGTCAATGGCACGGCTCGCCAGATAAGAAAATGAAGGGGACCAGAGGTCCAGGGGAAGAAGACGTCGAGGGGGAGCTGTTGGGCATCGATGGCAAGACTAGAGCTAGTCGGGGCAGCGATGCCTACTCGAACAGTGGCTAGTCCACCGTTTTGGCTGGCATTGCCCGTGGTCACCATGGACAAAGCACGCTCTGGAGTTTTTACTGATGTAATCTCATGCCTACCACGTAGTACTTCGAAGAGATAGTGTTACCATGGTAAAGAAACGAGCAAAGACACAAGGAGTAGAGTAAACCGAGCTCCACAAGTTCACTGTTGCAAACTTGGCCACACTCTAGATAGTAAAACAGAGAGGGTAAAAGGTAAAATTGATGTCTGAGAGGCTTAGGGTAGAAAGGACTACGGTCCTGGTAATTTTGAGGTCATTTGGTCAAGTATTTACCATAGTTGCTATACAACTACCAAATCTGACCCAGAAACTGAATCAGGAAGAAGCACTCACTAAGAGTGATGGATTGAGCTAAAACTTGGAAAAGCCTGATGATTTGGACATACCATGATGCTGTAAAACTCTCATACCAAATGGACTTGCCAACATGGTACTTGTTTCACAAACATCTCCTCTATCCAGAAACTTGAGAAATTCCCCAAGGCAAATCGCTAATTGAAATGAGCCAAAATCTTGTGGAGAGGGATAATATGGATAGGAGAAGGTCTGTTAAAAAATTCAGCCATAATGGAGCAAGATAAAGTACACTTGCCTCACAAGCTAAAAAATTGGATAGAAGAAACCAAGAATTGCTCCTGTGCTCACATAGTTCAATGAAATGAACTGAATTTAGGTGGAGGCTAATGATTTGAGATATTTGAGAGGATGGAAAAGTTTCATCCCATTTGGGAACTCTATGAAGGTACTTCCTTCACAAAGTTGTGTTCTGGTCAGAAACTTTGAAAAATTGCACAGGTAGCTAGGAAGAATGGATTGAGCTCATAATTGGATCCGTGGGTTATTTATCCATGTTAATCATCCTACCAAATTTCAGCTCAATTGGAGTTAGGAATAAAGCACTTCCTTTGCAAAATTTCAGAGAAGGCAGAAACTTGCATTGGATCATGTGCCCAATTTTTGATCTGAGAAACATGAGATAAGGATGGAACTAGTGATTATATAGCAAGGACAAGCTCCACAATTTATGAGGGAATTTTCCCTGCTAGAAAAATGGTAGTTCCTTTAGAAAATGGCACAAATGCAATATTGGCATTAAATAGGAAAATGCAATTTTCCTTATTTAATTATGGCCAATATACTTGCCAGAGATTGGGTTAGGCATAAATATCAACTCCACCAATTCTCATGAATTTAGGAGATGGCTAGCTATGCCTTTGGATATTATTCCTCAGAAAGGCAAGAAAAGGAATAAATCACAATTCAAAAATATTGCATGGGACTTAGCAATATTTTTGCATATCCAAGTTTCAGAAAGATGGGAGGATCTCTGGGAACAATTGGGAGGATCAACATATCAAGAAAAATGATGGCTCCCTTGTAAGCACAAAGGAGATATCCAAATCCCAAAAATTTGAAATTAGGGTTTGAGAGGGTTGAGATGATGTAGATGAGGGCTTCCCCACTGACAAATACATGAGCAAGGTTTTTTGGGAAGGTTGAAAATGACAAGAATTGTCAGAGTCATCCAACAAACTCAGGAGAAATTTTTTGAAACATGAGTGCCAGGAAGGAATAACAACACAAAAATTGATAACCCAATTTTGGGGCTGTTACAACTCTTCGCCCCTTAAAAATAATCTCATCCTCGAGATTTCTAGGGTTATAGCACAAATGAAATAATAACCATTCCGGGAGAAAACCTCGGGGTTAATTTTAACCCTTTGGTCAAATTCAAACGAGATAGGGGCACCGATAATTGGTACACCCGGGAATGGAGATGGCAAACCTGGATATATCCACCGCTAGGGGCACTCGAGATCAGACTCCCGAAAAAAATACTAGATGCACCCAATGAACAATGGTTTCCCCTACTGACACGTGGGTCCAGGGCCCACTGGCAGCTTCCTTCTTCTACCTCCAGCTTGCTGCTTCTTCTTTGTCCCTACTCCGCGTGCGGCGTGGTGCAACGTGCATCTAGCTCCTAGGGCGATGAGGACCCTAGTGCCGTAGTGCGTGGCGTGCACGGCGCCGTGCAGCGAGCACTCACGTCGCGGGCCAGCACCTTGTCGGCACTTCTCGCGGATTTGCCTCCTGGACATCGGTGATCGAGCGATGAGAGGTTCTCTTGGACCTCGCTCACCGTACACCGGTGTTGGGCTATAAAAGACGGCGTCGCGGCTCTCCTCCAACACACTAACACAATGCCGCTCTACTACCTCTTTGGTTTGGACGAGATCGAGCCGAGCTCCTTTAGCGAAGAAATGTTCTTGGCGGCGCTGCGGTTGTTCCTCACGGCGCTGCTGGGAATGCTCACCGGCACGTCGATCCTCTTGATGATACTCATCAGGAATGATCAGGCTCGGGAAAACGCACGGCTGGGTGCGGGTGCTCGAGATGCGGGAGAAGATGGTGCACTGCGTGGTCGTCTGCCACGCTTGATCCTCCGTCGCTTTGCACCGACGGAGTAATCGCGTGTGACGGTGGAGCGGGGTGGCGACTCGCCTGCGCCACGCAAGGCACAGAAGATGGTGGGGATGGGGTCCAGGTGCAGACGAGGTGGCTGCGCCAGCTCGGCATCACACCAGGATACGAGGAAAAATTTCGTTGATTGCTCCACAAAAGAGGGTGTTAAGGTAGAATCAGAGTTGAGATTTGTATCGGGGTAGATGTACTGGATCGAGGGAAATAAAGTTGGTAGTGTTCCCCCAGAAATGAAATCGGGATAAAGAATTAGAGACGAGGAATTCCCAGGCGGAAATGCCTCTACGAGGTTCTGGATTTTGAAAATCCGGCACACGGCGTATGCACAGATAGAAAGGGACATGTGACTTTGCATTTCCCCGAGTACTGCCCGAAGGTACTCATGGGTGAACCGGGTATGGATGTAGTATGCAGTAATCTAAACTAACAAACAGATAGAGGCAATAATCATGCAATGAAAAACACAGCAGACAAATCATTCCGAGGTGCTTCAATGCTAGTACGTATATATATAATTACACCAGTGCACATTTTATTAAAGACTCGGGACGAGCCAATGTTGTTTTTAGTGTATGTGCTTTACTGATTAAAAATCTTGTTAGCACACATTGCCAACCCTGTCACACATCTTTGCTTGACAGAGAGACAAACAAACACAAAATTTAAAAGCAAGAAAGCATACATAAAACACATCACACGAGTTACAACAGTGCAAGCATACAACAAAGCACGAGCGCTCTATGCACTAAACGAAACTACTCACTCAGGGATACATGGTTCTATCCTCATATCGGGGACAAACTTGATAGACTGGCCTACTTGCAGAAACAACTGCTTGCGCGGCTGGGATCAAGCTGAGGGCTTGCTTTGATGGGGTTCTCCGTGAGGATGAACACTGAGCCACTCTCCATCTTCATCATCCGAGATCACTATGGGTTGGGGTTCGGCTACTGGGGGTGTGGCTGAAATTGATCCAAGCATATGTTGTTGGTGGATCCGAAAAAGAGTCTTGTCGAGGGTGATGATGTTTGGCCGAGGCCACAACACCGGCTGAGAGGGTAGCACTGGCTCGGATAGCGTTGGGTGAACCACTTGAGATGCGAATTTACGAGCCTCATGGTAAGCTTCCTTGACAACTCGCATCGCATCGTTGTCCAAGGTTCTGAATTCGGCAAGCATCCTTGAAATCATCATCCCCTGGGCAGTGATATATTGCACCAGGCGAGAGATTGCGGGGTGATCCCCTTGGATAGAGGGAGAAGGCTGAATTCCTGATGCTGTCGCAATGGGGAAGAAGCAGAACTCCCACCGATCTGCCACTTGCGGAAACTTGGTTCGTAGGTATAGGATCGCCTCCACAGTAGCGGCCTAAATGGCCAAATCAGTGGTAGGCATGGTTCTACCCTGAAAAATCAACGGCTGACCATCTACTGCGGGACCGGGGCTGATGTGCACCCTTGCATCATAGAGATGAAGGTGAGGAATGGGTGTTGACTGGAACACCAGGTAGTCGGGGCTAGCATTATAGCCAAAGGCTTGGGTGAGCATCTCAGCAAGAAGGGGTGGAAAGCCAACATGGTTGACGACGCTTGTGCGGCTGTGGAACTTAGTAGTTTTGTGGGTGCTAGACATGGCTGGAGTGTTACTAGCTAGGCTTCTCTGCAGGGACATGGCTGAATGAGGAGTGAGCGATACGGCTAGAGGAAAGGGGGCTTTTATAGGCAGCTATGAGGGACATGCCCGCATGGTGTGGCCCCTTTCCCTTAATAGCGAAGGGCAAGCGGTGCGGCCAACCAGAAAGGATGTGGCTGCTACTTGCTCCATGGATAACTAGGCGGGGACAGTGGGGTGAGGACGTGTCGGTCCCGACTGCGCCACCTGTGGATTAACAGTGGCCATGCCGGATGCCAGGGATGAGTCAAATCCCTTAGGGTAATTATGGTTTAATGGTAGCGGTGATCTAATACTTGGGTAACCTATGCCAGCCTGGCTGCTCTAATACCATGTCCTGTGGCACCCCGATCCGCATGGAGTAGGGGGCCTTTGCACGTCAGCCTAGGATAACACCTGACGCACGACAGGTCCATAATACAGCATTCCAGGTACAAGAATATTCATCAAATACATGTATAGAAGAGTACATCATTGATGAATACAATTATCTGGAATAGCCCTAAGGCTATTTAAATGGCAGCGGAAACTTATTTAAATGGCGTAGGAAGTCTTGGTTTGGCAGCATAACAACTCTGGCTGGGCTCCACAACTCACAGGACTAGCAAGGTTACGGCCTAGCACGACGGGTCAAGCGAACACTTCGGGTATGACCTAAAAACTGGCATGACACGCCAGGTCAGTACATTGAATGTACTTGCAAGACAACCAATTATATAACATCCAAACAAGCAGAAGACAAAGCAAGAACCAAGCGCATGCAACAACCTATCTCATATCAATTACTGAACATGGCATGTTAAAGATAATTAAGCTTGAACAACATCAAAGAATCTACTCACACAATACTATCATGGCGTATCAAACATGCTCCAAACATGGCAATAGAAAATCATAGCATATCATCAATCATGGCATAATCAATCCCAGCATGACATGGCAACATGAACTTTGCTGAAAAATAAACTACCGATCATATTCAATGCAGACATAGCATGTTAACTATATGCATCCATCTTTTGTTCTGACAAAGTTCTTTAAATGCAAATATCAACATATTACTCATGCAATGCAACCAAACTTGTGCACCGAGTCCCTTGGACTCTCTTACCAACCGGTTGCCTCGCAACCAAACGGTGATCTTTCCGGTGATCCCAACCACGACCAACACTTGGTCTCCAACACTCACCGAGACCTCGTCTCGTGATCATATCAAAACATTGCTGTGACTTCTCACGACTATCTCATAGTCCAAGTCACCACATTCTGGTTATCTCATTAATTTACTTAATTATTACAAGTTTATCCTCCATTTCGACAAAGACCTGATAGTGTGACCTACTACGAACTGTGTTGCTATTGATAGACATTATAAACACTCTGCAGAGGTAGCACGTTGTACCCACACCACGGAACCCATGGCCTCGTTATCGCATTCGGGTGGACCAACGACATTCCGACGAAACCGACCTACTGCCATGACACTCTCCCGACCACTACGACTCACTCCCCACTGGGCTAGTCCTGGGTGGCCCCGTGTCTACCAAAGACACAACGACCATCGTCGTGGCCAAAACATCCCTCACGGGGACCGGTACCAAAAATCTTAACAACGGGCACACAAGGTTATATCCGTCTACCTGATCAGGGTAGCGCGCGCCCATAACCTTCCCTCCATGGAGGCACCGGCGAGAGGCACGGCAATAGATCGCATTAAGGCTTTCCCATAAAGGCAAAATGTGGCTGCACTGAAAAAGTTCGATTTGGTGGCACTATGACTCGATCCCATTGATGACGGAGGAGATTGCTGTTATTAGGTCAATTTATTTCCTTCTCCATCATCATGAACATTAATGCAACAATGAACATGCATCATACAAATGCTTTAATAAAATACTAAACTTTTCAGGTGAACAACTATAGCATAAAGAACATGACCATCCCAAGTACTAGCATATCAACGGTGCCTTACAATCATGATAACTATCATAATAGCCACTAAGAATCCAAAGGCAACATGATATCCAAAGTAATACTCCAAAGCATAATACCATCATGAACATAATCATATTAGCCACTAAGAATCCAAAGGCAACATGTCATCCGTATAATCATCCAAATATAAGTCCTAAAACTCCAAGCAATATTGATACTAACATTCTAATTAGCAGGGCAAAGGATATCATGAAAACATAAACATGCATGGTGATCATAACAGAATAAACGCAGATGAAAACGATAAGGGCACTAGTAACTACACACACACACACACACGAGGTGCAAGCATGGTCAACATGCAAGTTCCGGGCTCATGATAAGAGGTTGGCTTGCCTGGGGGTCAGCAAATACTCCGGGAAGAGGTGGGAAACGATCACGGAAAGATTGACGAAAACAATTCTCTCTCGGAGGGGTTGTTTATGGGCAAGTGCAAAATGGTCATTTTTAGAATGTGCAAACATCAAGAAAATGGTCCCATCAAAAAGGGCTCGACGAACAGAAAAATTGAGCGTTGGAATCACCTCATTCCGAGTTACGATTGCAAAGATACGGCCGTTTAGAGGACAGGGACTAATCTGTAAAATAAATATTCATAGACAAGCCCTTGTTGGTTAAAACACAAACCACACTAAAGGAAATATGTTTTCAGAGAAAGGAAAGCGTATTACTGACCGAAGGCGACAGAAAGTATGTTTTCAGAAAACGAAAACGTATTTCTCTATGAGGCACGGCGAAGTACACTTTCGTGAGACAAAAACGTATCAAAGGCGGGGTGCCTCCACTTATACCAGGTCAGCGAGCCGGGTCAACCCCCGAGTCGCTCACTTGCTGGGCCCGCGTGGAGGTGGGGCCCGCCTGGTCGGTCTTCTTCTTCCTCCCGCGCGGTGCTCGCCTGGCCGAGGGAGTAGGCTCGCCCCGACGGCGACCGCCAGCGCATCCGGCCACCATCGGAGATGGGAAACCTACCAATCTTCTCAGGAGGAAGAGGCGCATCTAGTGGTGGTAGCTGCTGCCACCGAGGAGAAACAAAGAAGGGGCTGCAGGGCCCGCGACGGAGAGGAGCTTCGGCCACCGGTGCATAGGGTGCTCCGGTGAGGGAGAGGGGAGACCGAGGCTACGAGGCGGCTCGCCGAACCTTGGGGAATGCTCTGGTGGTAGAGGAGCTGAAGGGGAAAGCACGAGGTCGCCGGATTCGAGATGGACAGAGGCGGCGGCCACGGCGGCGATGGAGATAAGAGAGGGGCTCCGCGCTCGAGGGGAGGCTCGGGGAGGGATGGTGGACTGCGAGAGAGCTCGGGGGCGCTATTTATAGCCGCGAGGAGAGCTCGGGAAGGAGAGGGAGGAGGTGTCACGTATCGGCGACGGCGCAGTGTCGGCAAACGCAGCCAAGGCTCACGGGAAGCGGCGGGAAGGCGACGAAGAGGATCAAGATGAGCAGCAGAGGCTCACGGAGACTAGAGGAGCTCGGGAACGAAAGGAGGAAGCAGACAGCTGGGAGGAAAGCGACGGTGCATAGGGGCGCTCACTGTTTGGTCAATGGCACGGCTCGCCGGAGAAGAAAACGAAGGGGGCCAGAGGTCCAGGGGGAAGAAGACGTCGAGGGGGAGCTGTTGGGCATCGATGGCGAGACCAAAGCCGGTCGGGGCAGCGATGCCGACTCGAACAGTGGCTAGACCATCGTTTTGGCTGGCATTGCCCGTGGTCACCATGGACAAAGCATGCTCTGGAGTTTTTATTGATGTAATGTCATGCCTACCGCGTAGTACTTTGAAGAGATAGTGTTACCATGGTAAAGAAACGAGCAAAGACACAGGGAGTAGAGTAAACCGAGCTCCACAAGTTCACTGCTGCAAACTTGGCCACACTCTAGAGAGTAAACCAGAGAGGGTAAAAGGTAAAATTTATGTCTGAGAGGCTTAGGGTGGAAAGGACTACGGTCCTGGTAATTTTGAGGTCATTTGGTCAAGTATTTACCATAGTTGCTGTACAACTACCAAATCTGACCTAGAAACTTAATCAGGAAGAAGCACTCACTAGGAGTGATGTATTGAGCTAAAACTTGGCCAAGCATGATGATTTGGAAATACCATGATGCTGTAAAACTTTCATACCAAATGGACTTGCCAACATGGTACTTGTTTCACAAACATCTCATCTGTCCAGAAACTTGAGAAAATTCCTCAAGGCAAATGGCTAATGGAAATGAGCCAAAATCTTGTGGAGAGGGATAATATGGATAGGAGAAGGTATGGAACAAGTTTCATATATAATGGAGCAAGATAAAGTACACTTGCTTCACAAGCTGAAAAATTGGACAAAAACCAAGAATTGCTCCTGTGCTCACATAGTTCAATGAAATGAACTGAATTTAGGTGGAGGCTAATGATTTGAGATACGTGAGAGGATGGACAAGTTTCATCCCATTTGGAAACTCTATGAAGGTACATCCTTCACAAAGTTGTGTTCTGGTCCGAAACTTTGAAAAATTTCACAGGGAGCTACGATGAATGGATTGAGCTAATATTTGGCGTACATGGGTTATTTATCCATGTTAATTACCCTGAAAAATTTCAGCTCAATTGGAGTTAGGAATAAAGAACTTCCTTTGCAAAATTCTAGAGAAGGCAGAAACTTGCATTGGATCATGTGCCCAGTTTTTGATCTGAGGAACATGAGATAAGGATGGAACTAGTGATTATATAGCAAGGACAAGCTCCACAATTTATGTGCGAAATTTCCCTGCTAGAAAAATGGTAGTTCCTTTAGAAAATGGCCGAAATGCAATATTAGCATTAAATAGGAAAAAGGAAATTTTCCTTATTTAATTATGGCCAATATACTTGCCAGAGTTTGGGTTAGGCATAAATATCAACTCGACCAATCTCATGAATTTAGGAGATGGCTACCTATGGCTTCAGATTTTATTCCTCAGAAAGGCAAGAAAAGGAATATATCACAATTCAAAAATATTGCATGGGACTTAGCAATAGTTTTGCATATCCAAGTTTCAGAAAGATGGGAGGATCTCTGGGAACAATTGGGAGGATCAACATATCAAGAAAAATGATGGCTCCCTTGTATTCACAAAGGAGATATCCAAATCCCAAAAATTTGAAATTAGGGTTTGAGAGGGTTGATATGATGCAGATGTGGGCTTGCCCACTGACAAATACATGAGCAAGGTTTTTTGGAAATGTTGAAAATGACAAGAATTCTCAGAGTCATCCAGCAAACATGAGTGCCAGGAAGGAATAACAGCACAAAAATTGATAACCCAATTTTGGGGCTATTACAAAATGGCTGCCATGTGGCGAATGGTTACCACTTAATCATCTTGCGGCTTGACACCGCACTAATTGACGACGTGAGTCGTAATTCAGTGGTTGGTTTGGCGGTTCTACCCCCACGAGCCCCGGCAGGCCCTGCCGGGGAGCCTCGGTTGCTTGCTTCTGGTGGTGGCCTCGCCCCTTGCCGATATCCTGCTTCTTAGGGTCAATCTTGGTCCTTCTGAGTTGCATGTTGGTTCTTCAAATCTCTTGGTTTTCCAATCTCTGACTAAAGCTAGTGCTTCAATCTTGATCTTGTGCCTGTGCACAGTTGGTCAACAGACCCAGGGTTTGTTGCACCGACAAACTGCAGCAAGCCAGCTGGTAACTCTTTTGAGGTGGCGCACATGAGTCCACATATTCACCATATCAATACAGCACTATGGATCTACTCCCGTCTCCCTACGAGAAGGCCATCCATAGTACTCACGCTTATCTTGCGCATTTTAGAGTATCCACTTTCAGTTGTCAATGAACTGCATAAGCAACCCAATAGTCCTTTACCGGGGACGCGGCTATTCGTATAGATCATGTTAACCCTGCAGGGGTGTACTTTTTCACACACGCTCTCGCCACTTACCGCCATGTAAACGTTATGTATCTCGACAACCTTCAAGCGGAAGCCCGGTGAGGGTGTCGGCCACACAAGACACACTACTGGAATCAGCTAGTTTGCCATCTGCCAGTTCTTTGCCGTCCGCTAGCGGACGGCAAAGAAGCTCTTTGCCATCAGCTTCCAAAAAGCGGACGGCAAAGAACTGGCTGATGGCAAAGACCAAGTTTGCCATCAGCCAGTTCTTTGCCGTCCGCTAGCGGACGGCAAAGATTCTTTGTCGTCGGCTAGCGGACGGCAAAGAGGGAGGGGCCCCACTGACGAACAGCAAAAAAATACCTAACGGGGCCCCCTCTTTGCCGTCCGCTAGCGGATGGCAAAGAGCAAGAAGGCGGACGGCAAAGTGCCGCGGACGGCAAAGAGGGAGGCCCCACGTAACGTTAACGGGGCCGCGCCCCACACCCCCCTCTCTCTCTCTTTCTCTCCCACCTCTCGCCACCCCGTTGCACCACGCCCCGCCGCCGCCCCAGCGTCCCCCGCCGCCGCCCCAGTGCCCCCGTCGCCGCCCCAGCGCCCCCCGCCGCCGCTCGGGCGCCCCCCCGCCCCGTCGGCCCCGCCGCCCCCGCCACCCTGCCGTCTGGGCGCCGGCACCTCCGCGCCCCGCCGCCCCGGCCGGGCCCGGCGCTGCCACCCCAGGCCGCCCCGCCCCCCTCCTCCGCCGCCCCGCCCCGCTCCTCCGCCGCCCCAGGCCGCACCGCCCCCCTCCTCCACCCTGCAGGTGAGCTTCTTCCTTTTTTTTTCTTTTTTTTTCTGTTTTTTTAGTTTTAGGTTTATGTTTAATTTAGATTTAGTTTTAGTTTTAGGATTAGTTTTTAGGTTTATAGGTTTAGTTTTAGTTTAGTTTTAGGTTTAGATTTAGTTTTTTTCTTTTTTTAGTTTTAGGTTTAGGTTTAGTTTAGTTTTAGGAAAGAAGAAAAAGAGAAAAAGAAGAGATCAGGAGAAGAAGAAGAAGAAGAAGAAGAGGAGGAGGAGAATAAAAAAGAAGAAGAGGAAGAAGAAGAAGAAAAAAGAGGAGAGGAGGAGAAGAAGAAGAGGAAAAAGGAAAGGAGGAAGAAGAAGAAGAAAAGAGAGGAGAGGAGGAGAAGAAGAAGACGAAAAGGGAAAGGAGGAAGAAGAAGAAGAAGAAGAAGAAGAAGAAGGAAAAAAAGGAAGAAAAGGAAAAAGAGGAAGAAGAAGAAAAGGAAAAAAACCCGACCCGACACGGCACCCTGACCCCGACCCGGTACCCTGACACGACACCCCGACCCCGAGACCCCGACCCCAACACCCCAACTCCGACCCCGACCCCGACCCCGACCCCGACACCCCGACCCCCCAAGCCTGACCCGACACCCCGACCCCGACCCCGACACCCCGACCCCGACCCGACACGGTACCCAGACCCCGACCCGGCACCCCGACCCCGAGACCCCGACCCCGACCCCGACCCCGACACCCCGACCCCGACCCCGACCCCGACACCCCGACCCCGACCCGACACGGTACCCAGACCTCGACCCGGCACCCCGACACGACACCCCGACCCCGAGACCCCGACCCCGACACCCCGACCCCGACACCCCGACCCCAACCCCGACCCCGACACCCCGACCCCGACCCCGACACCCCGACCCCCCAAGCCTGACCCGACACCCCGACCCCGACCCCGACACCCCGACCCCCCGAGCCTGACCCGACACCCCGACCCCGAGCCTGACCCGACACCACACCCCGAGCCCGAAACAACACCCCGACACCGACACGACACTACCTCGACATCGACACGACACCCCGACCCCCCGACCCCGAAACAGCACCCCGACCCCGACACGGCACCCCGACACCGACAGGACACCCCGACCACCGACACCTCCCGAAAAGGTTTCTTTGGCCTTCCAAAGGCCGACGGGGTCATATATTTGTGAATTATTAGTTAGGTCATATATTTTTCGATTTTGTTATGAAAAACATCATATATAATTGTGTTGATCGTGTAGTTTTAAATGTGCAGTTGTTTCATCGCTGCGAGGTTTGGTGTTCGACAACCTCGCCATGCGTTTGACGAGCTTTGCCCCTTCGTTTGTGGGTGAGCACAAATGACAAGTCCTCCTCCCCCATTAATTATTTGATCTATTCCGATGAAACTTGATAGCTAGCTATATATGTGTCTTGAATCATCAGTATGCGTAACCAATATGTGTCTCCCGTTCGAAAGCGTCATAGTTATAAATATGCATGCATTTGCATATTTATAACCTTGATTCTTTCGAATTGTCCAACGCTATCCATGGACAGCCCGAGTATGTGTAGATTGGGTTCGTTTTTCCATATGCTTTGCTCCGGATCCGACGCATATATTTCGTCAGTGCCTCCCCTGTTGTTCTCCGGGTACACATCCTCTCTGTTTATTGCAGAGACGTGTATCAGGAGAACAGCGGGGAGGTGCTGCCGAAATTTTGCGTCGAATCCGGAGCATAGCATGGGAAAATAAACCCAATCTACACATACACGGGTGGGATTAGGACCTATCATTACCTATTAGAGTGTAGGTTGCATGGACGTAATAAAATTTACAAAGTAGATCAACTGATGAATATATACATGGTGAATTACATATATAATTGTTGTGTGTCCAGTAGCTCTGAAAGTCAAGATGAGTGACCGTGCTTGGATGTATACCGGTCACACTGGTCAGAACAAATGGAGCGCTGAATGGTTCACAAAAACTAAGGGGTTTGTGCAAGCCGCATTTGCAAATGGCCAAAAGAAAACCTGGTGCCCCTGTTTCCGGTGCGGCAATTGGGAAAAGAAGACAGAGGCTGAAATGGGCAAACACCTGCAGAAGAGTGGTTTTACGGCCGATTATACGGTGTGGACATTTCATGGTGAGTCTGCCCAACGTGACCGAGCTGAGGTGGATCGTCGTCGCACCGACGAGCATGGTACCGGGATGGAAAACATGGTGCAAGGCTATGATGATGCTCGGGATTCGGACGAGGAGATGGAGGAATCTGCAAAGGCCTTCAATGAAATGTTGGAGTCTTCGAAACGTCCGCTCCACGAGCACACTGAGCTTTGTCAGTTGGATGCCATCTCACAAGTAATGGCTCTGAAGGCTCAGTTCAACTTGGGCAGAGAATGCTATGACGCAATTATGACAGTATTTGGACGCTTTCTACCCAAAGGCCATGTAATGCCTGCAAACCTGTACCAGTCGGACAAAATCCTCCGTGCACTGAAGATGCCCTATGAGAAGATACATGCCTGTGAGAAAGGATGTGCCTTATTTAGGCTTGACTATGCGGACTTGAACTATTGTCCCATTTGCAAGTCTTCCAGGTATATTGTGGTAGACAACGGTATGGGTGAGAAGACACAGACCAAAATCCCCGTTAGTGTTCTTCGGTATATGCCAATCTTACCAAGACTTCAACGTCTTTTCATGGTCGAAGAGACGGCCAGACAGATGACATGGCACAAAACAGGCAAAAGAACCGAACTAGATGCAGATGGGAATCTGATGATGGTACACACATCGGATGGTGTTGTGTGGAAAAAGTTTGATGAATTACATGCTGACAAAGCGGCAGATCCGAGGCATCCTCGAGTCGGCATCAGCACGGATGGGTTCAGTGTGTTTGGTATGACGGCGGCCCAATACAGTTGTTGGCCCGTATTTGTCTTTCCACTCAATCTCCCCCCCGGACAGATTATGCAAAGAAAGAACATTTTCCTGACGTTGATAATTCTAGGACCCAACTATCCGGGCAAAAATATGAATGTGTACATGCAGCCGCTTAAGGACGAATTGCAAGAAGCCTGGGATAATGGGTTCAAGACATACGACTCCTTTAGCAAACGGAACTTCATAATGCGTGTCTGGTACATGTACTCGACGCATGACTTGCCGGCGTATGCGCTATTCGTTGGCTGGTGTGTGCATGGAAGGTTCCCGTGCCCCACATGCAAGGGAGCTCTTGAGTTTTGTTGGCTTCAGGCCGGTCGCAAGTTTTCTTGCTTCGACATGCATAGACAGTTCCTGGATCCTCGCCATAAGTTCAGGAAAGACAAGAAGAACTTCATCAGGGGTAGAGTTGTCAAAAACTCTACACCACCTGCATTGACAGGCCAACAGACCCTGGATCAGTTAAACGCTCTCGAGCCAGATCCACAACGTCCAGGGTACTTCAAGGGGTATAATACTAAGCATGCGTGGACTCACAAAACATGCTTATGGGATCTGCCTTACTTCAAAGACCTCCTTTGCCCACACAACATCGACGTGATGCACACTGAGAAGAATATCGCCGAGGCACTTTTTGGTACATTGTTCGGCATAGATGGGAAGTCAAAGGATAATATTAAGGCTAGAGTCGATCTAGAGGCGCTATGTGATAGGCCGTTACAAAACATGAAAGAACCGAAAGGAAAGGAGAACTGGACGAAGCCAAAGGCATGGTTCAATCTTGGAAGGCCAGCTATGAGGGAAATTCTCTTATGGGTGCAATAGCAGTTGATGTTCCCCGATGGGTATGCAGCGAATCTAAAGAGGGGAGCGAATCTTGATAAACTGAAGATATTTGGTCTCAAGAGTCATGATTGGCACATATGGATTGAGCGGGTAATGCCGGTGATGTTGCGTGGCTTCATCCCTGAGGATGAATGGCTAGTACTGGCAGAACTCAGCTATTTCTTCCGTGTTCTTTGTGCGAAAGAACTATCGCCTGGCGTGCTAGAAGAAATGGAAGAGTTGGCGCCGGAGTTGATCTGCAAGTTAGAGAAGATCTTTCCACCGGGCTTCTTTAATCCAATGCAGCATTTGATTTTGCATCTCCCGACCGAGGCAAGATTGGGGGGGCCCGTGCAAAATCGTTGGTGCTACCCAACTGAGAGGATGCAGAAGACGCTTCGAGAAAAATGTAAAAATAAACGTAGAATTGAAGCATCGATGGCTGAGGCATTCATCACAGAGGAGGCGGCAAACTTCGTAACAGCGCACTACGAAGCCAAAAATCGTCATTTGCATAATCCGAAGCCTCGGTACAATGCTGACGAGCCTAAAAAGGGTGGATCCAACCTCAGCCTATTCAAAGGGAATCTCGCACCAGCTAGTGTTTCACATCCAGTATCTTTGGATAACGAATAATGGCGGACCATTTCGTTGTATATCTTCAACAACCTGATAGAAGTGCGGCCGTACATCGAGTAAGTTCTCGGTACATTGTTTCGCAACTTCTATTTCCTTTGAACTACTCTTATTCCTGGATATGTCATACAGTCGATACGTCGCCATATTCTCGTATGGAGCGGAGATCCAAAAGGATTCCGTCGAAGAGTGTGAGCTTCTCGCAAAGCAAGGAGGTGGCTATCCCGGTTTCATCTCTTGGTTCAAACAAACGGTAATTTCTATTAGACAATTTCATATCATTCGCTAATTTGTGCATAATGCAACAATCCTTTCATATTAAACTTGTAGGCTAATTCAGAGTCTATGGACACCGAATTGAGACAAGTCGCTAATGGTTTTGACTATAAGGTCCGTTCATTTGACAAGTACGACATCAACGGGTATCGCTTTCGTACCTATGGCAAAGAGCTATCTATGGCCAACCGAAAGTCAACAAATTGTTGTGTATCTGCTATCGGCGAAGGAGGTACCGAGTATTATGGGAGAGTTGAAGCAATTTATGAACTTCTGTTCTATGGTGAAAATCCACCGAATGTCGTAGTCTTCAAATGTTATTGGTTTCAGCCGAAGGAGACTAGAAGGACTCATGAACATGTAGGGCTAGTTGAAATCAACCAAAGCACTCATTTAGATGTTCCTGATGTCTATATTATGGCTCAACAGGCGACCCAAGTATTCTATCTACCGTGGGCCTGCCAAACTAATCCAAATCTGAAAGGTTGGGATGTCGTTTATGAAGTGCCGCCACGTGCTAGACTTTCTCCCCCAAAGGAAGAGGATTATGAACCTCACATTAACCCAGCCACATATGAAGGAGAATTCTTCCAAGAGACACGTCTTTCCAAAAAGCGTTTCAAGAACCGCTATACTTCACCCCAAAACATTGAAGTAGACAGCGACAATGAATCCGACATCACCCCAGAGGAGGAACAAGAAGAGCAGGAACAAGAAGAGGTTACTGCTGCGGATGACCTGTCAATGCTTGACCGATTACGTCAAGGTGGCCTTGCACATGTTGATGCCAATGAACCCTATGAGCCCGTCATTGATTATAGTGATGATGATGATTATGCATTTATTGATGATACTGATCGAGATTATTAGTAGTGTCAGGTATTACATTTTTTTATGTTGTACTTGATGATGATACACTTAAGTGATACACATATTATTATTCATGTCGGTCTTTTTTTATGTTGTACTAATTTCGTTTACTGTTTGTCATGGCAGGTGTTGAAAGATGGTGGGCGCTGGTCGAGAGCGTGGTCTGAGGTCTTCCATTCCAGACGCACCTCTCCGCCGAGCGTTGCTGGACAGTATGGCCACACCGCCGGGCCCTTCTTCGTCGACCGCGGTGCCCAGCAGGGGACGAGGTAGGAAGAGAGGAGGTGGGGCACGTGGTCGTGGGAGAGGAGGTAGGGTGACTGCTACGACGCCTTCCTCGCCGCCACCTCCAGCCGTTTCACCCGAGCACGTGACTGCTAGGGTGGACTCGTCCGAGGAGGAGGCTACACGGACTCCGGTCCACGAGCCTCCGGTCCACGGGTCTTGGGCCCATGAGCCTCGGGTCGACGGGCCTTCGGCCCACGTGACCCCGGAGGAGCACATGTCCGGATGGGGTACCTAGCCGGATCAGCCCGAGGAGCCGAGTGGCCATGCTGATGATGGCGGGGAGCCGACTGATCTTGAGGAGGAGGGGGGCACCGTCTACCAGCGTGGTGCTACACGGCTCCCGTCCGTGCCGGTGACCCGCGAGCAGAGGTGGTTGATTTTCCCTGATGGGGAGAGGTACGTAAGTGCATTTAATATTTTTGTACCTTGTGCATTCACGTTTTTTCAAATAACTAATGCGTTGGCCTTGTCATGCTGCAGGGGTTGGGACCACCATCATAGTGTCCGCCGGCCCAACTCCGTCCTTGGAGTTCTTTGCCGGCAAAACTTCCCAGGGTTTGTCACGTTGCCTGGTGAGGGTCGGCTTCCAGAGCTTGGATTGAGCTGGGAGCACTACGTGGCTGCCCCGGCCCCGCCGGATGAGATTATCGACGGTGTCGTGTGCAACACGAGGGCAGACATGGTGATCAGAAAGTTCTGGGTAATTTCTCCTTTACACATTTAAAAATCTTCAACTAGCTAGTTATTAATTGTACTAATCAATATTGTCTCATTTGATTGCAGACATTCTACAGGTGTGAGGAGGGATACGAGGAGGACGCGGCACATGTTATCGAGAACGTCTGCAAGCGCCTACTCCAGAACTTACGGCACGAGGCTCGGGTGCAGGCTGTTCGAGACTACTACGCCTTGCGTGGTATCAAGAAGACCAAGCCGGCGTGCCGCGATAAGTTCCTGAGTAAGGAGCAGTACATGAAGGTAATTCTTAAGGCCTTCTCTACTTAAGTTCCTTCATTTAGTAATTCTTAGCCGTAGCGCTCAAGTTTCTATTTGCTAACTTAGGCGCCTCCGAGATGGTGTGCGGATCGGATGGATTGTTGGGAGGTGTTGGTCGATGAGTGGTGCTCACAACGATGGCTAGCCCTCCACAACGAGGCCAAGGACAAACGTGCCCAAATGGAAGGTGTGCCACACCATCAAGGAAGCTCCAACTTATATCAGTTCGGGCGCCACTGGGTATGTGGTTTGCTTCATGATTCATGCAATTCTTTCATCATGCTAGCTTGAGCCCTTTAATTACTAATTTTCATTGTTTCTCTCTTTCAGGCACGCTACAATAAGGCGGATAAGGTGCCAGAGGTGTACGACCTGTATGCCATGGCCCACACTGCCTCTTTCAAGAAAGTCAAGGCTTTCTCTCAGTCTGACCTCGATGATGCAAACAACTTCACCAACATCTCCTCCCACAACAAGCTCGTGAGATATAGAGATGAGGGGAAGGCGAGGAAAGGGGAGGACTTTAACCCGAGCCAGGGTCCCATTGATCCAGAGCTGTTGATGATATCTGGTGGCGGGAGGTCCCATGGCTCCATAGCCATTGGAGATGGACTTATCCGTTGTCCTAGCACTCTCCCAGAGATCAAGGCGCGCCAGTCGAGCTCCGCTCCTGAGATAAGGCCTCGTGAACGGCCAGTGCAACTCACCATCAAGGTTAGTGATACGTACTCAGTTATCTTTCTCCATTACATTGTGTGCGCTTCCATCAATGATTACAAATGGTCATGTGAGTGGTGTTGCAGGCTGCTATACAGAGTGAGAGAGATAGAACGGAGAAACTTCTGGCGGAGGCGGCGGAGAGGCAGCGGGAGTTGGAGGAGAGGACGACAAAGATGATGGAGGAGGAGAGGGCACGGAATGACATGCAGGCAAGGGCCATGTACGAGCTCCTTGTGGTAAGTTTCTTCTGCAGATTAGCCAAAACATTCATGTAGTGTTTGTCTCATTACTAACTAGTATGACTGAGTCATCAAAACCAAATGTGCAGTCTGTGTGCGAGAAGACAGGTCAGACCGCTCCGCCGATGCTAGTGATTGCTCCTGGGACCACGGTGAGTTTTATTGAATGGACATTACTTGCTAGTCTTAACATTTGAGTGTCATCATGCTAACAAGACATTGGAAATGATCTTTGGTGCAGCGTAACTCCAGACAAGCATCGCACGATCCTTCTCCAGCTACCGACACGAGCCACCCCGCTCCTACACCTCCTACATCTTGGTAAGTTTATCTAGTGTTTTGCTTAACACATGCATAAAGACCTAGACTTAGCTTTATTTCCTCCAATGCTTACCATAATGACCTAGACTTAGCTTCTTCACCTCCAAAATGACTTAATAAGCTTACTGACCTCCAAAACCATCCATTTTACCTAAGTTAGCTCTAAAACGATCTGTACTTAGCTTACTTATGTCAAAAATTGCATAATTAGCTTAGTTAGCTTATAGACGATCCATTTTACCTAAGTTAGCTCTAAAATGACCCATTTTACCTAGGTTAGCTTATAAATGATCCAGTTCATCCAAGTTAGCTCAAAAATGACCCATTTTACCTAGATTAGCTCCTAAATGATCCATTTTACCTACGTTAGCTTTAAAATGACCCATTTCACCTAGGTTAACTCCAAAATGACCAATCTTACCTAGGTTATCTCATAAACAATCCATTTCAACTAATTTAGCTCATAAACGATCCATTTCACCTAGGTTACCTAAAAAACGATCCATTTCACCTAAATTAGCTCTTAAATGATCCATTTCACCTAAGTTAGCTCAAAAAGATCCATTTCAACTAAATTAGCTCATAAATGATCCATTTCACCTAAGTTAGCTCAAAAAGATCCATTTCAACTAAATTAGCTCATAAATGATCCATTTCACCTAAGTTAGCTCAAAAACGATCCATTTCAACTAAGTTAGCTCATAAATGATCCATTTCATCTAAGTTAGCTAAAAAAGATCCATTTCACCCTAGTTACCTGAAAAACGATCCATTTGACCTTAGTTAGCTCATAAACGACCCATTTCAACTAAGTTAGCTCATAAATGATCCATTTCACCTTAGCTAGCTCATAAACGACCCATTTCAACTTAGTTAGCTCATATATGATCCATTTCACGTAAGTTAGCTCATAAATGACATACTCTTCTTGTTCTAGTCTTCTTCTTGTTCTACTCTTCTTGTTCTAGTCTTCTTCTTGTTCTACTCTTCTTGTTCTAACTTTCTTATTTTTCATTTTGCAGAGATCATTCACTTGACGAAAGCTTGCATAGATGGAGTGCTCCTTATCCCTTTCTCTGTTTCTTTTGTATCGTTGAACTTGTTATGTATGATGGAACTATGCATGTAATATATATGGTTGGATGATGAAGTTATGTGTTGGATATCTTATATGTTTGCTCTGTAATGGCCTTTTGAAATATATCTATATATGTCATCTATATTTGTGATGAAAATTGTTGGATTTAATAAAAAAAGATAAAAGAGCCAATATGCAGGCTCTTTGCCGTCTGCCACCGACGGCAACGGGCTCTTTGCCGTCTGCCGCGGACGGCAAATAAGGCACGTGGCATCCAGCTGTGCTTCCTGGGAGCTGACCCGTTTGGTCAGTTTGCCTACAGTGGCAGACGGCAAAGACTTTGCCATCAGTGGCAGACGGCAAAGAACCTGCCATGTAGTGACGTGTAGATGACATCATACGGCGGACGGCAAAGACACTAGAAAGTTTGCCGTCAGCGGCGGACGGCAAAGGCCTGCCGTTAGCCACTTAACGGACTGACAGCGCAATTATTGCCGTCCGCCTTCTTTGCCGTCTGCCGCGCTCTCTTTGCCGTCTGCGGCGGACGGCAAAGACTTTGCCATCAGTAGCAGACGGCAAAGTAGCTGTTTACCGAAGCCTACTTTGCCGGAGCCTTTTGCCGTCCGCGGCTGACGGCAAAGGCCTTTGCCGTCCGCCGTTCATGCCTTTGCCGTCCGCCGTGGCGGACGGCAAAGTAGCTGATTCCTGTAGTGACACTAGTCCAGGTTTATCGCCTATTCGGGTTCCATCCGCAAGGGAGTCTGGCCGAGGTTTCCATCAGGGCCCCAAACGATGTGAGCAGGGTTCCCAAGCCCACTATCCGGGTGCCACTTGGTACACCATGACACTGCACCTAGTCTGTCCTAAGCTCACCTGTACCGGGTGCCGCTTGGTAGACTACTAGCACTACCTACAAACACCAGAAATTAGTTGCAACTCCTGGACAGAGATCGAGGCGATTAATAAGTCGAGAGAGCTTGGAGTGCCCGGAGCCCAATGTGTGGTAGTAACTGTCTTGGATCACAAACACAGAACTCAGTTCCCGAGGAGGGTCCCAATGAGACAACCCACAGTAGGAGATGTTCACACCATGCCAAACCATCCCAGATGAATCAGACCTGACACAACTCTAAGCATAGCAGGCATAGCAAGCAAGCATGAATGAGTAGGCACATCATGGCTCAAACAACTCCTACTCATGCTAGTGGGTTTCAACTATTTACTGTGGCAAAGACAGGTCATGCAAAGGAAAGGGGGTTCAACTACCGCAACATGTAACAGTTGAAGCGTTGTTGTCCTAATGCAGTAAAAGAGAGCAAGAGCGAGAGAGTGGGATTGTATCAGAATGTTCAATGGGGGTTGCTTGCCTGGCACTTCTGAAGATAGTATTGTGTCTTCATCAGTGTCATCGATCACATCGTCGGAACAACGTCTAACTGAGAGGGGACAAACACCGACAAACAAGAGGGAACACAATCGATGCAATGCAACAATATGATGCGTGATCATGACATGGCAATATGCTGTTGGTTGAGTTAATGTAACTAGCAACCAGATTGGATGAAGTTGTTTTGAACCAAAGTTTCAAATTCAAACTCCATTTGTGGTTATTTAAATGTCATTCATTTTATTTGTCCTAAACAGTAGCAAAATATTGTTCTAACATGCATGATAATGGTACAAATGCAGAGATTGAATTTTTCTGATAATTTTTCATATATAAATTATTTTCATCTGAGCTATATATTATTTTCTATGATTTTTAGAAGTTTTAAACATTTTCTGGAATTTTCCTAGTTATTTAAATTAAACTAAATCCAGAAAATGACTTATTGCGTCAGCATAGCGTCAGTGTGACGTCAGCAAGTCAACTGGGTCGGCCAGGTCAAACCTGACCGGTGGGACCCATTGGTCAGTGACCCAGGGCTGGTTAGGGTCGCTGACACGTGAGGTCGGTCAAGGGCCATGTCAGCAAGGTCAACGCTGACATGTGGGGCCACTGTGATTAAATTAAACTAAATAGGAATTAACTGTGGTTAATTAAGGGCATGGTGCCCATATGTGAGTGACTAGTGGGGGGATTAGCGTGGTCATTAGTGCTAATCCGACTTTAGCCGGAGTTAGGCCGTCGGCGAGGTGCCGCGACAGCGGAGGACTGCGGGTTTCGCCCTCCGGCGACCAAACGCCGCGTGGAGAGGCTCTATGGGTTCCAGGCGCTCGTGCGCATCCAATGGTGCAAGCGGTGTGACCTGAAGTGGCCGGAAATAGAGCCGGCGGTGAGGTATGCGGCGGCCGGACCTCGGGCATCACTGGGTTAGGTGCTACGGCGCGTCTTAGGTCGAGTTGGTGTGGTCTGCGGCTTCCTGGGGAGGCACTGAGCACACCTATGTGCTCAGGTGCGACGTGTGGTTGCTCTAGCCATGGAGGTGAAGATAGCCGGCGGCGGGGCTCTCGGGCGCATTAGCTAGCGGGGGTCAGAGGAGGGTATTGATGACGGGATGAGGGGGAAATGACTGGGGGCTCATAGTGTATCCGACGGCGTGGTCGTCGAGGTCGGGGACGGTCGGGTTACTGTGAATTGACGGAATCGAGCGCCGGTGCGGAAGCTCGAAGACGATGGCAAGGACGGCGATGCGGGGCGTCCAGCGATTCTTGGCTCGGTGATGAGGTCGAGGATGAAACAGCGGGGCATACTGGCGCGTCAGTGAGGCGTGTGGTAGCCGGTGGCTGCGGCGGTGCTCGTTGGCGTTCTCGGGCGCCCATGAACACAGAGAGGGGAGGGAGTAGAGGAGGGGAATGAGCTCGAGGGGGAGTGGGAGGGGGTCAGGGGTGTCGTGGCCCTTGGGGCTGTCTCCAGCACCGAGCAAGCAGGCAGGAGGTGGCCTCGCTCTTGCAGGCATGCCGCGGGCACGCGCCCTCGCCTACTGGCGCAAGGTGGAAGATGACGAGGGAGCCCCTGGTGGGCTTGGCAACCAGCTGGGCTAGCTACAGGTAAGGCCCAGGTGGGTTTCTCTCTCTGGTTTCTATTTCGCTTCACTTTTTCTATTTTTTTACAGTTCGTTTCTGATTTAGTTTTAAAACCAAATCAATTTTATAGATCCTGAAAATATTTGTGGGCGGTAACTGAATTGCTTCTGAGGCCCTTAGAAAGTTTTAGAATATTTGGAGCTACCAAATATTTTATAAGAATTAGTAGCTCCAATTCAAATACAATATGAGTTAATTCAAAAATCCAGAAATGTCCTAGAAATATGTGCACCATTTTTGGCAGAGGGTATGGACTTTTGTGAAGGGAATTTTGGGTTAATTGAAATCATTTTCAGTTGATCTTGGTATTTTTAGGGGGGGTGCTGGGGTTTGTTGATCCCCATTTCAATTTTCAAATAATTTAAACATGATGCATGGATGCATATCAATGACAAGGAAAGGCCAAGATAGGGCTGTGACAACTCACCCCCACTAAAAAAGAATCTCGTCCTGAGATTCAAGACGTGAGGTAAGAGGAAAGGGGGTCAAAAAGCTATCACAATCTTTAGGATCCAACTGCCCCATCTTCATCTTGACATCTTTGCCTTCGAGAACTTCATTCAACATGATGACGATAGAAAGAAACTCTACTGGAGTCCATCTTCTCGAAGATTGAGCAATTCAAGATAAACCCGTGGAATGAGACGTCGAAATGTCTCTTGAGCTGAGACAGAAAACACACTTCAAGAGGGGTGGAAGTAACAGACGACGAAGGTTCAATTTGGCAGGCAACAATTCCACGCTTAAGTAGATGGTGAGTATGTGTCAAAGTAGCGAGGAGTTAATTGCCATGATTCCATAATGGGGCACCTTAGGGAGGGTGACTCGTAGAATTATTCCCTTAAGTAGCAAAAAGAATTACTTTTGATATCTAGATCATTGCAATTCTCTATACCAGCCTAAGGCAAATCTCAATCGACCGTTTGAAGGAGTTCGGAAGAATGGCATACTCATACTAAAA
The DNA here is from genome assembly GCF_056163025.1 of Triticum urartu. Classification (NCBI taxonomy): domain Eukaryota; kingdom Viridiplantae; phylum Streptophyta; class Magnoliopsida; order Poales; family Poaceae; genus Triticum; species Triticum urartu. Next base: position 396,801,634 of record NC_141879.1, on the reverse strand, counting down.
TGGATGATGTGGACTACATTGTTGAAGACAACGTAGTGGATGATTTTTTCTTATCATCGGAAATGGATGGGACCCATGGTAAGCCCACTTTTGAAGGTAATCCTGAGTAGTAATTACCAGGAAGGCAGACCATAGTAGAATGTCACAATGGCGGGTGCAAGCTGGGGACAAACTGCGAATGTTGGGAGTTTTCCAACCATCATATCTGCCTGAGATTCAGATCTAGTTGGTAATGGGATATTTTAGACGACATGTCTGGAAAAGAAGGTTTGCAACACAAATCGATGAGACGATGTTGTGAGATTCTTGGGAAATGAACTACAATAGCAAGCTCCAAAACATGAGATGGTTCTGCTACACACATGTGAACACGCTATCCCAGACAAGCATGACCACATGGTAGTCTTCCAACAAAACACTACCGAGTTCAAGTGGGGAACCATCACCAAGATATCGAAGTCTTGTGCATTACCATGGATTAGCATTTAACTCATTTTCCTTGACCAAATCAGTCAGTGGCTTGGTGTGCTAGGAATTACATATGGAATGGAGGTGGCCAAACCTATAAAACCATAAAATACTTCACGCATGCATGACTGACTTGGGATGATTCCAAAGGAAGCAAACAAACTTTCTCGAAGTCACGACGACAACTTACACCAAATACACATCAATTAGAGGAAGTCACTTCTTTCATCCAAACATATGCTTCATGAGCTAGCATGAAGAAATGCTTTCATAAGTTTCCAACACTAGCTTAATGTTCAAAAAAATCATGGAGAAGATAAGGATGTTGTCGATGGGCTCAACCAAAATTCATCCAGGTTTCCATAAAAATGGAATAGCACAATTTTGTGAATAAGGTGATAGCATTGGTCAGACCCAAAGGATAAAATGGTATATGCTCGAGGAAACAACCACGAGTAAGACAAAATTATGAACATTGTTGGTTCTGATTTGATTTGATGATAGCCCATGCTCAAATCAAAGATTGGATAAGATAATAGCGCCGGCAACTGATCACGAGGATCAATCAATGAGGATATCATCTTTCTTGAACACACACACACACACACACAAAGATATCCCTTAGTGATGAACTAAGTCGGACAAGCTTCCATCTTCCAACTCTCCAAGTTGTTGTTTAGCTCACCCAACTAGTTCAGGGTATCCAACACAAAATCTGGGAGAAAGGGTGGTCTAGAGGGATAAACCAACTTGATCACGAGCTCAACATAATGGTCAGGGGTCAACCTGGTGATACTTCCGAGAAGATATTCGGAAAATCGCGAACCACCTATATATTACTAAGCTCGAGAACAGTCTTGCTTTTCAGGGCAAGATGATATGATCAAAAGAGCGAGGGATTGAGACAATCCTAACTCATTGATCGAAGAGTGCACCAGAAATAAGGACTAGGTAGCACAATCAATCTTAGGATGGTGATTCAGTAACCAACACACTAAAAATGAGATTATCGTCCATTAACTACCAAGCAATGGGGTTGCTAGGAGTATTCATTTCACACATCACGGTTCACTTGTCGGCATTCCGGTCACAACAACACATAGACCGAGTGTAACGCCCCAGGTGTAACATTCCATAATTGTAACTCCAACTCTTGCCATTTCCGGCTATGTTATATGTTATTTCCTTCGTGGTTGGGTTTTGCCCTCATTTTTGCATTTTGTTCATGTCATGCAGTTCATCTCATGTCATCATGTGCATCTCATTTGCATTCGTGTTCGTCTCATGCATCCGGTCATTTTCCCCGTAGTCCGTTTCAGAATCCGACACTCCCACATGCACCCATTGCACCTCTCAGATCTCGTTTCGTGAGCATTAGAAAAACGTTCTCGGAATGGGCCAAGATTTTTCGAGTGGCCTTGGTACATGACCGGTAGGCCGCCTGTCAAAGTTCATTCCATTTGGAGGTAGTTTGATGCCCCAACGGTTAACCGGGTAACCGCAAAAACCCCTCTCTTTTTGCAGCCCAACACCCCTCTACAACATCCCACTAGCCTATCTAAACCCCCTCCATACTATGCATCGTTGGATCACGATCGTGTGGGCGAAAACGACACCTCATTTGGACTCTCCTAGCACCCCTACCTATAAATAGACCCTCTCCCCCGAAATTTGCAGATCAAACCCTAGCCACCACCACCTCCGCGCCGCCGGACACGTCTGTGCTCACCGGACGCGTCCGCCGCCACCGCCCGCACCAATCGTAGTGTGCCAAGTGGCCTCCGCCCACTCCCACCGCCACCGGCCCGCCAGGCCCGCGCGGGGCCCTCATGTGCGCCCCGACGCTGCCGCCGCCTACCTCGCCCCGACGCTGCCGCCCGCCTAGCTCCGATTTGCGCATATGATATATTGAAATGTTCATCTCGTGATGCTCTTCATGTTAGTGTCATTTGCATGAATGTCATTGTCCATATGGATGCTCTAATATTCATTGCAAAAGTGCTATATGATGTCTGTTGGAAACCATCATAACTTGCTGATTTCTCATTTTCATAGCATTTTGTGTGTGCATCCTTTGAGCATCATGTCTACATGTTTTAGGAGCACCTTCATGCCATATTTCTTGTGGTGCAAGCCTTGTATTTTTATGAGCTCTATGGTGACTAGCACAAGCATGCAAAGTTGCCTATATGATGTTGCTAATTTCAGACACTTAGTATTTCTGCTAAGTATTTTCCTGCTACATTGTGTTGCTATGTTGACTTGTTGCCACAAGTAGATCCATGCATATTTTATGAAGTTCAGTAAGGATGTTTGGAAGATATGGTTATGCTCTATCCATTCTTTCTTTGGTTGTAATTATGGGGTATTATAGCTTGCCATTACCATGCTTTACTTTTGCTAAATATTGTTATTGCCAGTTGGTTTACAGGAAGTGCATTTTTGCCATGTGTTTTTCTAGTGATCCATGCACCCTATGAACTTTCTCTTGCCATTTTTAGCTTCATAAATGTGTCTTCTTATTGTAGGTTACCTTGTGATACCATGAAATGCTTTGGGGTGAGTGGCATGAGCTTGCAAAGTTGCTATCATGAATCTATTTCTGCCATGCCATGTTTTCTACTAAGTCTGAATCTGTTCATATCACTTGCCATGTTTGCATTGATGCTACCATCTTTTTCGTGCATCTTTGGCTCAAGTTTAGTAAGGGAGTTTTGTTCATTGCCTTTAGTACTAGCATGCCATGCCCTTGTTTGCCATGATATGATCCTGTAGCATGTTGTTTGCTAGCTCTAAACAAGTCTGTAACCCGATTGTCATTTGCATTTTTGCCATGCTATTTTAGGCTTTCTCTAGTGAGTTCTAGCAAGAGCTCAGTGTTCATGATTTGTAGAGCTTCACTTGTACTTTACTGCCATGTGCTTTGTTGCTATGTTGGAGTGCTGTAGCATAGTTTCTTGTTGCATCTTAAGTGCTATGATACTGTTAAGCGCAGTTTTGCATCGTTCTTGTTCTGCTCGTCATTTGCAAACCGTGCATCTGTTTCCGGTGATCCTTATATCGATTTCGACCGAAATCACTCCATGTTTCCAGTGGCATGCTTGGTTTGCCAAGTTGATGTCATCACCATCTTTTTCCTTCTGGAGTACCCATGTGCATTGCACATCCTATCTTGCATTCCATGCCATGTCTTGCATCATGTTGCTTGTGCATTGCACCGTGATTGATTGTTGTTCTGTTGCTTGTGTTCTTGCTTTGGGTAGAGCCGGGAGACGAGTTTGTGAATGGGGTTCCTGTTGAGTACGTTTATGAGGAGCAAGCTTTCGACAACCCTGAGAACTTTGTAGGCAAGATGATCATTACCCCCGATATCACTTGTATCTTTGCTTGCTAGTTGTTCGTTGTATCGCTACGTCACGCTACCTACCACTTGTTTATCATGCCACCCATATTGCCATGTCAAGCCTCTAACCCACCTTCCTAGCAAACCGTTGTTTGGCTATGTTACTGCTTTTTCTCAGCCCCTCTTATGGCGTTGCTAGTTGCAGGTGCCTTGTAGGTTGTTCCATGTGGGAACATGGTTTATGTTGGGATATCACAATATCTCTTGTTTAATTATAGCATCTATATACTTGGCAAATGGTGGAACGCTTGGCCTTTTGATCGGTGTTTTGTTCCACCCGCCCTAGTTTCCGTCATACCTGTGTTATGTTCCTTGATTTTGCGTTCCTTACGTGGTTGGGGTTATGGGACCCCCTTGACAGTTCGTTTTGAATAAAACCCCTCCAGCAAGGCCCAACCTTGGTTTTACCATTTGCCTAATAACAACTAAAATTTTGCCTAGGGAGTAATTAACCCGAGGATTTTATAAATCAACCCCCCAGGCCAGTGCTCCTCTGAGTGTTGGTCCGAACCGGGCAACCTGTGGGGCCACATTGGGGAAACTCGAGGGTTCGTTTTACTTGTAGCTTGTCCCATCCGGTGTGCCCTGAGTACGAGATATGTGCAGCTCCTATCGGGATTTGTCCGCACATTCGGGCGGTCTTGCTGGTCTTGTTTTACCATATCGAAATGTCTTGTAACCAGGATTCCAAGACTGATCGGGTTATTCCGGGAGAAGGAATATCCTTCGTTGATCGTGAGAGCTTGTGATGGGCTAAGTTGGGACACCCCTGCAGGGTATAAACTTTCGAGAGTCGTGCCCGCGGTTATGTGGCAGATGGGAATTGGTTAATATCCGGTTGTAGAGAACCTGACGCTTGACTTAATTAAAATGCGCTAACCGCGTGTGTATCCATGATGGTCTCTTTTCGGCGGAGTCCTTGAAGTGAACATGGTTGGGTTATGTATGAACGTAAGTAGTTCAGGATCACTTCTTGATCACTTCTAGTTTACGACCATGGCGTAGTTTCTCATCTTACTCTTGTACTCGTATGTTAGCCACCATATTTTCTTAGCGCTTGCTGCAACTCCACCTCATAACCACAGACTACCCATAAGCTTAAATAGTCTTGATCTCACGGGTTTTGAGATTGCTGAGTCTTTGTGACTCACATATATACTACCAAAACAGTTGTAGGTGCCGACGATACCATTGCAGGTGATGCCACTGAGCTCAAGTGGGAGTTCGACGAAGACCTTGGCCATTACTATGTTTCATTTTTGGATGATCAGTAGTGGTGCCCAGTTGGGACAATCGGGATTTAGCATTTGGGGTTGTCTTCTTTTCATTTGGTTCCGTCCGTAGTCGGACTATGTGTGTACTCTGAATGATGTATGGAATTTTTGATCATTGTGTAATGTGGCGGTCCATTACATGGGATTGTGTGAAGATGACCCTTATTGCGACAAGACCATAATGTGGTTATGCCTCTAAGTCATGCCTCGACACGTGGGAGATATAGCCACATCTTGGGTGTTACAACGAGGAATGAATAATGATGGCGAGAGGTATCACTATATCAAGAATTCATAAGAGGTGGTGCAATTGTCATGACAGTCCTGAAATAAAGGGGGTAATACTCCAGGGTAGAACAGAACAAAAGCTGGATTAGCAATTGATCTGCGGAACACAACTACTTTGACCCAATCCTAGAAATGGATAAGGTACTAGAGTTCATTTCTCCTAGTCATTCCAAAATAGAATGGCTTGACAGACTACAAGAATAACATGCATCGATGACATGAATGCACCATTAATCCCGACTATCAACTGCTAGACGATGGCCGAAATATGACTAAAGAGGGACAACTCAAGGAACATATAATTTTCTGAGTTGTGGATGCATAGATTAGCATGTCGAAGAAGTTCAACATATTTCTTCTGGATAACCCATGCAGAAAGGTAGGATTGGCAGGTTCACAATATTGCATCGAGAACTCATCATGAGCACTCTTATTGTGATCTGTTGGTTCAAAAAGAACTTCTGCAATATTGGTTCATGGTATTGGAAGAACAATATACCACAGACCTCGAAGACTATCACAAGGTTACTAAAATCCTAAAGGAACGAGCAAACACTATCAACAGGAAGCAAGTAGAATGAATCTTGGGTCCAAGATCCTAGAAATGGAATGACTACTAACTAAATAACATCACAAGATTCTTTCGGGAATGGTGGCCAGAATCATCACACTGGGAATATAAAGCATTGCTAGATTACTTGGTGGTTCTCTAGGATGCCCTAGTGTCATAATAATAGCTTCAACATATATGTTGAGGCAATGGAGTACCTCACTTACCGATTTAGTGTGGTTAACCTGGCCTAAAAAGACATCAGAATCAAGGAGGAAAGATTTGCAAATGCATCATACTATTTAGAAACTGGGATGACTCGGACGGCATAACGGCTATAAATGCTCAAAATTTTTTTTGAGACATCCTACAAAATGGTGGTATAACCACTGAACATGACTATATCAAGGTTCAGAGACCAACTATCAACACACGGAAGTAGTAGGAACTGAACTGAGGCTTGAAACCATAAATCCTATTAGTCTATAGATTAGTAACATGTCATCCTGATAGAAAGATGATAAGCCTAGTTCTTAATCCCAGTAGGAAATAAGAGGGTGATTCAGATCAGAAGGACATAAGGTAAAGGAGTAAAAAGAGCCTTACATTCCCTTCCATAATCAATTCCCTTATATAACTAAAGCATTTCTAGACATGACTTCGACTAGTTTGGCTTGGTAATCCTACAGGCAGTAAGGTTCTGATACCAAAGCTCTCAGGATCCCGATTGTAAGTCACACCGATCTAGCATGTAACACATCATATCGGTTTGCGGCCTCACGCACGTTATCCCCACGGGTGCCACCTTACCTGGCCCGGGACCATTTGCGCCTTTTGGCTCACGTATATGATAGTGTCACTAGCATCCATATAACAGAGAACCCGGGCCGACATGACTAGTCATAAACCCAAGGTGGCACTAACTTACAAGGACATGCATACATGACCCAGCAATGCATGTGTCGGTCATCAGTGTATGAACCCAAGTCGTAGCAAGCTTCAAGGACTTAAAGGAACAACGCGTGCCATTTCCCCAAAGGGACAGACACAGGAGCAAAGAAGGACACATGCCGATCATCCCATGTGTTCCAGAGCAGCAGCAAGCTACCATGGCTCAGTAGAAGCACTAGGAGACATTTCCCCATAAGAGAGCTACCAAGAATAAACAACTATATTGTCGGATCCCACACATACCAAGAATTTCAAAATCATACACACAATATGCTCGATATGTGCAAATACAACATGGCATCACAAAAAAACTCTACGACTCAAAGTATTTATTCAGAAGGCTCTGAAGAGTCATACATAGTAAAAGTTACAATCATGGTTCACATGACCCAACATACATAGCTTACAGGCAACTGAAGCATAACATGTCTGAGTACATACAACTACAAATGAAAAAGGTTGAGAAGCCTGACTATCTACAAGACCCTACCAAGGGTACAAGATCGTAGTTGAGGTAACAAGCTAAACGTCAAAGTCCACGCGGAACTACTAGTGAGACTCAAGTCTCTCTGCAAAAACATAAATTAAGCAAACGTGAGTACAAATGGACCAGATACGTCTCCAACGTATCTATAATTTTTGATTGCTCCATGGTATATTATCTACTGTTTTGGACATTATTGGGATTTATTATCCACTTTTATATTATTTTTGGGACTAACCTATTAACCGGAGGCCCAGCCCAGAATTGCTATTTTTGCCTGTTTTAGGGTTTCGAAGAAAAGGAATATCAAACAGAGTCCAAACGGAATGAAACCTTCGGGAACATGATTTTCTCACCGAATACAACTCAGGAGACTTGGACCCTACGTCAAGCCAACTAACAGGAGGCCACGAGGTAGGGGCGCGCCTGCCCCCCCCCCCCAGGCGCGCCCTCCACCCTCGTGGGCCCGCTGCTGCTCCACCGACGTACTTCTTCCTCCTATATATATCCACGTACCCCCAAACGATCAGAACAGGAGCCAAAACCCTAATTCCACCGCTGTAACTTTCTGTATCCACGAGATCCCATCTTGGGGCCTGTTCCGGAGCTCCGCTGGAAGGGGCATCGATCACGGAGGGCTTCTACATCAACACCATAGCCCCTCCGATGAAGTGTGAGTAGTTTACTTCAGACCTACGGGTCCATAGTTAGTAGCTAGATGGCTTCTTCTCTCTTTTTGGATCTCAATACAATGTTCTCCTCCTCTCTTGTGGAGATCTATTCGATGTAATCTTCTTTTTGCGGTGTATTTGTTGAGACCGATGAATTGTGGGCTTATGATCAAGTCTATCTATGAATAATATTTGAATCTTCTCTGAATTCTTTTATGTATGATTGGTTATCTTTGCAAGTCTCTTCGAATTATCAGTTTGGTTTGGCCTACTAGATTGATCTTTCTTGCAATGGGAGAAGTGCTTAGCTTTGGGTTCAATCTTGCGGTGTCCTTTCCCGGTGACAGTAAGGGCAGCAAGGCATGTATTGTATTGTTGCCATCAAGGATAACAAGATGGGGTTTTCTTCATATTGCATGAGTCTATCCCTCTAGATGCATGCTGGATAGCGGTCGATGAGTGGAGTAATAGTAGTAGATGCAGGCAGGAGTCGGTCTACTTGTCTCGGACGTGATGCCTATATACATGATCATACCTAGATATTCTCATAACTATGCTCAATTCTGTCAATTGCTCAACAGTAATTTGTTCACCCACCGTAGAATACTTATGCTCTCGAGAGAAGCCACTAGTGAAACCTATGGCCCCCGGGTCTATATTTATCATATTAATCTCCTACTACTTAGTTATTTGCTTTGCTATTTACTTTGCCTTTACTTTACTTTGCATCTTTATCATAAAAATACCAAAAATATTATCTTATCATATCTATCATATCTCACTCTCGTAAGTGGCCCTATAGGGATTGACAACCCCTATTTGCGTTGGTTGCGAGGATTTATTTGTTTTGTGCAGGTATGAGGGACTCGCGCGTAGCCTCCTACTGGATTGATACCTTGGTTCTCAAAAACTGAGGGAAATACTTATGCTACTTTGCTGCATCATCCCTTCCTCTTCGGGGAAAACCAACGCAGTGCTGAAAGAGGTAGCAGGACCCAGCAAGATTTACATCAGAACTAGCTACATATGCATCAGTATCAACAAAGGGGGTGCTGGAGTTTAACTGCAGCAAGCCAGCTTTGACTCAGTGGCTATCCTATACTACGACTGCTGGTAACTCTTTTGAGGTGGCTCACATGAGTCCACATATTCACCATATCAATACACCACTATGGATCTGTTCCTGTCTCCCTACAAGAAGGACATCCATAGAACTGACCCTTATGTTGCGCATTTTATAGTATCCACTTTCACTTGTATATGAACTGCATAAGCAACCCAGTAGTCCTTTACTGCAGACGCGCTATTCGAATAGATCATGTTAACCCTACAGGGGTGTACTTCTTCACACACACTCTTGCCACTTACCGCCATGTACACGTCATGTATCTCGGCAACCTTCAAGTGGAAGCCTGGCGAGGGTGTCGGCCACGACCTGACCAACCGTGCAAGACTCTAGTCCAGGTTTATCGCCTATTCGGGTTCCATTTGCAAGGGAGTCTAGTCGAGGTTTCCATCACGGCCCCAAAAGATGTGAGCAGGGTACCCAAGCCCACCATCCGGGTACCACTTGGTACACCGTGCCACTGCACCTAGTGTGTCCCAATCCCACCTGTACCGGGTGCCACTTGGTCGACTACTAGCACTACCTACAAACACCAGAAACTAGTTGCAACTCCTAGACAGAGATCGAGGTGATTAATAAGTCGAGAGATCTTGGAGTGCCCGGAGCCCAATGTGTGGTAGTAACTGTCTTAGAAACAAACACAGAACTCAGTTCCTGAGGATGGTCCCAATAATACAACCCACCATGTACTCCTACATGGCCTCTCATTGCTACCTTTACCAACTCATGTTCACACCCTTAGCTCTCACACAGTAGGACATGTTCACACCATTCCAATCCATCCTAGATGAATCTGACATGACACTAATCTAAGCATCGCAGGCATGACAAGAAAGCATGAATGAGTAGGCACATCATGGCTCAAACAAATCCTACTCATGCTAGCAGGTTTCAACTATTTACTATGGCGTAGACAGGTCATGTAGAGGAAAGGGGGTTCAACTACTACAACATGTAACAATTGAAGCATTGTTTTCCTAATGCAGTAAAAGAGAGCAAGAGCGAGAGAGTGGGATTGTATCGGAATGTTCAATGGGGGTTGCTTGCCTAGCACTTCTGAAGATAGTATTGTGTCTTCATCAGTGTCATTGATCACATCGTCGGAACAACGTCTACTGAGAGGGGACAAACACGGACAAACAAGAGGTAACACAATCAATGCAATGCAACAATTGTTGGGGAATGTAGCATGAAATTTCAAAAAAATTACTACAATCACACAAGATCTATCTAGGAGATGCATAACAACGAGAGGGGGAGAGTGCGTCCACGTACCCCCGTAGACCGAAAGCAAAAGCGTTAGGTTAAGGTGGTTGATCTAGTCAAACCTCTTCGCAATCCAACCGATCAACGTACGACACCTCTGAGTTCAGCACACATTCAGCTCGATGACGTCCCTCGACCTCTTGATCCAGCAGAGGGTCGAGGGAGAATTTCGTCAGCACGACGGCATGGTGACGATGATGGTGATGTGATCCGCGCAGGGCTTCGCCTAATCACTATGACGCTATGACCGGAGGAGTAAACTGTGGAGGGGGGCACTGCACATGGCTAAGAGAACAATTGATGTGTCTTTGGGGTGCCCCCGCCCCCGTATATAAAGGAGGGGAGGAGGGGGTGGATGACCAAGAGGGGCGCGCCATGGGGGAAGGCCTACTAGGACTCATAGTCCTAGTAGGATTCGCCCCCCCCCTTTCCTTTCTTCACCGGAGGGAAAAGGGAGGAGGAGTAGGAGAAGGAAAGGGGGGTGGTGCCCCCTTCCCTAAACCAATTCGGCCTCCTCCCTTGTGGGGGGGTGCACCAGCCCCTTGTGGGCTGGTTAGCCTCCCTCCTATGGCCCATATGGCCGATATCTTCCACCGGGGGGGGGTTCCAGTAACCCCTCCGGTACTCCAATATGTACCCGATACACTCCGAAACCCTTCCGGTGTCTAAATACTACCTTCCAATATATCAATCTTACCTCTCGACCATTTTGAGACTCCTCATCATGTCCGTGATCTCATCCGGGACTCTGAACAAACTTTGGTCATGAAAAACACATAACTCATAATAAAAATCATCATCGAACGTTAAGCGTGCGGACCCTATGGGTTCGAGAACTATGTAGACATGACCGAGACACATCTCCGGTCAATAACCAATAGCGGTACCTGGATGCTCATATTGGTTCCTACATATTCTACGAAGATCTTTATCGGTCAAACTGCAATAACAACATACGTTATTCCCTTTGTCATCGGTATGTTACTTGCCCGAGATTCGATCGTCGGTATCCTCATACCTAGTTCAATCTCGTTACTGGAAAGTCCCTTTACTCGTTCCTTAAAGCATCATCCCACAACTAACTCGTTATTCACATTGCTTACAAGGCTTATCATGATGTGCATTACCGAGAGGGCCCAGAGATACCTCTCCGATACTTGGAGTGACAAATCCTAATCTCGATCTATGCCAACCAAACAAACACCTTCAGAGACACCTGTAGAGCATCTTTATAATCACCCAGTTACGTTGTGACATTTTATAGCACACAAGGGGTACCTCCGGTATTCGGGAGTTGCATAATCTCATAGTGAGAGGAATATGTATAAGACATGAAGAAAGCAATAGCAATAAAAATTAATGATCATTATGCTAAGATAACGGATGGGTCTTATCCATCACATCATTCTCTAATGATGTGATCCCGTTCATCAAATGACAACACATGTCTATGGTCAGGAAACTTAACCATCTTTGATTAACGAGCTAGTCAAGTAGAGGCATACTAGGGACACTTCGTTTTGTCTATGTATTCCCACATGTACTAAGTTTCTGGTTAATAAAATTCTTGCATGAATAATAAACATTTATCATGATATAAGGAAATATGAATAACAACTTTATTATTGCCTCTAGGGCATATTTCCTTCAGAGGTGACTTATCTCGGTGAGCCTGCGGCGATTCTTTCACTATGAGGACGAGCTTCTTCTGCGGCGTTAGGCTATGTCCTTCTCCTGGTGGCGCCCCTGGGCAGGACTCACGCCGACCCCATCTTTCTCGCTCGTCTGGCTGCTCTACATCCTCGGGTCCCAACCCTCGAGCAAGGCTCAGCCGCCGCTGGTATGCCAGGTCGGATGCCATGGTCAAGGCCAGGGGGTGAGGGCTTGCGAGCTGGTAGGAGCCCCTGAGGCGCGGTGCTCAAGGGCCCCCCTTTAACGTGCAAGCAACTTGCACGAGAAAAGAGTTGTTGGCTTCGAGAGGGTACCTATGAGGGATTGCGCCCCAAGGTGCTAGCGAGGCTGCTCGTGGTCCCGGCTCCGGAGGTTTCTGTGAGTTAGTCGAAGAAATAAAACATAGCAACATCCGCGCTTGCTATCCTGCCGGTGATCCTTCCGCAATAATACGAAGGCAGTAAGGACCCGATGAGGTGAAGTGTGTGGGGCCGGCCGCAAGCTAGAGCTCCATCTCTTAGGTTTATCAATGTTGCAGGGACAAACCAAAGCACATGCGCCGTGCCAGCAGCCCCCACTGCGGAATGAGCAAGAGGCGGGTTTAGCAATGTGCACAGGCTGTGAGGGGCAACTCTATAGATAACGAGATGGCAGGGGTAACATCGATAACCATGATAACTCGTGCATGCATAACTGGTCCGGACTACATGAATCAAAATGGTGTGGCTGCAGGGGCGCCCTCAACTGAACAAACCAAAAAGTCACCTGACACCATCATTGTAGAGGTGTTGGAGTAGCTGAAGATGTGCACTGCAGAGGTCATTCCTCATGAGTCGTCCGGCTCCTGAGTCCCAGGGGACTCCGGAGGTCCAGGAGTCTCGCGAGGGTCCGACACTTCTTCTGTCACGATTGCCTGGCGCCTGGCCTTGTGAGCCGCCAGGATGCCCTGCATGTAGTGCTGGTGCAAAGCAGCCGCGTTTAGCAGGTCGAACGGCATGCAGACATAGCTACAGGGGTAGCCCCCACTCTGGCCGCTGTGGGACGGCCAGAAGAGCTCCTGAGTAGCGGCCTTGTTGAGGCCCGGGATGTTGACATAGACACACAGCTCGCCACCCATGTTAGGGTGCACTGGGTGGTGCGGGGCGGCGCTCGCCGCACATGGCTCGCCCCTCCTGAAGCTCTTCGATTGCCTTGGTGATGAATTCCTGAGTGCCTGGCGCCTGGCAACCTACGACCTACTCACGGAAGCACGCTTTGAAGCACGCATCCACATGGTGCTCGAACGCCTCGTGACGCTGGTTAGGTCAGAGGCCCTCTAGATGAGAGCCCTTGAGTCCGTCCTGAGAGGGGCGCCGGGCGCTCCTTCCTATGCGAGAGGGAAAGGCGCCCCAGTAGTGGGCGCGGGGCCTGAGGCATGATCATCAGATGCCCCAGCCTCCTAACGGCCCCTGAGGAGGAGCTGCTTCTTCTTCTTGGGGATGGCCTCAGGAGGACGGATGGCACCCTCGTCATCTGAGTTCTCGACCGCTGCGGCCTGGTAGACGGACTCGAGGGAGCACACTACATCCTTCTCGTTGCAAGAGACCGTGATGATGCCACCGATTCCTGGCATCTTGAGAATAGTGTAGCCATGGTGAGTCACTACCATGAACTTGACGAGGGTCAGATACCCGAGAATAGCATTGTATGGGAGGAGAATGTGGGCGATGTCGAAGTCAGTGAGCTCGGTGCGGTAGTTGTCATGCTTGCCGAAGGTGAAAGGGAGGTGAATCTGTCCCAGGGGAATAGTGGAGCCGTCGGCCACTCCCCTGAATGGCTTGGTGGGGAGGAGCTGGTCGTAGGGCACCTAGAGCGTCTCAAACGTCTTGACAAAGAGGATGTTGAGCCCCTCTCCACCGTCGATGAGTGTCTCGGTGATGAGGACGTTGCTGATGGTCGGCAAGCGGGGCATTGGGAGTGCACCAGCAGCAGCTGAGCACTTGAGCTGGCCTATAGAGTCAAAGGTGACGGTGTACTTGGACCACCTAAGGGGACACGATGCCTCGATCTTGGGAAGGGCCGCGTTCACCTCCCGAGCGAACTGCTTGAAGATGCGATGAGAGGCGAGGGCCAGAGCGCCGCCCAGGATGCAGACAATGGAGCAAGGCTCTTGGAAGCCCCCAACCCCATCGTCTTGGCAGTGGTCGTCGTTCCTCCTTGGCGGCAGTGGCAGCGGAGGGAGGCTGGCATTGCCCTGAGGTCGGTCCTCATGAGGATGGTCTCTCCACGGGCCATCGCGAGGCTGGCCCTACCAGCGGTCCTCACGATGCTGGTCATGCCAGTCCTGGCAAGGGTCGTGGTTGTCCCAGCAGCCTCCACCACGGCCTCCTTTGCGGTCATACCCACGATTGTTGCGCTCGGCACGGCGGCCAAGGCACCCGTCGCGGTTTGCCCTGAGCTCCTGGCAGTCGTTGGTGTTGTGACTGTGGATGTGGTGAAAGACGTAGAATGGGAGGCGACCCTTGGAGGATTCAGCGTGGTTGAAGTCGCGCTTCATCTTAGGTTTGGCCTCTAGCACAGCAGTGCCCTTGCACTTCACGTCTTTGACCTTGCCTTCTTATCTTCAGGATCGGCCTCCGGGACCTCTAGGAGGGAGAGGTGACCTTCCTCTGCCCTTGTGCACCAGGTTGCCATGTTGAACATCTCCACAGATGAACACAGATCTTCATGTATGGTGAGCTCTTGTTTCATCTTGACATCCCGGACGCCATCAGTGAACACCGAAATGATGGCCATGTCGGACACCTTAGGGATCTTGAGGCGAACATTGGTGAAGCGTTGTATGTATTTGTGCAAGGTTTCACTCGGCTCCTGCTTGATGCATCGCAGGTCGCCTGCCGCGGGAGCGCAGTCGTGAGTGCCCTGGAAGTTGGCGATGAAGCGCTCACGCAGCTTGTCCCAGGAAGAGATCGACCCCACCGAAAGGTTCAAGAGCCACGAGCGCGCGCCATACTTGAGGGCCATGGGAACCTAGTTCGATATGACTTTGTCGTTGCTATTCGTCGCCTCGATACTCACCTCGTAGAGATGGAGGAACTCAGCGGGATTAGGGGTGCCGTCTTAGCGTGGAGGCAGATCCAGCTTGAACTTGTCGGGCCAGACGATGCGGCGCAGCTCCGGGGTGATTGCACGGCAACCTGCCGCACTCATGGGAGCCGGCCGCTGAGGGGGAGCATGATCTTGACGATCGCGCGCCGCCGCCTCTTGCGGCACATGGTCTTGACGTAGCAGTGTTGGAAGCACGCGTCCTACTCCTTGGGGCCGCTACACCACCTTGTAGCGTTTTTCATTGTGCACTGGCGCCCTGCGTGGTGGATCGCCCTGAGGTGCCTCGCGCCTCGGCTCAGGGTCCATGCCGTGCAGAGGAGAAGGAGGAGGCAAGTCGTGAGCCATGTCACCCACCAGAGATGGCGGAGGACGGGGTGAGCGGGACGGTTTAGGGGCCTCGCCAGCGGTGTTGACGAGCTCGGCGCTGCGGGCGAGCCAGTCATCATAGAGGTCATTGGTCAGACGATAGCGCATAATCTCGCACGCCATGAGCAGCGCAGCCTACGTGTTCGCCATGAGAGGACGACACCGTGACCGGAGTGGGTGATGGAGTCGCGGTGCTGCCGTTGCGCCGCATGGATGGTGGCAGCAATGAGTCCTGTTGTTCGCGGGCAACAGGGTTGGTGGCGGCGTAGGCCGCCGGGGAGGCAGAGTGGCGTTGGCCACCGAGGAGGCAGAGTGGCGAGGCACGCTGTTGCCCACACGTGTCGTCTGAGCGACATGAGTGGCCCAGTGCTCGGCATGGACATGGTGAGCATCAGCCATGGGAAATGATGGAACGGCGGCGGAGCGAATGACAGAAGAAAGGCTTGGACACGCCCCTACCTGGCGTGCCAAATGTCAGATTCAGTGCTCTGCAGACCCAAGAAAGGTTCGAATTCCGGGGCATGTGCGAAGGACTCAACCTCTTCAGCCAACCAGTTTGTCGATCCCGTGGCCTAGTTCGATGAACAAGGAAGAAGATGGACACGACAGTTTACCCAGGTTCGGTCCACCTTACGGTGTAAGACCCTACTCCTGCTTTGTGTGGATTAGCCTCACAAGGGGCTGAGGATGGACTAGTACAAGGGAAGAACAACCTCGCAGGGTCTGCTCTGGTGTGAGTGTGAGCTGATGAGGTGTGGAACTGATCCAGCAAGAGCTCTCCCATTCTATGGTGGTGGCTAAGCTATATTTATAGTGGCCTTTGTCCTCTTTCCCCAAAATGTAGGCGGGAAGGGATCCCACAGGGGCTGATTTTGAAAGGGGACAAGTAGTACATCTTATCCTGACGAAAGGTGGTCTTATCCTTTCGAGCTTGTGCTCTTGGTCTTGTAACAACGGAATGGAAACCTTTGGGAAATTCCCCGGGACCCCGCGCCTGCGCTTGCCTCCTTAGCACCAAAGAGGAAACCTGCTCCCCTGCGCCCGCTGGCGCCCGCCTGGCCTTGGTCATCATGGATTACGTCACCTCAACCTGCATAGAAATCTCCACTCCTCAGGTGGCAGCCCCGGGGGGGGGGGGCTCGCTCCGGAGGTCTTGATGCCACCCCCTTGTGAGGTTTGGCCCTCGTGAGGGTCTTGTTTTGAAGGTGTTGAAGATGGGCTGTACCAGGCCTTTGATGGAGCCACACCATGGGATGCAGGCAGGCAAGTCTGGGTACCCTGGTTCCCAGAACACCGACACTACTTGCTGAGCATTGAGGCGGCAAACGGTGATGAGAGGGTCATTGCGAATTGGTTCCCGCTCTCAAGGATGGCGCATGCTCCTGGCTCCTACACCTCTCAGAAGGATCGATCTCCTCCTGGGACGAGCTTCACGAGCGTTTCATCGCGAACTTCCAGGGCACCCGCGACTATGCTCCTGCGGTGGGCGACTTGCGGTGCGTGAAGCAGCAGCCGGGCGAGACCTTGCACAAGTGCATACAACGCTTCATGAACGTTCACCTCAAGATCCCGACGGCGTCGGACGAGGCCATTATTTCAGTGTTCACTGATTGCGTCTGGGACGTCAAGATGAAAGAGGAGCTCGCCATCCACGAGGACATGTGCTCGGCCTTGGAGATGTTCAACTTGGCAAACAAGTGCGCAAGGGCCGAGGAGGGTCGCCTCTCCCTCCTGAACCTTCCTGAGGCCGACCCTGAAGACAAGAAGGCCAAAGCTAAGGAGGTAAAGCGCAAGGGCCCCACCGTGATGGCTGTTGAGCCCGAGATGAAGCGCGGTCGTGACCAAGATGAGCCCACCAGGGGCAACCGCCCATTCTACATCTTCCACAACACACACAGCCATAACACCAACGACTGCCAGGAGCTCAGGGCCCTCCGCGACGGGCGCCTCGGCCACCGCCCCGACCATGAAGACTGTGGCTACGGCCGTGGGGGAGGCCCCGGTGGAGGCCACTAGGACAACCGCGACCCTCGCCAGGATCGTTGGCGTGATGAGCCTCGCGATGGGCCCTGGCCTGTCTAGCCTCATGAGGCCCGTCCTCCGGGCAATGTCGGCCTCCCTCCGCTGCCACTGCCGCCAAGGAGAAACGACGACAACCGGCAGGATGATGGGGCTGGGGGCGTCCAGGAACCTCGTGCGATCGCCTGCATCCTAGGTGGTGCTCAGGCCCCAGCCTCACATCGCATCTTCAAGCAGTTTGCTCGTGAAGTGAACGCAGCCTTCTCGAGGCTCGAGGGTGTGTGTCCCCTCAAGTGGTTGTGGTGCGCCATCATCGTCAACTCCAAGGACCACCTCAAGGGTTCAGCCGCCTCAGGTGTGCTCCCCATGCTCTAAACGCCCACCAGCAGCAATGTTGTCATCACCAAAACCCTCATTGACGGCAGCGCGGGGCTCAATGTCCTCTCTGTTGAAACATTCGAGACGCTCCAAGTGCCTATGACCAGCTCATACCCACCAAGCCCTTCTTAGGAGTGACCGACGGCTCCACCATACCTCTGGTGTAGATACGCCTGCCTATCACCGTTGGCACACGTGAAAACAACCACACTGAGCTCATCGACTTTGACGAAGCCCACATTGGCCTCCCGTACAATGACATCCTTGGGCATCCTGCCCTCGCCAAGTTCATGGAAGCAACCCACCACGGCTACAATATCCTCAAGATGCCAGGGTGCGGCGGCATCATCACGGTCGCCTGCGATGAGAAGGATGTAGTCTGCTCACTCAAGCGCCCCTACAAGGCAGCAGCAGCCAAAAACTCTGATGATGAAGATGCTGTTCTACAACCCGAGGCCACCCCAAGAAGAAGAAACAGCTTCTCCTCAAGAGTTGCCAAGAGGCAGGAGCGCCTGCCGATGGTGCTTCAGGCTCCGCGCCCGTTGCTGGGGCACCCCTTCCTCCCGCATAGGAAGGCGCACCCAACACTTCCCTCAAGACAGGCTTGGGGGCTTCCGTCTGAATAGCCTCTGACCTAACCGAAGCGACGAGGGAGGTGCGTAGGCACCACTTGGAGGAATGCTTTGATGCGTGCCCCCACGAGCAAGGCACACGACGTGAGGCTCCAGGTGCACGAGAGTTCATCACCAAGGCAATCGAGGAGCTTCAGAAGGCAAGGGCCATGCGCAGCGAGCGTCGCCCCGCATGGCCTTCAAGTGCAGCTGTGGCCCCTGACATGGGCGGCTAGCTACGCGTCCGTGTCAACATCCCGGGCCTCAATAGGGCCACTTCATAGGACCTCTTCTGGCCGTCCCGTGGTTATCCCTGCAACTACATCTTCATGCCGTTTTCCTTGCTGAACATAGGCGCCTCGTACCAGTGCTTCGCGCAGCATGCTACAGCCTCGCACGAGGCTAGGTGCCTGGCAGTCATCTCGGAGGAGGTTCTGGACCCTCACGAGCCCGGCGGGCCTCGCGAGCTCCCCAGGCCTCCGGACTCGTCCAGCTCGTGAGGAGCAGCTTCCGGTACACTTTTTTTCAGCTACCTCGATGCTTCTACAACAATGGTGCTAGGTGACTTTTTGGTTTGTTTAGGTTGAGGTCGCCCCAGCTCTGTCATATCAATTAGCGTATTTTTGACCAGTTATGCCTCCTTGAGTTACTATGGCTGTTAACATTGTGCCTGACGACTTACCGCCCTTGGAGTCACCTTTGTGGCCTCCTCGTGTTGCTAGCCCACCCAGTGGGCGTCCCACGAGAGGGGGCTACCGTCATGGCGCCCGTGCTTGGGTCCGTCCCTGTAGCACTGATAAATCTAAGAGACTAAGCTCTGGCTCACGGGTCGGCCCCATGCATGTCATCTCACAGGTCCTTAGTGCCTTCGTCTTCTCGCGAAACGATGACGGGCAGACCAGCAAGCGCAGTCGCCCCTTGTATTTTGCAGCTATTTAATGCGTAGGAGTCTCTGGAGAGAGGACCTCGAGTGGCCTAGCCAGCGCCTCATCCGCGACCATGATTAAGCACCACTCCAGCTTGTAAAAGGCTAAGTAAAACTACCCCATACGCCGTGTGTCGCTGGGTAAGGCCTCCCTTAAGCGCCTCCAGGAGGTACACCGTTTCTCTTCCGCGCAAACCGCTTGCACGTTAAAAGGGGGCCCTTGAGCATCGCGCCTCAGGGGCTCCTACTGGCTTCCGAGCCCCCACCCCATGGCCTTGACCACGGCATCGCAAATTAGCATACCAGCAGCGGCCGAGCTCTGCTCAAGAGCCGGGTCCCGAGAACATAGAGCGTCATGGTAGGCAAGTAAAGAGGATTGTAAACCTCGCAGGGGATTACAGGGAGAGGGGTGTAGCCCAACTTCGCTGACACTTTTTTCGGGATATGATGGGCATCGGTTCCTTCATGTGCCCCTAGTGGGGTTTACCCTGTTATTAAAGAGTAGGGAACACGCCCAGGATCAAAGGCCATAGGAAACTTGCCCTCATAACAGGAGGACCGCCATGGACCGCGAGCTCTCCAAGCTAAGTTATCCTATGTCACAACCCTAGCTTGGCCTTTGCTTGTCATTGATATGCATACATGCATCATGTTTAAATTATTTGAAAATTGAAATGGGGATCAACAAACCCCACCCCCCTGAAAATACCAAGATCAACTGAAAATGATTTCAATGAACCCAAAATGCTCTTCACAAAAGTTCATCATTTTTGAATTGGTCCATACCCTCTGCCAAAAATGGTGCACATATTTCTAGGAGATTTCTGGATTTTTGAATTAACTCATATTGTATTTGAATTGGACATATTAATTCCTATAAAATATTTGGTAGCTCCAAATATTTTGAAACTTTTTGAGGGCCTCTAATGCAATTCAGTTACTGCCCAAAAATATTTTCAAGATCTATAAAATTGATTTGGTTTTAAAACTAAATCACAAACAAATTGCAAAAATAAAAAAAGAGAAACAAAATAGAAACCAGAGAGAGAAACTCACCTGGGCCTTACCTGTAGCCGGCCCAGCTGGCTGCCAAGCCCACCAGGGCTCCCTCGTCATCTTCCATCTCGCGCCAGTAGGCGAGGGCGCATGCCCGCGGCACGCCCGCACGCGCGAGGCCACCTCCTACCTGCTTGCTCGCTGCTGGAGACGGCCCCAAACGCCAAGACACCCCTGACCCCCTCCCACTCCCCCTCGATCTCATTCCCCTCCTCTAATCCCTCCCCTCTCTATGTTCATGGGCGCCCAAGAATGCCGACGAGCATCGCCACAGCCACCAGCTACCACACGCCTTGCCGATGCGCCAGTATGCTCCGCTGTTTCATCCTCGACCTCCTCACCGAGCCAAGCATTGTCGGACACCCGGCATCGTTGTCCCTGCCATCGTCTTCGATCTTCGTCACTTGCACTCGATTCCGTCGATTCGCAGTAACCCGTCCATCCCCGACCTCGATGACGCCGCCATCGGATATGCTGTGAGTCCCCAGTTATTCCCCCTAATCCCGTTGACAATACCCTCCTCTAACCCCTGCTAGCCAACGCGCCTGAGAGATCCCGCCGCCGGCCGTCTTCACCTCCGTGGCTAGAGCAACCACGCGTCGCACCTGAGCACATATGCGTGCTCAGTGCCTCCCCAGGAAGCCGCAGACCACACCAGCTCGACCTAAGATGCACCGTAGCGCCTAACCCGCTGATGCCCGAGCTCCGGCTGCCGCATACCTCACCGACGATGCTATTTCCATCCACTTCAGGTCGCACCGCTTGCACCGTTGGATGCGAGGGAGTGCTTGCAACCCATAGAGCCTTTCCGCGCGGCGCTTGGTCGCCGGAGGGCGAAACCCGCAGCCCTTCATTGTCGCGGCACCTCGCCGGCGGCCTAACTCTGGCTAAACTCGAATTAGCATGAATGACCACGCTAATCCCCCACTAGTCACTCACATATGGGCCCCACGCCTTAATTAACCATAGTTAATTTCTGTTTAGTTTAATTAAATCACAGTGGCCCCACGCATTAGTGTTGACCTTGCTGATGTGGCCCTTGACTGGCCTCATGTGTCAGCGACCCTAACTAGCCCTGGGTCACTGACCCATGGGTCCCACCAGTCAAATTTGACCTGGCTGACCCATTTGACTTGCTGACGTCACAGTGATGCTATGGTGACGCAATAAGTAATTTTTTGGATTTAGTTTAATTTAAATAACTAGGAAAATTCCAGAAAATGTGTAAAACTTCTAAAATCATAGAAAATAATCTATAGCTCAAATGAAAATAATTTATATATGAGAAATTATCAGAACAATTCAATCTCTCCATCTGTACCATTATCATGCATGTTAGAACAATCTTTGGCTACTGTTTAGGACAAATCAAATGAATGTCATTTAAATAACCACAAATGGAGTTTGAATTTGAACCTTTGGTTCAAAACAACTTCATCCAATCTGGTTGCTTGTTGCATTAGCTCAACCAATATCATATTGCCATGTCATGATCGCGCATCATATTGTTGAAGGAAATATGCCCTAGAGGCAATAATAAAGTTG
Source organism: Triticum urartu (assembly GCF_056163025.1). Taxonomy (NCBI): domain Eukaryota; kingdom Viridiplantae; phylum Streptophyta; class Magnoliopsida; order Poales; family Poaceae; genus Triticum; species Triticum urartu. Next base: position 396,779,495 of record NC_141879.1, on the reverse strand, counting down.
TTATTTATATTTCCTTATATCATGATAAATGTTTATTATTCATGATAGAATTGTATTAACCGGAAACATAGTACATGTGTGTGTACATAGACAAAATAGAGTGTCCCTAGTATGCCTCTACTTGACTAGCTCGTTAATCAAAGATGGTTAAGTTTCCTGACCATAGACATGTGTTGTCATTTGATGAACGGGATCACATCAATAGAGAATGATGTGATGGACAAGACCCTTCCATTAGCTTAACATAATGATCGTTATGTTTTATTGCTATTGCTTTCTTCATGACTTATATATATATATTCCTCTGACTATGAGATTATGCAACTCCCGAATACCGGACGAACACCTTATGTGTTATCAAACATTACAATTGTGGCACCCCGGCTCCGAGAAACTGGAACACCCTGTATTCTAGCCCAGAGATCGAGGAGAAGTCTTCTGGAATAGGACACTGCTCAACATAGAACAAACCAACTTTCTATTATTACACGAATATGATTACAAGGTCTCCAATATTACAACGAATAACATCGGCACAGAGACACTATGCCATCCTCATTCGCTCTATGCAAGCAGCAGAACAAGTCGAGGCAGCGGAACAAGGACGATGGTGGTGAACTCCACTCCGCAGGGACTCTAGCTGGAACGCTTATCCTAGCTCGCACGAACGGAACCCACGACAAGCAATCAAGCAATCATGGCATGACCTGCAAACTGGCATGACACGCCAGGTCAGTACATTGAATGTACTTGCAAGCTCACAATAACCAGAAGCATTTAAGACAAACAACAGCATGGCAATTACAGGTTAAGCAAGAATTATCATGAGATCATCAGGATAACATGGCATGAACAACATGAACATGATACAGCTAGAACCATAATCGCATGGCATGAACATTTAAATATGACGATACTAGCATGCAACATGAGGACACTATATGCACCTTTTATTTTGCTCGGGTTACCTCGTAATCATCACATGCATCACTTATGAACCTCGGACATCACATGATCATCTTAGGATCAAATCAATCTTGGTATAAACAATACCGCAGTAATCGTTAAATGACCACAAGGAGCTTCATCTTTACCCACGATTCTCGCACAACATCACGAATACCCATCAACTTGGTATCCTCGATACCACGGTGATCATTCACGGATCACAAACGAAACCACTCTAGGCTCAACGGGTTACCTCGTCACCAAACGGTGATCATTCATGGATCACATAACCAACTTATGTCATCATCGAACCAGGGTTGTTATTAAGCACATTTTTATTATTACTATTGACCCATAGTGTGACCGACCCGAACTAGACCCTTATCCGCGAGCACGGCTATCGATAGATTTAATACACACTCTGTAGAGGTAGCGCACTTTACCCACACCACGGAACCCATGGCCTCGCACTCCCATTCGGGTGGACCAACGGCGTTCCTACAAAATCGTCCTACTGCCATGACACTCTCCCGGCCACTCCGACTCACTCCCCACTGGGCTAAGTCTTGGGTGGCCCCGTGCCTACCAAAGACACCAACGGCCACCGTCGTGGTAAAACAATAAACGGTCCCAAATGGGGACAAGACGGCTACAACAACTACAGGAACATAAGGCCTATGTCCGCCTACCTGATTAGGGTAGCGCGTGCCCATAACCTTCCCTTGTGGGAGGCACTGGCAAGAGGCACGCCAATATGACCAGTTAGGACCCTCCCATAAAGGCAAGTGTGGTTGCACCGGTCATCTCGATATGGTGGCACCATGACTTAGCCAACAGTTGTTCAAGTTCAATTAAGTCCAATTAAACTTGAATGCAATAAGCTGAGCCATGATAAAATGACAGGATGTAATTACAATGCATGAGCATGATATCAACATAAGCATGCAGGTAGTGCAACATAATCATCGAGCATAACCATAATGAAACATTAACAAAATGAGCATGGCAAACTGACGGACATAACATTACACATGATTATACCATGACCACAAGCATCATAAATAAATACCATGCAAGAACTCATCCAGAATACTATCAAATACGCATATAACCAACTGGATACAAAGTAACATGCATAGCTACGACACTAGATAACAGATCATAAACATGCATCCGAAATAAAACACTGCTACTATTACCAAGCATGACATATAACAATAATACTAGTGATAAGTGCAAGACAACAAGATGCAGAAGGGCATAGCATGAAAGTGAACACAGATCTCTAAGCATTACCGAAACAATGATAACCGTATCCAAACAAGCAAACATTTATTAAACATTCAAGTTGAAAGTCTTGGCTACTGCATGACTATCATGCAAGTGGTTGTTGTGGCTTGGCTAGGGTGGAAGAAATCACCGGGAAGAAGTGCGAGAAGCTCACGGAAAGAATCACCGGAAAATGTTCTCTCTGGGAGGGGGCTGATTTAGTGCAAGGGAGAAATAGTCATTTTCAGAATGGTAACACAAGGTGAAAATGATATCAACAGAAAGGGCTTGGCGAAACGAACAAGTGGTCTTTGGAATCACCTCATTTGGAGTTGGGAGTAAAAAGATATAAGGGTTTTTCTGTGAGGGACCTATGTGTAATAAAATCATCACAAACAGGCCCTCAGCAGGAAAAACAGAACGCGTCTTTTCTGAGAATACGTTTTCCAGAGAGGAAAACATATTCTTGCCCAAAGAAGAAATGGAATAAGCTTTCGGTTAAGGGAAAGCGCATCCTCGGAAAGACGCGGCCACTTATCCACATCAGCGGGCCGGCCAGGTCAGCGCATAGAGGCCGACAGGCGAGGCCCACGAGCAGGGGTGGGGGTCATCGTCTTCAACCGCTTGCCCGCCCATGGAGCAGAGGATGGGGCGAGGTAACAGCAAGGCCGGCGCCGGCTCGGCCAACTCCAGCCAACTCCCGCTGGAGTGATGGCACCGGCGAGTGCGGGGAGAAGTGTTGCATCCTCCTGGACCCCGCAGCAGTAACAGGGTGGAGCAGAACGACGATGTCTAGTGGCGACCGAGGGCGATGGCGGCGGCCGAACCTGGGTGCCTGGGCACGTTGGCTCTGGTGAGGAAAATAAGGGTGGGAGAGGTTCTCCAGGGTCTGGGTCAGCTACTGGTGGTGGTGGTATGGAGAGAGGGGCTCGGGCTCGAGTGAGTTTAGCCGAGCATGGCCGGCGGCCTTGGCGGCATAGGGCAGCGAGGAGAGGCTCTGGAGGCAATTGTATGGGCTGGGGAGGAGTAGTGGAGTGAGGGGGAGCGGTTGGTGAGCTCGGGAGCGATCGGGGACGGCTATATATAGCCGGACGAGGGACGCTGTGGTCGAGTGCCGCCGCTCGAGCTTGGCCAAAGCTCTGGCGAGGCTTAGCGAGCACAGGCGAGCACGGGAACATGGCGAGGGGAAGTGCGGATGAGCTACAGAGGTGCATAGGGCAGGAGGGGCCGAGGGCATAGGGGAGAAAGAAACCAAACGCCTTGAATGCTCGGCCGGCCACAGCGCGCCCGTGGACGCGTGGCGACGAGTGCTGACGGAGGGGCTTACGGAGGGGGGTATGGCTCCAGGTGGACGACGACGATGCGGGCTAGCTGCCGAACATGCTCACGCGTGCGAAGATGGCGAGAGGGGGAGGGGCCCGAGCAAGAAACCATCCAGCGCACGTCCATGGCATGCTAGAGAGGTGGTCACCGCGTGAGCTGATAGAGGCAAAGGTGTCCCGTCTTGCGATGATATGGTGGCTATCGTTTTGTTGGAAGTCGACTTTGACGACCCGACTATGAACGTGCGAGGATGTCGCGCCTTAGCAATCGCTAAACCAACTCCGAGAGGTTATTGACCATGCCGGAGCACGATCAACCTGACCACGAACGTCTATTTCTTGTAGGCAAACGAAGAACAAGCAAGAAACTAAGATTGCAATATGGATATTGCGAATATAAGAGGAAATCTTTGTTGATCAAAGGTGGGGTTCTGTGACATCTTGGTCTGGTCGTTGAACACAAACGAAGTACGCGAAGTTGTAGCTATGGCGAACTTTTAATCTAAACAAAATCCAAAGTCTAAACGATGCCCTAAGGGCTGTATATATGGAGGAGAGAGGGGGAATTTCGTGGCCCTTGAAGGAGGGGTCCGAAACCAACCCTAACTCTTGTTTCCCCACACATACAGACTCTAAAACAACCTATAATCAAGTATTTCAAAATTACATGGGCCTGGCCCAAAAATAAGGTGATGCAGCACCTAGGATAGCCTCTGGACCAAATTTATGAAGTGTCATCTTGTATATTTCGTCCAAGGCTTCATGCACTCATTATGGTGGCTTCAAAGTCCTGGAATCATCACTTGTAACTCCGTTCTTGTTCCCCTTGCGCACGCCATCATCTCCATGCTTGAACTCGATCCAAGGTTCATCTTTCTTGTCCAAGCTAGGCCCTTCATTTGTAAGCAAAACAAATGTATCCAATTTATGCAACATCATATTCTCATGAACATTAGAATCGTTACCAAGAAACAAAAGTACCTGGTAATTTAATTGGCATGCGCGAGCTCTAGTAATTGGTCCAGTATGTATAGCAGCAGGGACTGTGGGTGTTGTCGGTGTCAAAACCGGCGGATCTCAGGTAGGGGGTCCCGAACTGTGCATCTAGGATCGATGGTAACAGGAGACGGGGGACACAATGTTTACCTAGGTTCGGGCCCTCTCAATGGAGGTAAAAACCCTACGTCCTGCTCGATTGATATTGATGAATATGAGTGTTACAAGAGTGGATCTACCACGAGATCGTAATGTCTAAACCCTAGAAGTCTAGACTATATGGGTACGGTAATGAGTATATGTGGTGTCCTTTTCGGACTATCCCCTTTGGTTTATATAGACATCGAGGGGATCTAGGGTTTACATGGAGTCGGTTACATGAGAAGGAATCTTTGATCGCCAAGCTTGCCTTCCACGCCAAGTAGAGTCCAATCCGGACACGGTGAAGTCTTCGGCCTTCATGTCCTCACAGCCCATCTGTCCGGCCCATAGATAACAGGCCGAATGCCCGAGAACCCCTTAGTCCAGGACTCCCTCAGTAGCCCTTGAACCTGGCTTCAATGACGAGGAGTCCGACGCGCAGATTTTTTCTTTGGCATTGCAAGGAGGGTTCCCTCCTTTCGAATTCCAGAATAGTCTTCGGACGAAGTAAGTATATCCAGACCTGTGTATATAATGGCAGAGAATATAATACCCACGAGCCCAACTTGTTGATTGATAACCCACAAGTATAGGGGATCACAACAGTTTTCGATATGTAAGAGTGTCGAACCCAACGAGGAGCTAAAGGCAGAACAAATATTCCCTCGAGTTCTATCGACCACCGAAACAACTCTACGCACGCTTGACGTTCGCTTTACCTAGAACAAGTATAAACTAGAAGTACTTTGTAGGTGTTGTTGGATAGACTTGCAAGATATTAAAGAGTACGTAAATAAAAAGTAGGGGCTGTTGTAAGTAAAGAAGCAACAAAGTAAATATAGCGAGTGTGGAAAAGTGGTCGTAGGAGTTGTGAAATTGCCCCTAAGCAATTGACTACTTTACTAGACCGATAGCAAGTTTCATGTGGGAGAGGCCACTGCTAGCATGTCATCCCTTACTTGGAATTCTATGCACTTATGATTGGAACTATTAGCAAGCATCCGCAACTACTAACGTTCATTAAGGTAAAACCCAACCATAGAATTAAGATATATTGGTCCCCCTTCAATCCTGTATACATCAATTTCTATGCTAGGCTGAAGCTTGTGTCCCCTTGCCCTCCAATACATAGTCCTATCAACATACAACTAACCCTATGGTGTGATCCACGCACGCGCTCATATGATGGGCACCAAAGGACAGCAACCTAACCACAAGCAAATTAAATCAATCATAGCAATTCATCAACCACCGATAGGACAACAAAAATCTACTCAGACATCATAGGATGGCAACACATCTTTGGATAATAATATGAAGCATAAAGCGCCATGTTCAAGTAGAGGGTACATCGGGTTGCGGGAGAGTGGACCGCTGTAGATAGAGGGCGAAAGGTGATGGAGATGTTGGCGAAGATGGCGGAGGTGTTGGTGTAGATCGCGGTGATGATGATGATGTCCACAGCGGCGCCACCAGAAGAGAAGGGGAGAGGGGGCCCCTTCGTCTTCTTCTTCCTTGACCTCCTCCCTAGATGGGAGAAGGGTTTCCCCTCTGGTCCTTGGCCTCCATGGCATGGGAGGGGTGAGAGCCCCTCCGAGATTGGATATGTCTCTCTCTGTTTCTACGTTCTCTTCTGTTGCCCTTTCACCGTTTCGTATATATATGGAGATCCGTAACTCTGATTGGACCGAAACCTTCACCATGATTTTTTACCAAACATTAGCTTTCTTGCGACCTAAGAAGGGCATCAACCGCCTTATGGGTGGCCCACAAGGGTCAGGGGCGCGCCTGGGCGTGCCCCCTACCTCGTGGCCATCTCGGGCACCGTCTCGCATGGATTTTTCTTCCGGAATTCTCCAAATATTCCGAAAATATTCTCCGTCCGTTTTTATCCCGTTTCGATTCCGTTTGATATGGTGTGAAACATAAAACGTGCAACAAACAGGAACTGGCACTGGGAACTGGATCAATATGTTAGTCCCAAAAATAATATAAAAAGTTTCCAAAAGTATATGAAAGTTGTAGAATATTGGCATGGAACAATCAAAAATTATAGATACGACGGAGATGTATCAGCATCCCCAAGCTGAATTCCTGCTCGTCCTCGAGTAGGTAAATGATAAAAAAGATAATTTTTGATGTGGAATGCTACCTAGCATAATCTTGATCACATATCTAATCATGGCATGAATATTAAGACACGAGTGATTCAAAGCAATAGTCTATCATTTGACATAAAAACAATAATACTTCAAGCCCACTAATAAAGCAATCATGTCTTTTCAAAATAATAAGGCCAAAGAAAGTTATCCCTACAAAATCATATAGTCTGGCTATGCTCCATCTTCACCACACAAAATATTCACATCATGCACAACCCCGATGACAAGCCAAGCAATTGGTTCATACTTTTTAACGCGCTTCAGCATTTTCAACCCTCACGCAATACATGAGCGTGAGCCATGGATATAGCACTGTAGGTGGAATAGAATGGTGGTTGTGGAGAAGACAAAAAGGAGAAGATAGTCTCACATCAACTAGCCATATCAACGGGCTATGGAGATGCCCATCAATAGATATCAATGTGAGTGAGTAGGGATTGCCATGCAACAGGTGCACTAGTGCTATAAGTATATGAAAGCTCAAACTGAAACTAAGTGGGTGTGCATCCAACTTGCTTGCTCATGAAGACCTAGGGCATTTGAGGAAGCCCATCATTGGAATATACAAGCCAAGTTCTATAATGAAAAATTCCCACTAGTATATGAAAGTGATAACTCAAGAGACTCTCTATATGAAGAACGTGGTGCTACTTTGAAGCACAAGTGTGGTAAAAGGATAGTAACATTGCCCCTTCTTTTTGTGTGGGCTTCTTTGGCCTCTCTCTTTTTTCTTGGGGCAATGCTCTAATAATGATGATCATCACACTTTTATTTACTTATAACTCAATATTACAACTCGATACTAGAACAAAGATGTGACTCTATAGGAATGCCTCCGGCGGTGTACCGGGATTTGCAATGATCTAACGTAGCAATGGCATCAAAAAACGGACAAGCCATGAAAACATCATGATAGCTATCTTATGATCATGCAAAGCAATATGAAAATGAATGCTCAAGTCATGTATACGATGATGATGAAAGTTGCATATATCTCGAAATGTTTATGGGAATGCCATGATAGGTTGGTATGGTGGCTGTTTTGAGGAAGGTATATGGTGGGTTTATGATACCGGTGAAAGTTACGCGGTACTAGAGAGGCTAGCAATGGTGGAAGGGTGAGAGTGCGTACAATCCATGGACGCAACATTAGTCATAAAGAACTCACGTACTTATTGCAAAAGTTTATTAGCCCTCGAAGCAAAGTACTACTACGCATGCCCCTAGGGGGATAGATTGGTAGGAAAAGACCATCACTCGTCCCCGACCGCCACTCATAAGGAAGACAATCAATAAATACCTCATGCTCCGACTTCGTTACATAACAGTTCACCATACGTGCATGCTACGGGAATCACAAACCTCAACACAAGTATTTCTACTAATCCACAACTACCCACTAGCATGACTCTGATACGTCTCCAACGTATCTATAATTTTTTATTGCTCCATGCTATATTATCTACTGTTTTGGACATTATTGGGCTTTATTATCCACTTTTATATTATTTTTGGGACTAACCTATTAACCGGAGGCCCAGCCCAGAATTGTTGTTTTTTGCCTGTTTTAGCGTTTTGAAGAAAAGGAATATCAAACGGAGTCCAAACGGAATGAAACCTTCGGGAACGTGATTTTCTCACTGAATCCAACTCAGGAGACTTGGACCCTATGTCAAGCCAACTAACAGGAGGCCACGAGGTAGGGGGCGCGCCTGCCCCCCCAGGCATGACCTCCACCCTCGTGGCCCCCCAGTTGCTCCACCGACGTACTTCCTCCTCCTATATATATCCACGTACCCCCAAATGATCAGAATAGGAGCCAAAACCCTAATTCCACCGCCATAACTTTATGTATCCACGAGATCACATCTTGGGGCCTATTCCGGAGCTCCGCCAGAGGGGGCATCAATCACGGAGGGCTTCTACATCAACACCATAGCCCCTCCGATGAAGTGTGAGTAGTTTACTTCAGACCTATGGGTCCATAGTTAGTAGCTAGATGGCTTCTTCTCTCTTTTTGGATCTCAATACAATGTTCTCCCCCTCTCTTGTGGGGATCTATTCGATGCAATCTTCTTTTTGCGGTGTGTTTGTTGAGACCGATGAATTGTGGGTTTATGATCAAGTCTATCTATGAATAATATTTGAATCTTCTCCGAATTATTTTATGTATGATTGGTTATCTTTGCAAGTCTCTTCGAATTATCAGTTTGGTTTGGCCTACTAGATTGATCTTTCTTGCAATGGGAGAAGTGCTTAGCTTTGGGTTCAATCTTGTGGTGTCCTTTCCCGGTGACAGTAAGGGCAGCAAGGCACATATTGTATTGTTGCCATCGAGGATAACAAGATGGGGTTTTCTTCATATTGCATGAGTCTATCCCTCTACATCATGTCATCTTGCTTAAGGCGTTACTCTGTTTTTAACTTAATACTCTAGATGCATGCTGGATAGCGATCGATGAGTGGAGTAATAGTAGTAGATGCAGGCAGGAGTCGGTCTACTTGTCTCGGACGTGATGCCTATATACATGATCATACCTAGATATTCTCATAACTATGCTCAATTCTGTCAATTGCTCAACAGTAATTTGTTCACCCACCGTAGAATACTTATGCTCTCGAGAGAAGCCACTAGTGAAACCTATGGCCCCCGGGTCTATCTTTATCATATTAATCTCCTACTACTTAGTTATTTACTTTGCTATTTACGTTGCCTTTATTTTACTTTGCATCTTTATCATAAAAATACCAAAAATATTATCTTATCATATCTATCAGATCTCACTCTCGTAAGTGGCCCTATAGGGATTGAAAACCACTATTTGCGTTGGTTGCGAGGATTTATTTGTTTTGTGCAGGTATGAGGGACTCGCGCGTAGCCTCCTACTGGATTGATACCTTGGTTCTAAAAAACTGAGGGAAATACTTACGCTACTTTGCTGCATCATCCCTTCCTCTTCGGGGAAAACCAACGCAGTGCTAAAAGAGGTAGCAAGAAGGATTTCTGGTGCCGTTGTCGGGGAGGTCTACGCAAAAGTCAACATACCAAGTACCCATCACATAACCTTATCTCCCGCATTACATTATTTGCCATTTGCCTCTCGTTTTCCTCTCCCCCCCAATTCACCCTTGCCGTTTTATTTGCCCTCTCTCTCTCTATCCTCCCTCTCTTTCTCTATTTCCCCTTTTTGCCCACTTGCTTTTTGTTTGCTTGTGTGTTAGTTTGCTTGCTTGTCGTTATTGCTAGTTCCTTATCGTCTCCGTTGACCCCTGAGTTCGAAATCTTTCACTTTAAACAAAGGTTAGGAGAAAACTTAAAAGATGCCTGGTTGAGAATAATGGAATCTCATAGTAATTGTACCTCTGAAATAAATCTGAGAATATTGCTTCGCAATTTTTATGTTGGATTAAATATGTCTCATAGACAACTCTTGGATTGCGTTGCCAAAGGCAATTTTATTGAAATCGATCCCATATTGCACTTGAAATTATAGAAGGTATAGTGGGAGAACTACCACAACAAAAGGGGCCTCATCCTACCCAGGAAGAGACACAAGTTTTTGAAATTTTTTGTGAAGTTACTAAAATCTTGCAGAAATCTCTTGAACCTCTTAAGAACATTAGTGGAAATATTCACCGCATGAATATGTTGATTACCCTTTGCAATAAGCGGTTGGATTCGTTAGATCTAAAAATTTCAGAATATGAAGGGAAACATAAGGAACCTCCCGGATTCAAACTTCATTCCGCTAAAAAGTTGAAAACCAAAGATGGCAATACCTAGATCTATTCTTGCTTGTTATGCCTAGCTAGGGGCGTTAAACGATAGCGCTTGTTGGGAGGCAACCCAATTTTATTTTTATTCCTTGCTTTTTTCTCCTGCTTAGTAATAAATAAATTATTTAGCCTCTGTTTTGGTTGTGTTTTTTTGTGTTTAGTTAGTGTTTGTGCCAAGTAGAACCGTTGGGAAGACTGGGGGAAAGTCTTGTTTGAACTTGCTGTAAAAAACAGAAACTTTAGTGCTCACGAGAACTGATGTCGTTTTTATTTGGAAAGTGCTATTTAGTTAATTCTTTTTGCAGATAATTAATAGATAAATTCCTCACGTCCAGCAATTTATTTTAGAATTTTTGGGGTTCCAGATCTTGCGCTAGCTACAGATTACTACAGACTGTTCTGTTTTTGACAGATTCTGTTTTGCGTGTGTTGTTTGCTTATTTTGATGAATCTATGGCTTGTAAATTAGTTTATAAACAATAGAGAAGTTGGAATACAGTAGGTATAACACCCATATAAATAAAGAATGAGTTCATTACCGTACCTTGAAGTGGTCTTTTGTTTTCTTTCGCTAACGGAGCTCACGAGATTTTCTACATTATGTTTTGTGTTGTGAAGTTTTCAAGTTTTGGGTAAAGATTTGATGGATTATGGAACAAGGAGTGGCAAGAGCCTAAGCTTTGGGATGCCCATGGCACCCCCAAGATAATCTAAGGACACCTAAAAGCCAAAGCTTGGGGATGCCCCGGAAGGCATCCCCTCTTTCGTCTACTTTTATCGATAACTTTACTTGGAGCTATATTTTTATTTACCACATGATATGTGTTTTACTTGGAGCGTATTGTATGATTTGAGTATTTGCTTATTAGTTTACCACAATCATCCTTGCTGTACACATCTTTTGAGAGAGCCATACATGATTTGGAATTTGTTAGAATACTCTATGTGCTTCGCTTATATCTTTTGAGTTATATAATTTTGCTCTAGTGCTTCACTTATATCTTTTAGAGCACGGTGGTGGATTTGTTTTTATAGAAACTATTGATCTCTCATGCTTCACTTGGATTATTTTGAGAGTCTTAATAGCATGTTAATTTGCTTAAAATCCTAATATGATTGGTATGCAAAATTAATAATAAAACTTTCTTATGAGTGTGTTGAATACTAAGAGAAGTTTGATGCTTGATGATTGTTTTGAGACATGGAGGTAATAATATCAAAGTCGTGCTAGTTGAGTAGTTGTGAAATTGAGAAATACATGTGTTGAGGTTTGCAAGTCCCGTAGCATGCACGTATGGTAAACGTTATGCAACAAATTTGAAACATGAGGTGTTATTTGATTGTCTTCCTTATGAGTGGCGGTCGGGGACGAGCGATGGTCTTTTCCTACCAATCTACCCCCCTAGGAGCATGCGCGTAGTACCGAGGTTTTTGATGACTTGTAGATTTTTGCAATAAGTATGTGAGTTCTTTATGACTAATGTTGAGTCCATGGATTATACGCACTCTCACCCTTCCATCCTTGCTAGCCACTTCGGTACCGTGCGTTGCCCTTTCTCACATTGAGAGTTGGCGCAAACTTCGCCGATGCATCCAAACCCCGTGATATGATACGCTCTTTCACACATAAACCTCCTTATATCTTCCTCAAAACAGACACCATACCTACCTATTATGGCATTTCCATAGTCATTTCGAGATATATTGCCATGCAACTTTCCATCATTTCGTTCATCATGATACATTCATCATTGTCATATTTCTTAGCATGATCATGTAGTTGACATAGTATTTGTGGCAAAGCCACCGTTCATAATTCTTTCATAGATGTCACTCTTGGTTCGTTGCATATCCTGGTACACCGCCGGAGGCATTCATATAGAGTCATCTTTGTTCTAGTATCGAGTTGTAATCATTGAGTTGTAAATAAATAGAAGTGTGATGATCATCATTTTCTAGAGCATTGTCCCAAGTGAGGAATAAAAAAAGGGGGAATGCCATAAAAAAGAGAAGGCCCCCCAAAAAAGAGAAAGGCCATAAAAAAGAGAAAAAGGCCCAAAAAAAGAAAGAAAAAATGAGAAAAAAGAGAAGGGACAATGTTACTATTCTTTGCCACACTTGTGCTTCAAAGTAGCACCATAATCTTCATAATAGAGAGTCTCTCATGTTATCACTTTCATATACTAGTGGGAATTTTTCATTATAGAACTTAGCTTGTATATTCCAACAATGGGCCTCCTCAAGTGCCCTAGCACTTCATGAGCAAGCAAGTTGGATGCACACCCACTAGTTTCTTTTGTTGAGCTTTCATACATTTATAGCTCTAGTGCATCCGTTGCATGGCAATCCCTACTCCTTGCATTAACATCAATCGGTGGGCATCTCCATAGCCCATTGATTAGCCTCGTTGATGTGAGACTTCCTCCTTTTTTTTCTTCTCCACATAACCCCCTCATTATATTCTATTCCACCTATAGTGCTATGTCCATGGCTCGCGCTCATATATTGCGTGAAAGTTTATAGGTTTGAGATTACTAAAGTATGAAACAATTGCTTGGCTTGTCATCGGGGTTGTGCATGATGATGCATTCTTGTGTGACGAAAATGAAACATGACTAAACCATATGATTTTGTAGGGATGAACTTTCTTTGGCCATGTTATTTTGAGAAGACATAATTGCTTAGTTAGTATGCTTGAAGTATTATCATTTTTATTTCAATACGAACTTTTGTCTTGAGTCTTTCGGATCTGAATATTCATACCACAATTAAGAAGAATTACACTAAAATTATGCCAAGTAGCACTCTGCATCAAAAATTCTGTTTTTATCATTTACCTACTCGAGGACGAGCGGGAATTAAGCTTGGGGATGCTTGATACGTCTCCAACGTATCTATAATTTTTGATTGCTCCATGCTATATTATCTACTGTTTTGGACATTATTGGGCTTTATTATCCACTTTTATATTATTTTTGGGACTAACCTATTAACCGGAGGCCCAGCCCAGAATTGCTGTTTTTGCCTGTTTAGGGTTTCGAAGAAAAGGAATATCAAACGGAGTCCAAACGGAATGAAACCTTTGGGAACGTGATTCTCTCACCGAATACAACTCAGGAGACTTGGACCCTACGTCAAGCCAACTAACAGGAGGCCATGAGGTAGGGGGCGCGCCTGCCCCCCCAGGCGCGCCCTCCACCCTCGTGGGCCCCCTGTTGCTCCACCGACGTACTTCTTCCTCCTATATATATCCACGTACCCCCAAACGATCAGAACATGAGCCAAAACCCTAATTCCACTGCCGTAACTTTCTGTATCCACGAGATCCCATCTTGGGGCCTGTTTCGGAGCTCCGCCGGAGGGGGCATCAATCATGGAGGGCTTCTACATCAACACCATAGCCCCTCCGATGAAGTGTGAGTAGTTTACTTCAGACCTACGGGTCCATAGTTAGTAGCTAGATGGCTTCTTCTCTCTTTTTGGATCTCAATACAATATTCTCCCCCTCTCTTGTGGAGATCTATTCGATGTAATCTTCTTTTTACGGTGTGTTTGTTGAGACCGATGAATTGTGGGTTTATGATCAAGTCTATCTATGAATAATATTTGAATCTTCTCTGAATTCTTTTATGTATGATTGGTTATCTTTGCAAGTCTCTTCGAGTTATCAGTCTGGTTTGGCCTACTAGATTGATCTTTCTTGCAATGGGAGAAGTGCTTAGCTTTGGGTTCAATCTTGCGGTGTCCTTTCCCGGTGACAGTAAGGGCAGCAAGGCACGTATTGTATTGTTGCCATCGAGGATAACAAGATGGGGTTTTCTTCATATTGCATGAGTCTATCCCTCTACATCATGTCATCTTGCTTAAGGAGTTACTTTGTTTTTAACTTAATACTCTAGATGCATGCTGGATAGCGGTCGATGAGTGGAGTAATAGTAGTAGATGTAGGCAGGAGTCGGTCCACTTGTCTCGGACGTGATGCCTATATACATGATCATACCTAGATATTCTCATAACTATGCTCAATTCTGTCAATTACTCAACAATAATTTTTTCACCCACCGTAGAATACTTATGCTCTCGACAGAAGCCACTAGTGAAACCTATGGCCCCGGGTCTATCTTTATCATATTAATCTCCTACTACTTAGTTATTTACTTTGCTATTTACGTTGCCTTTATTTTACTTTGCATCTTTATCATAAAAATACCAAAAATATTATCTTATCATATCTATCAGATCTCACTCTCGTAAGTGTCCCTATAGGGATTGACAACCCCTATTTGCGTTGGTTGCGAGGATTTATTTGTTTTGTGCAGGTATGAGGGACTCGCGCGTAGCCTCCTACTGGATTGATACCTTGGTTCTCAAAAACTGAGGGAAATACTTACGCTACTTTGCTGCATCATCCCTTCCTCTTCGGGGAAAACCACCGCAGTGCTAAAAGAGGTAGCAGACTCTAATATCACCATCTTTATATCGCAAAATTATTGCAAGGAATCAAACATATCATATTCAGTGATCTACAAGTTTTATGTAGGATTTTATGACTAACCATGTGAATGACCAGTTCCTGTCATCTCTCTAAATAGATATAAGTGAAGCAAGAGTGTTTAATTCTTTCTACAAAAGATATTCCCATGCTCTAACAAATATAAGTGAAGCAAAAGAGCATTCTATAAATGGCGGTTGTTTAAGTGAAGAGAAACAGGCAATCCAAACTTCAAATGATATAAGTGAAGCACGTGAAGCATTCTATAAAGCCATACTCAAAAGATATAAGTGAAGTGCATAGAGCATTCTATAAATCAACCAAGGACTATCTCATACCAGCATGGTGCATAAAATAAAGATGAAGACTAAATGCAAAAGACGCTCCAAGATTGCACATATCGCATGAATGAAACGAATCCGAAAACTTACCGATACTTGTTGAAGAAAGAGGGGATGCCTTCCGGGGCATCCCCAAGCTTAGACGCTTGAGTCTCCTTGAATATTTACTTGGGGTGCCTCAGGCATCCCCAAGATTGAGCTCTTGCCTCTATTCTTTCTTCTCACATCGAGACCTTCTCGATCATCGAACACTTCATCCACACAAAACTTCAACAGAAAACTCGGTAAGATCCGTTAGTATAATAAAGCAAATCACTACTCTAAGTACTGTTGCAAACCAATTCATATTTTGTTTTTGCATTGTGTCTACTGTAATATAACTTTTCCATGGCTTAATCCACTGATATAAATCGATAGTTTCATCAAAACAAGCAAACTATACATCAAAAACAGAATCTGTCTAAAACAGAACAATCTGTAATAATCTGAACATTCACCATACTTTTGATACTTGAAAATTTCTGCCAAAATTAGGGAAAATAAAAAATTTGTATACAAATATAGTGAAAAAAGAATCATAACCATTTGACGTTCCAGCTAAAAATGTAAACTCATGCACTACAGCCAAAGTTTCTGTCCTGCACCGTACAAACCATCAAGCAAATGTAAACATCCTAAAGGCAAACCTTGGCACATTATTTTTATAATACAACGGAATTGTACAAGGGGATAATTATTTTTGTTGAAAAGTTTCTGTAATTAAGATTCACAAAGTTGCCGTGAGCATGAACAAAGTTCAAGGAACTCTCCCACTTCAACAATGCTTGTCTTTCTCACTTTCATTTTCCTTTTTGAAAAAGTTTTGGGCTCCCCTCTTTATTTTTGTTGTTGTTAAACTATATGAAAGCACTGAACAGAAATAAATGACTCTCTAAAACTTGCGGGTTGTCTCCCTGGAAGCACTTTCTTTAAAGCCATTAGCTAGGCATATAGTGCTCAAGTAATGGATCCACCCGGATCCCAAGGTATATCAAAGCCAAATTTAATTAACAATTATTTGTAATTTAGTAGTGAGCACAAAGTAACATATGTCATGCAACAAAGAAGTCTAATTCTCTTCCTATGCATCGGCATGTCATAAAAGAACAATTCATGCACATAAAGTAAAGGCCAATGCATAGTATAAACAGTTCCTTGCAATTTTATCATGTGGGAAACATAGAGAGGTGGAGATATAGTTCCTCTCTCATAATAATTGCAAGTAGGAGAAGCAAGCACATGCATATTAGATCTATAAAAATCATCATGTGCAACGGTATAAGTCAACCCATCAATATAATCCTTAATAAGTGCAAACTTCTCCGATATAGTGTAGTCAGAAGAATTCAAAAAGATAATAGGACTATCATGCGTGGGTGCAATAGCATCAATTTCACGTTTAACATAAGGAACTATAGCAAGTTCATCTCCATAAGCATAATTCATATTGGCATCTTGGCCACAAGCATAGCAAGCATCATCAAAAAGGGATATTTCAGAAGAATCAACGGGATCATAGCAATTATCATAGCACTCATCATTCGGTAAGCATGAAGGGGAATTAAACAATGTATGGGATAAAGAGTTACTCTCATTAGAAGGTGGGCAAGGGTGATCAATCTGCTCTTCCTCCTTTTGTTCTTCGCTCTCCTCCTCATCTTTTTCATCCAATGAGCTCACAGTTTCATCAATTTCTTCTTCCATAGACTCCTGCAAAATATTAGTCTCTTCTTGGACAGCGGAGACTTTCTCAATAAGCGCATTAATATAGGAATTATATTCATAATTATCATAGCAATAGTTGAGGATAGCTAAATTTTTAGGTCTATAAACAGCATCATCAAAATCTTCAAACTCTTTGAACATAGATTCAATTTCATAAGCACCCATAAAAACAACAAATTCTTCTATTTGTTCCACATCATAGGTATCTATTTGTTACACATCATAGTAATCATATATACCTCTAGCATAAGAAGCCAAGGTTTCATTACCATTAAATTTGCATGAGAAGGGAAGGTGTGGAGCCTTCATCCTAGAGCAACAAGTATAATCATAACTCAAGCATAGTTGCCTAGCATACCACTTCAATATATGAATTTGATCCCATAATAGTTTCCCTTTTGTGTCAAGCGGTAATCCCTAAAGTATTCACGTTGATCCAACGTTACTCCCATTACATAATTGAATGGGTTTTTCTCAGGATTATTAACGTAGTACATAATATCTTTCACATAACCAGCATCGAGGGTTTTAGGAGGTTCCCCATCTCCATGAGTAGCAAGTACACCTAATTTTTTTGGTATTTCGTGTTCCATATCCATAACTAAAGATAAAGAACAACTAGGAACAACAAATAAAAATTACTTAGTGATAAAGCAAACAAGCACACACGAGAATATTCACCCCACGCTATGGCTCCCCGGCAACGGCGCCAGAAAAAGGTCTTGATAACCCACAAGTATAGGGGATCGCAACAGTTTTCGATAAGTAAGAGTGTCGAACCCAACGAGGAGCTAAAGGCAGAACAAATATTCCCTTGAGTTCTATCGACCACCGATACAACTCTACGCACGCTTGACGTTCGCTTTACCTAGAACAAGTATGAAACTAGAAGTACTTTGTAGGTGTTGTTGGATAGGCTTGCAAGATAATAAAGAGTACGTAAATAGAAAGTAGGGGCTGTCATAAGTAAGGAAGCAATAAAGTAAATATAGAGAGTGTGGAAAAGTGGTGGTAGGAGTTGTGAAATTGCCCCTAAGCAATTGACTAATTTACTAGACCGATAGCAAGTTTCATGTGGGAGAGGCCACTACTAGCATGTCATCCCTTACTTCGAATTCTATGCACTTATGATTCGAACTATTAGCAAGCATCCACAACTACTAACGTTCATTAAGGTAAAACCTAACCATAGCATTAAGATATATTGGTCCCCCTTCAATCCCGTATACATCAATTTCTATGCTAGGCTGAAGCTTCTGTCACCCTTTCCCTCCAATACATAGTCCTATCAACATACAACTAACCCTATGGTGTGATCCACGCGCGCGCTCATATGATGGGCACCAAAGGACAGCAACCTAACCACAAGCAAATTAAATGAATCATATCAATTCATCAACCACCGATAGGACAACAAAAATCTACTCAGACATCATAGGATGGCAACACATCATTGGATAATAATATGAAGCATAAAGCGCCATGTTCAAGTAGAGGGTACAGCGGGTTGCGGGAGAGTGGACCACTGTAGATAGAGGGGGGAAGGTGATGGAGATGTTGGTGAAGTTGGCGGAGGTGTTGGTGTAGATCGCGGTGATGATGATGATGGCCACAGCAGCGTTCCGGCGCCACCGGAAGAGAAGGGGAGAGGGGGCCCCTTCGTCTTCTTCTTCCTTGACTTCCTCCCTAGATGGGAGAAGGGTTTCCCCTCTAGTCCTTGGCCTCCATGGCATGGGAGGCGTGAGAGCCCCTCCGAGATTGGATCTGTCTCTCTCTCTGTTTCTGCGTTCTCTTCTGCTGCCCTTTCACCGTTTCGTATATATATATATATGGAGATCCGTAACTCCGATTGGACTGAAACCTTCGCTGTGATTTTTTTTACCAAAATTAGCTTTCTTGCGGCCGAAGAAGGGCATCAACCGCCTTACGGGTGGCCCACGAGGGTCAGGAGCGCGCCCAGGGGGAAGGCGCGCCCCCTGCCTCGTGGCCATCTCGGGCACCGTCTCACGTGGATTTTTCTTCCGAAATTCTCCAAATATTCCAAAAATATTCTCCATCCATTTTTATCCCATTTGGATTTTTTGATATGGATATTCTGCGAAACATAAAACATGCAACAAACACGAAGTGGCGCTGGGCACTGGATCAATATGCTAGTCCCAAAAATAATATAAAAAAGATGCCAAAAGTATATGAAAGTTGTAGAATATTGGCATGGAACAATCAAAAATTATAGATACGACAGAGACGTATCATTGATAACTGTTCATGACATCATATCGTGCCTGCCCGGTTGCTATTTCCAACCGTCGGTTAGCGAGCCGCCCCACGTCTTGGGGTGCGGTTTTACTCGCACGTCTTGTCAAGGCAGAGATGGTGTCCCTTTATTTATGGGATTTTCATTAACGCAGGCGTGGGTAACCCAACCATCCCCTGGGTACAACTCCTTGGTAATAGGTAAGCTTAGAGACCCTGGGGGAGACGCCCAATACATGGGGCCTTTATATAGAGACCCAATCTCGTTTTCTTCCCTTGCGCTTGCTTCTTCCTCAACCCCAGCCACCCCAAGTTCCAGCCCTCGGGTTCCAATCGCCACCAGCCCTAGTCATGTATGGATCTAGCCGTCAGGGCCGGTGGGTGGCTTCTTCTGTCACGGAGGAGGATATTGCGAAGCTCCGCATAGCGAGGTATCTGACCTCAGAAATCTTTCATCGGCTTCCGGCACAAGGGCAAGTCATACCGACCCCGAGATCTGGCGAGAGGGTAGTATTTGTATCCCACTTCCTTCACGGGCTAGGGTTCGTGCTTAACCCCTTTGTCCGGGGGCTCATGTTCTACTATGGGTTAGATTTTCACGATCTGGCCCCGGACTCTGTTCTCCTCATCTCGACATTTATCGTCACGCGTGAGGCCTTACTCCGGACTCCTCCGCACTTTGGTTTGTGGCTCAAGACCTTTGATGTGAGGCCGCAGGTGGCAGAGAAGGAGCAGGCAGAGTGCGGCAGCATCACAATAGGCAAGTTGGCCGGCGCGGTTTGGCCCGAAGGATCTTTCGCCGAATCTTCTGACTTATGGCAGCAGGGGTGGTTTTATATCAATGAGCCGCGGGGCCCCAAGTGGGCGGCCACACCTGCGTTTCGACCCAGCCCTCCAACTCAGCTCGCTTCGTGGGTCAATAAGGGATTGGACTGGGGATCCGTCGATGAAGTGCAGACTCTGCAAAGTCGCATCCGAAGCCTTACCGAGAAGGGCATCGAACTTGTGAATGTTGTCCAAGAATGCTGGTCCGCCGGATCCTGCCATGTCGGTGGCGGCCTCTTTGTATGTGGAAGTTTAACCCAGAAGGGCGGCGGACCCTACAGCACTTCTTCGTCACTACGCACGAAGGAATGTGGAAATTGTATTTTGGGGAACGAGGGCAATGGTCGGACACTACCGAAGATGTTGGCCTTGACTGCAATCGTCTAGCTACTTCGGTAAGTACTCGAGCACCTTTCATTCGAGCATCTTTTAGTGAGATATTGAACAACCCGTACCTGTTTAGGACTGGATAAAGAAAGCGGTGCTAATCTGGTGTTCGGCGCCTCTTCCCGAAGACCCTACGACTGCCCTGCTAACGAGAATGCTGATTCCGGCACCGTACCAAGTGGCTGTATCCGGGGAAACCAAAATCCTTTTGCCCAAGAGCAAGGGTGCAGAGGGAGTCCTCCATGGCAAGAAAAGGGCTGCTTCTGAAGATCAGGAGGGGAAGCCTTCCAAGAGAGGAAAAAACCATCGTCGAGCGGCTTGGGCCGGGCGAGTGAGGTTGCCGTAGAGCTTGATGACGAGGACGAACCTCGAGGCAAACCGTAAGTGAAGCTGGGGCACTTTGAATGTATCTCGTTCTTTTCCCACTAGTGAAGTGATC
Source organism: Triticum urartu (assembly GCF_056163025.1). NCBI lineage: Eukaryota > Viridiplantae > Streptophyta > Magnoliopsida > Poales > Poaceae > Triticum > Triticum urartu. The sequence continues at coordinate 396,758,376 of NC_141879.1, read as the reverse complement.
GTATGTTCATCCACGCAAGTTAACACCTGGTATTTCTCAATCGTCCTCATCCTCCGAAGATCTTCTTCTGGAGATGATGGAGAGTGACACGCCTCCTCCGACCTCATCGCCCAACAAAGGATATTATATCGAGGTATCGTCCCGAAGGGCGCCCAAAGGCGGTGCCTCCGTCACTCGTGGTTCCGGGATCGAGACTAGCGTCCCCGAACCATCCGGTTTACAGCCGAAGAAGGTTCTGGAGGCAAGCAAGCGGGTTCCTTCAGTGGAATGCCGTACTCCGGCGGTGGTTTCCGAAGACCCAGGAGCGCCGGAAATACTGACGGACATGCTACGACGAGCGTCCATTTCAGAAGAGCACCGTTCCTTGATGGTTACGGTGGTCAAGTGGGTTCTATCCGCGAAGAGTGGATTGAACGAGGCCTTCACGAGCCTTCTAAGAGGTTTTGAGGTTTGTGATGTAGCTTTGTCAATTGAATTTCATTGACATAATGCACCTGTTGTATATGCAGTAGCCCCTGAGACTCGGATTGTCTTCCAAAGGGAGCGATCGGAGGATCAAAGAGATATGCTCAGGTATTAACCTTGGTTTTTGAAATACAGGCTGCTTCCCCTCCTGTGGCTGCTCGGAATACGGAAGTGGCCGAACTGCAGCAAAAGCTGGATATTGCGGAGGATGACGTTGCATTGATCAACAGGCGTCTTGATGACTCGCAAGGTATGTATTTCGAGCATTCTTCACACCGGTGTGCTTGACGGGGGAAAGAGCTTTATATGAAATGTGCATGAAATGCAGATGGTGCTGCCGCCATGGAGGCTCTTCGGGCGGAGCTACTCCGGGCCAAGGAGCAGGCCCAGTTTAGTGATGCTGCTGCTGAAGGAGCATCGGTTGAACTCAAGGCCGAACAAGTTTCGCGATGCCAGGGCAAGGAGAAGATATCCACAATGACACTTGCTTTGGAGAATGCTACTGGCCGCTGCGAATTTCTTGAGAAGGAGAATAAAGCCTTAACGGCTGAACTGGACAAGGCCCGACAGGAGGCGAGAGAAGCACGGTCAGAGTCCAGAGCACTCCGTGAGGAGGTTCGACAGGTGAAAGAGATATTGGCTGGAAAGCCTTTTCTGCTGCAGACTAAGTTCGGTGACCCGGACTATGCTCAGCTGAACCAAGTGTGGAGTTCTTCGGACGAGTATTTGGACTTGCCGAAGAGTTCTTCTGATGCAGCGCGGTATTACCAAGCGCAAGCTGGATATGCAACGGAGAAGCTTTTTTGGTCACAGTTTGGTGTGTCAAAGCGCCCGCTGCTGCTCAATGAACAGATGTCCCAATGGGCCGAACTTGATAGGGTATCTGGCGCTGCCATGAAGGATGTTATAGTCCAGCTATGGCCGACCGAGCCTCCGCCAAATAGCTATTTTGGTTTGGTGTAGAAGCTTGTCGATGTAGTGTCACGCATCGATGCTGTGAAGCAATCGGCGTGCATTGAAGGTGCACGGATGGCCCTTGCCCGAGTCAAGACATTCTGGGGTAAGATGAAGGCCATCGATGTTGCGACGAAGGGTCCACCCAAAGGCGAGGACCGTCTGCAACCAGAGCATTATTTTGAAGATGTCCTGGAGGCCGCCCGCTTGATTGAGGGCCAATGCTCGAAGAACATAATGTTCAAGTGAAGTGTATGATGATTGTAAAAGACAACTTTATAGTTAATCTATTTATGTTTTGCTCAAAAATCTTGAATTCCTCCCGTGCGGTCGTTTTAATATAATATGAAAGTTTTCCAGTTGTCGGCTTCAGCCCCCTCATAGGCAGTACGAGGGTGTTCGGAAAAGCATTTAATCACTCTTTATCCAACGTCTTGGTCCATGAAGGAGGTGATAATGCGGCGAACCAGGCAATCGGACTATAAGGCGTTAACACTTTCACTTAACCATAGGAGTTTTATGGTGGGGCTACGACATAGCCCCTGGTGTGTATGTGGCGTGTGGTACCTTACATATTTGATCTGAAAAATATCCCTCGTATTACATGGAGAATCGCCAAAGATTCCAATAAGTCGTCAAGTGGTTGACCAGCTCTCGCCACATCATGATAGTCAGTTTTTGGCTTTCTCTACTGAGGTGCTCATCTGATCTAGGCTAGGGCACAATAACAGTAGTTCTCCCTTTACTACCCTAGCCGATAGAGTGGAACGTAGGGTAGCAAACACAGGAGCCGGGCAACCCAACTATTGACCCAAGACAATGATTCGGAGCTGATGCATATAAGGCCAAACTTGCGACGCCGAAGTACGCTATAGAGCTGTTCGGACTTTTACTGTCAACTCATTCGTTCCCATGCTGAGCCCCTGGCAGGGTGTGCCGAGGTGCATCTGCAGAGCAGCCGTTGAGGCTATACTTTATTGTTGAAAGGGTATGAGAGTTTGGCTCGGGTGAGGTGATACATCCATTTTGCATCATGCTTTTATATCGATATTTGTTGCATTATGGGCTGTTATTACACATTATGTCACAATACTTATGCCTATTCTCTCTTATTTTACAAGGTTTACATAAAGAGGGAGAATGCCGGCAGCTGGGATTCTGGGCTGGAAAAGGTGAAAATGCTAGAGACCTATTCTGCACAGCTCCAAAAGTCCTGAAACTTCACGGAAGACGTTTTCAGAATATATAAAAAATACAGAGCGCAAGAAGTTCACTGGGGGCCACACCCTGCCCACGAGGGTGGGGGCGCGCCCTACCCCCCTGAGCACGCCCCCTACCTCGTGGGCCCCCTGGTGGCCCTCCGATGACCATCTTCTGTTATATGAAGTCTTTCAATGAGGAAAAAATCATAAGCCATCTTCTCGGACGAAACTCCGGCGCCACGAGGCGGAACCTTGGCGGAACCAATCTAGGGGTCTGGCGGAGCTGTTCTGCTAGGGAAACTGCCCTTCGGGAGGGGGAAATCATCGCCATCGTCATCACCAACGCTCCTCTCATCGGGAGAGGGCAATCTCCATCAACATCTTCACCAGCACCATCTCCTCTCAAAACCCTAGTTCATCTCTTGTATCCAATTCTTGTCTCCAAGTCCGGGATTTGTACCTGTGGGTTGCTAGTAGTGTTAATTACTCCTTGTAGTTGATGCTAGTTGGTTTAATTGGTGGAAGATCATATGTTCAGATCCTATATGCATTTTAATACCCCTCTGATTATGAACATGAATATGCTTTGTGAGTTGTTATGTTTGTTCCTGAGGACATGGGAGAAGTCTTGCTATTAGTAGTCATGTGAATTTGGTATTCGTTCGATATTTTGATGAGATGTATGTTGTCTCTCCTCTAGTGGTGTTATGTGAACGTCGACTACATAACACTTCACCATTATTTGGGCCTAGAGGAAGGCATTGGGAAGTAATAAGTAGATGATGGGTTGCTAGAGTGACAGAAGCTTAAACCCTAGTTTATGCGTTGCTTCGTAAGGGGCTGATTTGGATCCATATGTTTCATGCTATGGTTAGGTTTACCTTAATACTTTTGTTGTAGTTGTGGATGCTTGCAATAGAGGTTAATCATAAGTGGGATGCTTGTCCAAGTAAGGACAGTACCCAAGCATCGGTCCACCCACATACCAAATTATCAAAGTACCGAACGCGAATCTTATGAACGTGATGAAAACTAGCTTGACGATAATTCCCATGTGTCCCCGAGAGCGCTTTTGTCTATATAAGAGTTTGTCCAGGCATGTCCTTTGCTACAAAAAGGATTGGGCCACCTTGCTGCACTTTATTTACTTTTGTTACTTGTTGCTCGTTACAAATTATCCTATCACAAAACTATCTGTTACCACTTATTTCAGTACTTGTAGAGAATACCTTGCTGGAAACCTCTTATCATTTCCTTCTACTCCTCTTGGGTTCGACACTCTTATTTATAGAAAGGACTACGATAGATCCCCTATACTTGTGGGTCATCAAGACTCTTTTCTGGCGCCGTTGCCGGGGAGTGAAGCGCCTTCGGTAGATGGAGTTTGGTAAGGAAAAATTTATATGGTGTTCTGAAATTTACTGTCACTTGTTACGATGGAAATTAATCCTCTGAGGGGCTTGTTCGGGGTATCTTCACCCTGACCAGTAGAGCAAAGAGTTGCTCCTCAACCTACTGAACCTACTTAAAATGAAAATGAAAATGTCTGCTTTGAAATTCCTTCGGGTATGATAGAAAAACTGCTAGATAATCCTTTTGCAGGAGATGGAACAATGCATCCTGATGAGCACCTAATATATGTTGATGAAGTTTGTGGATTATTTAAGCTTGCAGGTGTACCCGGAGAAGTTGTTAAGAAGAAGGTCTTCCCTTTATCTTTGAAGGGAGATGCATCGACATGGTATAGTCTATGTGATGATACGGGGTCATGGAACTACAAACGATTGAAATTGGAATTTCATTAGAAGTTTTATCCTATGCATCTTGTTCATCGTGATCGCAATTATATATATAATTTTTGGCCTCGCGAAGGAGAAAGCATCGCTCAAGCTTGGGGGAGGCTCAAATCAATGTTATATTCATGCCCCAATCATGAGCTCTCAAGAGAGATGATTATTCAAAATTTGTATGCTCGGCTTTCTGATAACAATCGCACCATGCTCGATACTTCTTGTGCTGGCTCTTTTATGATGAAGACTATTGAATTCAAATGGGATTTATTGGAAAGAATTAAACGCAACTCTGAAGATTGGGACCTCAACGAAGGTAAGGAGTCAGGTACAACACCTAAGTTTGATTGTGTTAAATCTTTTATGGATACCAATGTTTTCCGTAAATTTAGCACTAAATGTGGACTTGACTCTGATATAGTAGCTTCTTCTGTGAATCTTTTGCTACTTATGTTGATCTCCCCAAGGAGAAGTGGTTTAAATATCATCCTCCCAAAGAAGTAAAAGTAGCTGCACCTATTAAAGTTGAAGAAAAGACTATCACTTATAATGATCCTATTGTTCCTACTACTTATGTTGAGAAACCACCTTTCCCTGTTAGGATAAAGGATCATGCTAAAGCTTCAACTGTGGTTCGTAAAAGAAATATTAGAACATTTACACCTCCTGAGCAAGTTAAAATTGAACCTAATATTGCTATTGTTAAAGATCTCTTGTATGATAATATTGATGGCATGTTATTTATTTCTGTGATGAAACTGCTAGAATTGCTAAACCTTGTGCTAAAGATAAACCTAGACCTGTGGTAGGCATGCCTGTTATTTCTGTTAAAATAGGAGATCATTGTTATCATGGCTTATGTGATATGGGTGCCAGTGCTAGTGCAATACCTATTGGCTTATATAGAGAAATTATGCATGATATTGCACCTGTTGAGTTAGAAGATATTGATGTCACAATTAAACTTGCTAATAGAGATACTATATCACCAATGGGAATTTTTAGAGATGTTGAAGTCTTGTGTGGGAAAACTAAATATCCTGCTGATTTTCTTGTTCTTGGTTCCCCACAAGATAGCTTTTGTCCCATTATATTTGGTAGACCCTTCGTAAACACTGTTAATGCTAAGATAGATTGCAAAAAGGATGTTGTTACTATCGGTTTAGATGATATGTCTCATGAATTTAATTTCTCTAAACTTAGTAGACAACACCGTGAAGAAGAATTACCTAGTAAAGATGAAATTATTGGTCTTGCTTCTATTGTCGTACCTCCTAGTGATCCTTTAGAACAATATTTGCTAGACCATGAAAATGATATGTTTATGAATGAAAGAAGGGAAGTAGATGAAGTATTCTTTCAACAGGAACCTATTCTGAAACACAATTTGCCTGTTGAAATCCTAGGGGATCCTCCTCCACCCAAGGGCGATCCCGTGTTTGAGCTTAAACTGTTGCCTGATACTCTTAAATATGCTTATCTTGATGAGAAAAAGATGTATCATGTTATTATTAGTGCTAACCTTTCAGAGCATGAGGAAGAGAGATTATTGAAAACTCTGAAGAAGCACCGTGCTGCTATTGGGTATACTCTTGATGATCTTAAGGGCATTAGTCCCACTCTATGTCAACATAAAATAAATTTGGAAGAAGATGCTAAACCAGTTCGTGATCATCAACGACGGATGAATCCTAAAATGAAAGAAGTGGTAAGAAAAGAAATACTAAAGCTACTTGAGGCAGGTATAATCTATCCCGTTGCTGATAGTCAGTGGGTAAGTCATGTCCATGGTGTCCCTAAGAAGGGAGGTGTTACTGTCGTTCCTAATGATAAAGATGAATTGATTCCTCAAAGAATTATTACAGTTTATAGGATGGTTATTGATTTCTGCAAATTAAATAAGGCCACTAAAAAGGATCATTACCCCTTACATTTTATCGATCAAATGCTAGAAAGATTATCCAAACATATACATTTTCGCTTTCTAGATGGTTATTCTGGTTTCTCTCAAATACCTGTGTCAGCCAAGGATCAATCAAAGATTACTTTTACTTGCCCTTTTGGTACTTTTTCTTATAGACATATGCCTTTTGGTTTATGTAATGCACCTGCTACCTTTCAAAGATGCATGATGGCTATATTCTCTGACTTTTGTGAAAAGATTTGTGAGGTTTTCATGGACGATTTCTCCGTCTATGGATCTTCTTTTGATGATTGCTTGAGCAACCTTGATCGAGTTTTGCAGAGATGTGAAGAAACTAATCTTGTCTTGAATTGGGAAAAGTGCCACTTTATGGTTAATGAAGGTATTTTCTTGGGGCATAAACTTTTTGAAAGAGGTATTGAAGTTGATAAAGCCAAGGTTGATGCTATTGAAAAGCTACCATGTCCCAAGGACATCAAAGGTATAAGAAGTTTCCTTGGTCACGCCGGATTTTATAGGAGGTTCATTAAGGACTTCTCAGAAATTTCTCGGCATCTGACTAATTTATTACAAAAAGATATACCATTTGTCTTTGATGATGATTGTGTAGAAGCATTTGGAATACTTAAGAAAGCATTGATCTCTGCACCTATTGTTCAGCCACCTGATTGGAATTTACACTTTGAAATTATGTGTGATGCTAGTGATTATGCTGTAGGTGCTATTCTAGGGCAAAGAGTTTATAAGAAATTAAACATTATTCAATATGCTAGTAAAACCCTAGACAATGCTCAAAGAAATTATGCTACTACTGAAAAAGAATTCTTAGCAGTTGTATTTGCTTGTGATAAGTTCAGACCTTATATTGTTGATTCTAAAGTAACTATTCACACTGATCATGCTGCTATTAAATATCTTATGGAAAAGAAAGATGCTAAACCTAGACTTATTAGATGGGTTCTCTTGCTACAAGAATTTGACATACATATTGTTGATAGAAAGGGAGCTGAGAACCCCGTTGCAGACAACTTCTCTAGATTAGAAAATGTGCTTGATGACCCACTACCTATTGATGATAGCTTTCCTGATGAGCAATTAAATGTCATAAATGCTTCTCATATTGCTCCATGGTATGCTGATTATGCTAATTACATTGTTGCCAAATTCATACCACCTAGTTTCACATACCAACAAAAGAAAAAGTTCTTCTATGATTTGAGACATTACTTTTGGGATGACCCACATCTTTATAAAGAAGGAGTAGATGGTGTTATTAGACGTTGTGTACCTGAGCATTAATAGGAACAGATCCTACGCAAGTGTCATTCCAAGGCTTATGGAGGATACCATGCTGGAGACAGAACTGCACACAAGGTATTGCAATCTAGTTTTTATTGGCCTACTCTCTTCAAGGATGCCCGTAAGTTTGTCTTATCTTGTGATGAATGTGAAAGAATTGGTAATATTAGTAGACGTCAAGAAATGCCTATGAACTACTCACTCGTTATTGAACCATTTGATGTTTGGGGCTTTGACTATATGGGACCCTTTCATGCCTCTAATGGTTATACACATATTTTAGTTGCTGTTGATTACATTACTAAGTGGGTAGAAGCTATTCCAACTAGTAGTGCTGATCATAACACTTCTATTAAAATGCTTAAAGAAGTTATTTTTCCAAGATTCGGAGTCCCTAGATATTTAATGACTGATGGTGGTTCACACTTTATTCATGGTGCTTTCCCTAAAATGCTTGCTAAGTATGATGTTAATCATAGAATTGCATCTCCTTATCACCCTCAGTCTAGTGGTCAAGTAGAACTGAGTAATAGAGAACTCAAATTAATTTTGCAAAAGACTGTTAATAGGTCTAGAAAGAATTGGTCCAAGAAACTTGACGATGCATTATGGGCCTATAGAACTGCATATAAAAATCCTATGGGTATGTCTCCGTATAAAATGGTTTATGGAAAAGCATGTCACTTACCTCTCGAACTAGAACATAAGGCATATTGGGCTATTAAAGAGCTCAATTATGATGTTCAACTTGCCGGTGAGAAGAGGTTATTTAATATTAGCTCACTTGATGAATGGAGAACCCAAGCCTACGAAAATGCCAAGTTGTTTAAAGAAAAAGTTAAAAAATGGCATGATAAAAGGATACAAAAGTGTGAGTTTAATGTAGGTGATTATGTATTGCTATACAACTCTCGTTTAAGATTTTTTGCAGGAAAACTTCTCTCTAAATGGGAAGGTCCTTACGTTATCGAGGAGGTCTATCGTTCCGGTGCCATAAAAATCAACAACTTCGAAGGCACAAATCCGAAGGTGGTGAACGGTGAAAGAATCAAACATTATATCTCAGGTCATCCCATAAATGTTGAAACCAATGTTATTGAAACCGTAACCCGGGAGGAATATATAGGGGACACTTTCTGGAACATTTCAGACTCCGAAAAGGAATAGGTATGTGGTACGGTAAGTAAACCGACTCCAAAACAGTTTTTAAGGCAATATTTCTCCGTTTTGGAATATTTAGCAAAATAAAAAAATAAGTAGCAGTCCGGGAAGGAAACGAGGCCTCCACGAGGGTGGAGGGCGCGCCCCCTACCTCGTGGGCACCTCATGCGTTTTCCGAACTCCGTTTTCTTACACGACACATATATTGGTCGGTAAAAATTCATTATATAACCTCCCGAAGGTTTTGACTCCCGTATCATGCAATTATCCTTTGTTTGTGTTTCGAGCTGTTGCTGCTGCAGATTAGAGCAAGATGTCTTCGCAAGAGTCAGTCGGGGAGAGCTGGGTGTCTCATCCGGCACCGAGATCAATGACAAACAACAATGTTGATCTCTTCGGGCCAGCAACGGAGGAAGATATGGAGGCTGAATTGAAGAGGATAGATGCCATGGAAGAGGATCAAGAAGTCACTTCCCGCTTCCGAGCTGGATTCACAATGGGAGAACTGCAGAGCTCGGCTGTTCCAAACTCGGTTATCTCTTCCAATGTTAGATTTCTTTCTTATGAGAATATGAAAAGGAGTGTCACTGGTTCTCCCGCAGCTATGCAGCACCCTTGGGTGCAGGGAGCTTTGGCTGTTACAGGAAAAATCCGAAAGGAAATAATGGACCTCAAGCAGCAAGTCAATAAGCTCGAGGAGGAGAATCGTATCCTGAGGGGCATCATCGCCAAGAATATCACATCACCATCCCCGAAAAGAGAGACATAATCACATGGGTATGGGCACTCCCCTTGGAAACTGCCAAGCTTGGGGGAGTGCCCCGGTATCGTATCACCATCACTTTTATCTTTACCGTTTTTCTTAGTTCGATCCTTTCGGTAATATCTTGATCTAGTAGAATAAAGTTTATGGCATGATCTAGTTGTGAGTTTTGCTTTATGATCCTTCTATGTAATTGAGTCCGTGAGCTATATATAATAAAGATTAGTGTTGAGTTAAGGGCTTGATTATTTTTCCATGATCTTAAGTGAATAAAAGAAAAAAAGAAAAGAGAAAGAAATAAAAAGAAACAAAGAGATCATATGGATCTTTATGGAGAGTAATGAGCTCACATAGAAAAAGTATGATGAATAAAAGTTGTTGAGGGTTGAAAAACATAGTTTTGGTCATCGCTGCAATTAATAGGAAGTAATAAAGAAAGAGAGGTCTTCACATATAAATATACTATCTTGGACATCTTTTATGATTGTGAGCACTCATTAAAATATGGCATGCTAAAGAGTTGACGTTGGACAAGGAAGACAACATAATGGGTTATGTTTTCTTACATCTGAGATAAATTATATTGTCATGGATCATCCAACATGGTTGAGCTTGCCTTCCCCCCTCATGCTAGCCAAATTCATCGCACCAAGTAGAGATACTACTTGTTCTTCCAAATACCCTTAAACCAGTTTTGCCATGAGAGTCCACCAACCTACCTATGGATTGAGTAAGATCCTCCAAGTAAGTTGTCATCGGTGCAAGCAATAAAAATTGCTCTCTAAATATGTATGACTTATTAGTGTGGGAGAAAATAAGCTTTATACGATCGTGTGATATGGAAGAAATAAAAGCGACACACTGCATAATAAAGGTCCATATCACAAGTGGAAATATAAAGTGACATTCTTTCGCATTAAGATTTTGTGCATCCAACCATAAAAGCGCATGACAACCTCTGCTTCCCTCTGCGAAGGGCCTATCTTTTACTTTTATCTCCCACCTTACATAAGAGTCATGGTGATCTTCACCCTTCCTTTTTACATTTTATCTTTTGGCAAGCACAATATGTTGGAAAGATCTTGGTATATATGGCTAATTGGATGTGAGTTTTCATGAACTATTATTGTTGACATTACCCTTGAGGTAAAAGGTTGGGAGGCAAAACTATAAGCCCTTATTTTTCTCTGTGTCCGATTAAAACTCCATACCCATAAGTATTGTGTGAGTGTTAGCAATTGTGAAAGAATATATGATAGTTGAGTATGTGGACTTGCTGAAAAGTTCTTATATATTGACTCTTTCCTATGTTATGATAAATTGCAATTGCTCTAATGACTGAGATTATAGTTTGTTAGTTTTCAATGAAGTTTATGATTCATACTTGAAATTGTGATTGAATTATTACTCTAGCATAAGAAATCATATGAAAAGAATTATATAAGTTGTTGTTCTAAGAATGATCATGATGCCCTCATGTCCGTATTTTACTTTTATCGACACCTCTATCTCTAAACATGTGGACATATTTTTCGATTTCGGCTTTCGCTTGAGGACAAGCGAGGTCTAAGCTTGGGGGAGTTGATACGTCCATTTTGCATCATGCTTTTATATCGATATTTGTTGCATTATGGGCTGTTATTACACATTATGTCACAATACTTATGCCTATTCTCTCTTATTTTACAAGGTCTACATAAAGAGGGAGAATGCCGGCAGCTGGGATTCTGGGCTGGAGAAGGAGCAAATATTAGAGACCTATTCTGCACAGCTCCAAAAGTCCTGAAACTTCACAGAAGACGTTTTCAGAATATATAAAAAATACAGAGCGCAAGAAGTTCACCGGGGGCCACACCCTGCCCATGAGGGTGGGGGCGCGCCCTACCCACTGGGCGCGCCCCCTACCTCGTGGCCCCCCTGGTGGCCCTCTGATGACCATCTTCTGTTATATGAAGTCTTTCAATGAGGAAAAAATCATAAGCCATCTTCTCGGACAAAACTCCGCCGCCACGAGGCGGAACCAATCTAGGGCTCTGGCGGAGCTGTTCTGCCGGGGAAACTTCCCCCCGGGTGGGGGAAATCATCGCCATCGTCATCACCAATGCTCCTCTCATTGGGAGAGGTCAATCTCCATCAACATCTTCACCAGCACCATCTCCTCTCAAAACCCTAGTTCATCTCTTGTATCCAATTCTTGTCTCCAAGTCCGGGATTGTTACCTGTGGGTTGCTAGTAGTGTTAATTACTCCTTGTAGTTGATGCTAGTTGGTTTAGTTGGTGGAAGATCATATGTTCAGATCCTATATCCATATTAATACCCCTCTAATTATGAACATGAATATGCTTTGTGAGTAGTTACGTTTGTTCCTGAGGACATGGGAGAAGTCTTGCTATTAGTAGTCATGTGAATTTGGTATTCGTTCAATATTTTGATGAGATGTATGTTGTATCTCCTCTAGTGGTGTTATGTGAACGTCGACTACATAACACTTCACCATTATTTGGGCCTAGAGGAAGGCATTGGGAAGTAATAAGTAGATGATGGGTTGCTAGAGTGACAGAAGCTTAAACCCTAGTTTATGCGTTGATTCGTAAGGGGCTGATTTGGATCCATATGTTTCATGCTATGGTTAGGTTTACCTTAATACTTTTGTTGTAGTTGCGGATGCTTGCAATAGAGGTTAATCATAAGTGGGATGCTTGTCCAAGTAAGGACAGTACCCAAGCACCGGTCCACCCACGTACCAAATTATCAGAGTACCGAACGTGAATCTTATGAATGTGATGAAAACTAGCTTGACGATAATTCCCATGTGTCCTCGGGAGCGCTTTTCTCTATTTAAGAGTTTGTCCAGGCTTGTCCTTTGCTACAAAAAGGATTGGGCCACCTTGCTGCACTTTATTTACTTTTGTTACTTGTTGCTCGTTACAAATTATCCTATCACAAAACTATCTGTTACCACTTATTTCAGTACTTGCAGAGAATACCTTGCTGGAAACCGCTTATCATTTCCTTCTGCTCCTTGTTGGGTTCGACACTCTTACTTATCGAAAGGACTACGATAGATCCCCTATACTTGTGGGTCATCATGAGGCTTACTGAGAACGGAGCGATGTGTCAATGATAAATTTATGTATATATATAAAAAAGAGAAACCATGGACCCAGCTATTTGACATGATCGTGGTCGATATCAGAGGAAAAGGGGCATAGTATAGGTTTATAATAAAGAGTGCGGTCTACAAAAGGTAATTTTGGACCTCCTATCGCACGTCTGCGTAGCCCATCCTCGGGGAGGGGGGCCTTAATGGAGGTAACCCCTTAGGTGAGTGTATGGATTCGAACTCTGATAGAGTCCACTGTAGATGCTTTCCAGTTGGTCACCTGTTCTTTAAACATGATACAGAAATATGAGAAAAACGTATAAAAAACATTACGGGAATGCTTGTAGGGTTGTCCGTGTTGTGCTTCCGCCGATGCCCATGGTATCTTGAGTGCGTAGTGATGTGCGTGTGGTGCAAATTTCGCCCATACAGTAGGTGGGTGGCAGAAGCCGAACTGATATTTACGCTTCGAGAGTGGTCGAACATCGGAGGGGAACTTTTTCTGGCCGCTGGTGTTCTGCTGGCGAGCCGATCCATCGTCTTTGTCGCCCGGTGGCCTCCTCCCCTTGTGATCAGCGTTAAGCTTGCCTGCCTGCTTGAAGACCCAACAATTACGGTTGGTATGATTAGCTGGCCTATCAGGGTGACCGTGAATCTGACAAGGTCGGTCCAATATCCTGTCAAGGGTGGATGGTCCATCCTGGTTTGTGGCTTCTTCAGTTGATCAGGCTTCGGATTGTGAAATTCGGCATTCACCGTTGTGTCGCGTATGTTGTAACTGTTCAGTTCGTCGTGGCTTGCCGTTGCCATCTCGGATTTTGGAAGTGCCCGGGCCGCTGGCGTAGTTGCTTTTACGAGCAAGCCAGTTGTATTCTCCCGCACAGAAGTGGTTCATTAGAGCGGTGAGGGTTGTCATGGATTTGGGTCCTTCCTGGCCGAGGTGACGCGCGAGCCATTCATCCCGGACGCCGTGTTTGAAGGCCGCAAGGGCTTCTGCGTCCGGAAAGTCGACAATTTGGTTCTTTTTGACTGAAAACCTGGTCTAGATCTCCCTAGCTGACTTGCCAGGCTCCTGGACAATGTGACTTAAGTCATCGGCGCATAATGGCCGAACATACGTTCCATGGAAGTAGTCTCAAAATGCGTCTTCCAAATCTTCCCAGCTGCCAATAGAATTTTCTGGCAAACTGTTTAGCCAGTACCGAGCTGGCCCTTTAAGCTTGAGAGGTAGGTATTTAATGGCGTGAAGGTCGTCTCCGCGGGCCATGTGAATATGGAGAGGTAATCCTCGATCCATACCGCGGGGTCTGTTGTCCCATCGTATGATTCGATGTTAATGGGTTTAAACCCATCTGGATATTCGTGTTCCATTACTTCGTTCGTGAAGCAGAGGGGGTGTGCGGCTCCTCTATGTAGGGCCACACTATGAAGTACCTCCAGTGGGCTCAATTTACGGTGCTCGGACCGGGCGTGGTCAGCTCTGTAGTGTCCAGATAGGCGACCATCATCGTCGGTCGGGGTATGTCCTCGTGATCTGTGCATCGATCTTGTGCGTCCTGCTCTACCCTCTGTGCCGGATGAGTTGGTATGGTGGTCTGCTTGGGCTGCTACTTTGTCTGGACCGTACTGTGATCGCCCCGCCACATTATTCGATGGTGTTATGGGCTCCACCGCCCTGCCATCGTATTAAGGGAGCCACCTGCTCTTGGGGTGGCTTTTCTCTGGGCTGCTAAGGCTGTATTCTTCGACGGCCAAGACCTCGGTCCATCTATCATTGAGCAAGTCTTGGCTTGCTTGAAGCTGCAGCTGCTTCCTTCATAGGCTCCTTGCAGTGGCTATAAGCCGGCGTTTGAAGCGCTCCTGCTTGAGAGGTTCCTTGGGCATGGTAAAATCCTTGTTGCCGAGGATCTCCTCTTCCTTGGAGGGTGGGAGATAATTGATGTCCTCTGAGTCCCCATATGTGTTCTGTTCATCAGAGCTATCTTGCCCTTCTTCCTGTTCCTCCTGATCGGATTCTATCTCCACAGAGCCCTTGTTGTCCGAGCTATCGTCTTCTCTGGTGCTAGCAATGTTTTCTCTTGGGCGATGTGATCTAGGGCGCCGGTGTCCGGGCTGTGTGCCAAGCGGTTTATTCTCGATCGGATCCTCCTTGTCATCGTCGGGAGCGCCGTGAGGTGTGTCTATCATACACACGTCATACCAGGAAGTGGTCATCCTGTGTCGAGCGGGTAGTAAGCTCTGGCCTTGCCCCTCATCGTCATCCACACCGTCGATGTCTTCGGGGCGGGGGTCGGGCTTGTTGGTTGGGTTTTCAATAGTGGCTACGAAGTGGGTGGTGGGTGGGAAACAAAATTCCCCATCGTCCGCCGAAAGTTCGAACCAAACATAGTTCGGTGATGGGTCGTCTGCCAGGGATAGGGTTTTTAGCGATTTTAGCATGTCACCCATGGGCGAGTGTTGGAAGACATCTGCGACACTGAACTTGAAGATCGATAACCGATCGAGTTCGGTATACGCGGGCTCACAGGGTTTGGAGTTCAGTGTCGGAGGCGAGTCCGAGGTTCCGTTGATGCGGATACCGTATGAAGTGGGATATGCGTGCAGCTCCAGCGCCTTTGAATCGGTAGCCCCCATGATGGGGTCGAGCTTCCCATCTTCGGGCGACTTGACCTGCTCCGGATTTAAGGCCAGAGCTTCTACAGGAGCTATCTCCTGGATGCAGCGCGATGACAGGTTTAGGCCATGTTCATGGAGGCAATGGGGAGAGGTTGCGACGGTCTCGAATCCGTCGAAGATCAAATCTCCCCGGATGTCCGCGACGTAATTCAAGCTTCCAAATCTGACCTGATGGCCAGGGGCGTAGCTTTCGATCTGCTCCAGATGGCCAAATGAGTTAGCCTGCAGTACAAAGCCACCGAATACGAAGATCTGTCCGAGGAGGAAGGTTTCTCCCTGGACAACATCGTTACTGATGATCGAAGCGGCCATCGAGCCTTCTATCGACGGCACAGTGGAACTCTCAATGAAAGAACCAATGTCGGTGTCAAAACCGCTGGATCTTGGGTAGGGGGTCCCGAACTGTGCGTCTAGGATCAATGCTAACAGGAGATGGGGGACACAATGTTTACCCAGGTTGGGGCCCTCTCTATGGAGGTAAAACCCTACGTCCTGCTCGATTGATATTGATGAATGTGAGTGTTACAAGAATGGATGTACCACGAGATCATAATGGCTAAACCCTAGAAGTCTAGCCTATATGGGTATGGAATTGAGTATAGGTGGTGTCCTTTTCAAACTATCCCCTTCGGTTTATATAGACACCGAGGGGATCTAAGGTTTACATGTAGTCGCTTACATGAGAAGGAATCTTCGGTCGCCAAGCTTGCCTTTCACGCCAAGTAGAGTCCAATCTGGACACGGTGCAGTCTTCGGCCTTCATGTCTTCATAGACCATCAGTCCGGCCCATAGATAACAGGCCAGACGCTCGAGGACCCCTTAGTCTAGGACTCCCTCAGGTGTAACAATGGTATTGATGTCCTCATCATCCTCCCCTTCTTGAAATGAAGTCGTCCTCGACGGAAGCTCATCTTCCTCACCCAAATAAGGCTTCAAATTTGCAATGTTAAACGTGGGACTAACACCAAAATATGCAGGCAGCTCAAGTTTATATGCATTATCATTTATTTTCTCTAACACCTTAAAAGGACCATCAACATGTGGCATTAGCTTTGATTTGCGCAAATTAGGAAATCTATCCTTACGCAAATGTAACCAAACAAGATCTCCAGGTGCAAACACAACATGTTTTCTACCCTTATCTCCAGCAAGTTTATATTTAGAATTCATACGCTCAATGTTTTCCTTAGTTAACTCATGCATTTTTCAAATCAATTCAGCATGTTCTTTAGCATCAAAATTAACCTTCTCCGAAGATGGAAGAGACAAAAAATCAATAGGTGCACGAGGTAGGAAACCATACACAATTTCAAAAGGGCACATCTTAGTAGTAGAATTCAATGAACGATTATAAACAAATTCAATATGAGGCAAGCATTCTTCCCACTTTTTCTTATTATTCTTCAAAACAACCCTAAGCATAGTAGACAATGTTCTATTGACTACTTCAGTTTGTCCATCAATTTGGGGGTGACAAGTAGTACTAAAAGCAGTTTAGTCCCCAATTTAGCCCATAAACATCTCCAAAAGTGGCTAAGAAATTTAGTATCACGATCTGAAACAATAGTATTTGGCACACCATGCAAGCGAATAATTTCACGAAAGAATAAATCAGCAACATTAACAACATCGTCGCTTTTATGACATGGTATAAAGTGTGCCATTTTCAAGAATCTATCCACGACAACAAATATGCTATCCCTCCCCTTCTTTGTTCGAAGTAAACCTAAAACAAAGTCCATAGATATGTCCTCCCAAGGAACACTAGGTACAGGCAAAGGCATATATAAACCATAAGGATTGAGTCGTGACTTAGCTTTTTGACATGTAGTGCAGCAAGCAACAAAACGCTCAACATCCCGTCTCTTCTTTGGCCAAAAGAAATGTGTAGCAAGTATGTACTCCATCTTCTTCACGCCAAAGTGTCCCATTAATCCTCCTCAATGCGCCTCCTGCAACAACAAAAGACGAACGAAGCTAGGTGGAATGCATAACTTGTTAGCACGGAACATAAATCCATCATTAACGACAAACTTGTTCCACGTTCTTCCTTCTTTACAATTCTGCATTACATCTTTAAAATCATCATCACGCACATATAGATCTTTGATGGTCTCCAAACCAAATATTTTGAAGTCAAGTTGTGAAAGTATAGTATAGCGATGAGAAAATGCATTAGCAACAACATTTTCTTTACCCTTCTTGTGTTTAATGACATAAGAGAAAGTCTCAATGAATTCAACCCATTTAGCATGTCTACCATTCAGTTTAGCTTGACTTTTAATATGTTTCAACGATTCATGATCAGAATGTATAACAAATTCTTTGGGCCATAAATAATGTTGCCATGTTTCTAAAGTCCGAACAAGAACATATAATTCTTTATCATAAGTAGAATAATTCAGACTAGGACCACTTAATTTTTCAGAAAATTATGCAACAGGTTTGCCATCTTGTAATAACACACCTCCTAATCCAATTACACTAGCATCACATTCAAGCTCAAAAGTCTTATTAAAATCAGGAAGTTGGAGTAAAGGAGCATGTGTCAACTTATCCTTCAATACCATGAAGGCTTCTTCCCGTGCGGTACCCCAAACAAAAGGTACATGCTTCTTTGTAAGCTCATTGAGAGGTGCAGCAATGGTGCTGAAATCTTTCACAAAACGCCTATAGAATCCAGCAAGGCCAAGAAAACTCCTCACTTGTGTGACCATTTTGTGTTGCCGCCAACTCTCAATAGCTTCAATCTTGGCTTTATCAACTTCAATTCCATGTGGAGTAACAACATAGCTGTAACACCCTCGATGCGACTATATCTCCCACGTGTCGAGGCACAACTTAGAGGCATAATCGCATTGAAGGCATATGTCGCAAGTTAGACAATCTTCACAACATCCCATGTAATATATAGATAATAAAAGGGGAGATAACATAGTTGGCTTACACTCGCCACGTCAAGCAAGTACATAAATAACATTACATCATTCAAACACTCATGGCCCGACTACGGCGCCAAAATAAAAGATAACCCAACATGCGACATGGTCCCGATCACCCCCAACTGGGCACCACTACTGATCATCAGGAAAGGAAACATAGTATCGTTGAGAGTCCTCGTCGAACTCCCACTTGAGCTCAAGCGCGTCACCTGGAGCGGAATCATCAGGCCCTGCATCTGGTGTAATAGTAATCTGTGAGCCACAGGGACTCAGCAATCTCACACCCTCGCGATCAAGACTATTTAAGCTGAATAGGTATGGCAAGGTAAATATGTGGAGCTGCAGCAAGCGACTAGCAAATATGGTGGCTATCCTGTTCGCAAAAGAGAGCGAGAAGAGGAGGCAAAGCACGAGCGAGAAACTAGAGGACAACCTGCGCAGACATTACTCCAACACCGTGTCCACTTCCCGGACTCCGCCGAGAAAAGGCCATCACGGTAACACACTCAGTTGATTCATTTTAGTTAAGTTAAGGTTCAAGTTATCTACAACCGGACATTAACAAATTCCCATCTGCCCATAACCGCGGGCACGGCTTTCGAAAGTTCAAATCCCTGCAGGGGAGTCCCAACTTAGCCCATGACAAGCTCTCACGGTCAACGAAGGAATAGACCTCCTCCCGAGACGTTCCGATCAGACTCGGTATCTCGGTTCTTCAAGACACTTCGACAGATTAAAACAAGACCAGCAACACCGCCCGAATGTGCCGACAAATCCCGATAGGAGCTGCACATATCTCGTTCTCAGGGCACACTCAGATGAGACTAGCTACGAGTAAAACCAACCCTCAAGTTGCCCCGAGGTGGCCCCGCAGGCAGCTCAGTCGGACCAACACTCAGAGGAGCACTGGCCCGGGGGGGATTAAAATAAGATGACCCTCGGGCTCCGGAAACCCAAGGGAAAAAGGGCTAGGTGGCAAATGGTAAAACCAAGGTTGGGCATTGCTGGAAAAGCTTTAATCAAGGCGAACTATCAAGGGGTTCCCATTATAACCCAACCGTGTAAGGAACGCAAAATCCGGGAACATAACACCGATATGACGGAAACTAGGGCGGCAAGAGTGGAACAAAACACTAGGCGAGAGGCCGAGCCTTCCACCCTTTACCAAGTGTATATATGCTTTAAGATAACATGGCAATATAATGATATCCCAACAGGTAAATAAATGTTCCAACAAGGAACGGCCTCCAATCTTCACCTGCAACTAGCAACGCTATAAGAGGGGCTGAGCAAAGCGGTAACATAGCCAAACAACGGTTTGCTAGGACATGGTGGGTTAGAGGTTTGACATGGCAATTTGGGAGGCTTGAAAGCAAGTGGTAGGCATCGTAGCATTGGCATAGCAAAAGAGCGAGCAATCTAGCATAGCAAAGATAGTAGTGATTTCGAGGGTATGATCATCTTGCCTGCAAAGTTGTCAGAGTTGACTGGATCCTCGAAAGCAAACTCAACGGGCTCCTCGTTAGCGAACGCGTCTCCTAGCTCTACCCAAACAAGACAGACAAGCAAACGGAACACAATCAACCACGTGCAAAGCTCAAACAATATGATGCAATGATGGTATGCTATGCGGGATGCGATGCGGGATGCATTTGCAAGATTTGACAAGGGATGCATGAACCTGGCCTCAACATGGAAATCCAAGTGTGCCACTGGAAAGATGAGATGAAATCGCTTGAAAACGATATACAGAACGTCGGAATCGGAGTTACGGTTTGGAAATGGCAAGCAATTCAAATATGACACCGGTCTGCGATTTACAGCAAGTAGCCGTCTAAATGCAACGAGATGGACAAGCTACAGCACCCAAACATGGCATAAAAATACATGGCAGGGCTGCATTCAAGATGCTTAACAAAAGTCTAGCACTGAGCTACGGCCAATTCATCCATTAACAGGTTCAAACAAGCATGGCAAAAATGCATATGGCAAACAGATTTCAGACTTGGTGAAATTAACACTTGTCTGGAATTTCAAATCAGGTAGCACTCTTCGGAGCAACAAAACTACATGCTACAGGAGCTGAACATGGCAAGGTAAAGCATGGCATGGATCTACGCAAAGAGCTTAAAAAAAGTCCCTTAGTGACCTTGAGCCAAAAGGGATCAGAAAATACAATTGCAAGCATGTGAACATGGCAAAAACATAATCAGTTCTCAGACTTAGTGAAAACTGGAGCATGCTGAAAACAGATATCAAGTAGGCATGTTTACGAGGTCGATGCACTCACTACGGAGCAAGTCGTGACAAGCTAAGCATACACCCATCAAGAATACACAAATCCGTTTGAGGTAGTAGCCATGTCTTCAGACGCTTCGCCAATCGAGCAATGAACAACTATGGCGCCAAGATAAAGCACATCAGAAGTGACAATGGCACTGAATTCAAGAACATGGGCCTTGATACATATCTTGATACTTTGGGCATCACACATGAATTCTCAGCTCCATACACGCCACAGCAAAATGGCGTCGTCGAACGCAAGAACAGAACACTCATTGAGATGGCCCGAACGATGCTTGATGAATACAAGACTCCAAGAAAATTCTGGCCTGAAGCCATTGATACTGCATGCCATACAATCAATCGTGTTTATCTTCAAAAGCTTCTGAACAAGACATCTTATGAACTCCTTACTGGCAAGAAGCCAAATGTCAGCTACTTTAGAGTATTTGGCACCAGGTGCTGGATCAAAGATCCACATCACACTTCAAAATTTGCACCAAAAGCACATGAGGGTTTTATGCTTGGATATGGAAAGGATTCGCACTCCTACAGAGTCTTCAATCTCTTTCATTATAAAGTGGTTGAAACAGTGCATGTGCGGTTTGATGAGACTAACGGTTCACAAAGACAGCACCTGCCAAATGTGCTAGATGAAGTTCCATCCAGCGAATCAATCAAGCTAATGGGAACTGGAGAAATCATACCCTCTGAAGCTCAACCTGAAGAGGAACTTATCATCTCCGCACCTGATCAACCTGAAGACAATGCTCAGCCTGAAGACAATCCCACTAACAATGACAATGATCAGCAAGAGCAAAACCTTCGCCCGGTACATCCTCGTGTTGCCAATGAAGTGCAGATTGAGAGAATAATTGATAGCATCAATGCACCTGGTCCGCTCACTCGTTCAAGGGAAACTCAGCTAGCAAATTTCTGTGGGCACTTCGCATTCGTCTCAATAACAGAACCCAAGAAAGTTGAAGAAGCCTTCATGGAACCTGAATGGATTCAAGCTATGCAAGAAGAGCTTCAACAGTTTGAGCTGAATAATGTATGGGAACTGCTTAAGTGTCCTGATCCTCGGAAGCACAACATAATAGGCACCAAATGGATATACCGCAACAAGCAAGATGAGCATGGTTAAGTTGTCAGAAACAAAGCTCGTCTCGTTGCTCAAGGATATACTCAAGTGGAAGGCATTGACTTCGATGAAACATTTGCTCCTGTGGCTCGACTTGAAGCCATACGCATACTGCTGGCCTATGCAAATCATCATAACATACTTCTATATCAAATGGATGTGAAGAGCGCCTTTCTTAATGGCAAGATTGAAGAAGAAGTGTATGTTGCACAACCGCCTGGCTTTGAAGATCCAAAACATCCTGACATGGTATACAAGCTCAACAAGGCACTGTATGGCCTCAAACAAGCCCCTTGGGCTTGGTATGACACACTCAAATACTTCCTAAAGAGCAAAGGCTTCATACATGGTTCCCTCGACCCTACTCTCTTCATGAAGACATATGATGGTGAACTGTTTGTGTGCCAAATATATGTGGATGACATCATCTTTGGCTGCACCAATCAGAAGTACAGTGAAGAGTTTGGATATATGATGCAAGAACAATATCAGATGTCCATGATGGGAGAGCTGAAGTTCTTCCTCGGTCTTCAAATACGACAGCAACGCAACGGCATCTTCATATCTCAAGAGAAGTATCTCAAAGATTGCCTGAAGAAGTTTGGTATGCAAGACTGCAAAGGCTTCACGACGCCAATGCCAGCCAAACATCATTTGGGTCCCGACGACAATGGTAAAGAGTTCGATCAAAAGGTATACCGCTCCATGATTGGTTCTTTACATTATCTATGTGCATCTAGGCCAGATATTATGCTTAGTGTTTGCATGTGTGCTCGATTCCAAGCGGCACCAAAGGAGTCGCATCACTTAGCTGTGAAGCGAATTCTTCGATATTTGGCTCACACCCCAACTCTAGGATTATGGTATCCAAAGGGCTCAGAGTTTGATCTAGTTGGATTCTCCGATGCTGATTATGCTGGTGACAAGGTGGATCGCAAGTCTACATCAGGCACATGTCATTTTCTGGGACGATCACTTGTATGTTGGTCTTCAAAGAAGCAGAACTGTGTATCTCTCTCCACTGCTGAATCTGAATACATTGCTGCTGGATCTTGCTGCGCTCAGCTTCTGTGGATGAAGCAAACACTCAAGGACTATGGCATTCATCTGAAGCAAGTGCCACTCTACTACGATAACGAAAGCGCCATCAAGATTGCCAACAACCCAGTTCAGCACTCGAAGACAAAGCACATTTAAATTCGTCATCACTTTCTCAGAGATCATGTTGTGAAGGAAGATATTGATATCATACACGTCAACATTGAAGAGCAATTGGCAGATATCTTCACCAAGCCCTTGGATGAGAAGAGATTTTTCAAGTTACGGTGTGAGCTAAATATCCTGGAATCCTCAAATGTCCTGTGATCAGGCACACATCCTAACACTTATGCATATTGATGACTTAGATGTGCAACACACGAAGTAAAGTATATCTTCAATCAATGAAGACATACATTCTAAGTGTGAATACATTGATGTGGAATTTGACTTCGGAGCGCCATGATAATTGTGCGTCATGTCTGGGTCTAATACTTCCTATACGGTGGGTAACGCCACCACCAAAGGTTCTGCTCGAAGTGTTTCACTCGTGGTGTTACATTTGCTATGTCTTCACATTTGGTTTGGCTTCAATTTCAACATGTCTTCATGATTATCTTCACTATGTTGAATATATATATACTAGTGTTCTGTCCTCTACAGCATTCACTTATAGCTATGTCTTCATGTTGAGTCTTTTGAACTAAGTGAATGTGATCGGACCCTAACCTCTCTATGCTTTCTATCTCAAACTCTATCTCTCCAAGTCATATGCATTCTATTGAAACTGTCAAATGTCTTCTCTGCGTCCTTGTCAGCAGAAGATACAGAGACAAACATTAAGTCCGTTTTCAATGCTCATTCCTTCACCTGAAACCCGGAGAAGTGGGAACGACCACCCGACAATCCAGGCATGCGTGGGACGTGGAACAACCTCCGACGTGCTGCATGACGGCCACGTGTTCCTCAGATGTGAATCGCCAGGGGCACCTGTGTAATAACACTGAGCCACCCCTGTCCCTATAAATACACACCTCACTGCAGTCATTATCTCTTCTTCCACTCTCGCACGAACCCTAGCACCACCGCTAGCCCTCGACGACGCCGGCGGCGAAGCGCTTCGCTGTCGCAACCTCTCCGATGCCGTCTTCACGCCGACCGCGGACATCGTCTTCTCCGCCGTCGCCGTAGGTGTCCTCCGTCGCCAAGTTAGGGCACGGACGATCGAACTACTCGGCCTCCTCTTCCACTCCGTCTAGCAGTTCTTCGTGTGGTAAATAAAACTTCATTTTTACAGCTCCTTTGATCCTATAGCTTCGTCACTTTCTACCACAAGCAGTTTCTGTTCACACAAGTTGGATCTCTTACATACTGCATCTCATAATATGCCTAGTATATTCACTTATACTTCACAAAGTAGTTAGATTCCTCACTTGTACTGATCCATGGATTCGTACAAATCTGGAACCAACTCCTTATCTATGAGTGAATGTCTTTGCACAATGAGGTCAATGTCTTCTAAACTGATTTATCTTCAAAATCTTCTGAGAATGCATATGACCTCTTCCCCTTCCCTCGCATCTTAATGCTGTCACAGGTACATGTCCGTGGGAGAATCCCTTGGTTCTCATAGTCTGCATTCATTTGCAGAATTCTTACAGCATCATATAAATTCTCCCGAAGACAGTTCCTGTTTGTCCAGCAAACAAAAGCCCTTGAAGCCTTTGAACGTATTGAAGCCTTTCAGTTTAAAATTCATGTCTTCAGAGAAATCTGCAAGGAAGGGAGGCAGACAGTGTCGTGGCGGAACATCAAGAGATCTGCCTGATGACCTCTCAGAACTTTACAAGATAGATCCTAAAGAGGATTATAATCAGCGCAAGACCCGAATCCAGTGGATTCGAAGATATTGGGCAGAACCATGGTTCAAATACCGGTTTGTGACCCAAGAATATGCTGAGAAAAATGCCATCAAGCGACCGTGGGGAGACATCCTATACAAGAATCTTCAACCCAGGTCCAGAGAAGAAGCCATTGAACAAGGCTTCTATCCCTGCATGGTCCGTGGGCCACAGCCTGCAGATGCACACCCATCGTCACTACTATGGTGCCGTCACGACAATCTGTTCAAGCGCAACTTCCAGTTTGCCAAGAACTCAGCGAAGCATAACAAGAAGTCTTTGGGTTTAGACTTCAACCCTAGTCCCTCTGCTCCCCGTGCCGATGGAACTCGCGAAGCTGAACCCAATCTTCTTGGGCCCTTCTACAACCTTGAAGGCCTCATCACCCATATCGTGGTTCAAGGGACTATCGTGAATGAGCCTGCTAATGACGCTAAATCAGATGAAGCGCCTGCAGCGCCGAAGCCAAAGAAGCTGAAGCAGCCAAAAGCTTCAAAGCCTGCCTCTGCACCAAAAATCTCACGGGCGAAGCCACTGGCCACTGCACCTCCTAAAGACAGTGTGCAGTCTGAAGATTTGTCATGCATCTCCAAGCCCCAGAAGGTCAAGATGCCTCTTCCACACACCGGCCAAGAACTGACAGCTGCTGCCATTCTGCGAAACGATGCCATTGATCTGTCAAGTGACGAAGATCTTGCAGATGACGCTCTTGAGCAACTCATCAAGAGCAAAGAAGAAGCAGAAATCTTAAATGATCTGCCTCTCTTTGACGTGACAATCATCCACAACTTCATTGATGAGTGGTTTGACATGCCCAACATCAGCTTCGAAGATCTGCAGCTACCCATTGGCCTCAGTGTCGCCTTCCATGGCGCCATTGCTTCAAAGCTAGCTCTCGCTCAGCGCATCGTCGAACTGAAGCAGAAGATTGACTATGAAAAGGCTCAGTTCAAGAAGCATATGGCCAAGCTCAGTGTACAAGAGGTGAAAAACTTCAAGATTATGCTGCACGAGCTCAAAGAAGCCTTTCTCAAGAAACGCGCACAAGCTCAGGGTTCTCGGGAGCGCATGAAGAGCCTGGCTGACAAGTGTGTGCAAGGCTACAACGAGGCTGAGAAGCGCAAGGCCCTTGGGCGTCCGGGCATTGATCCTAGGATGGCTACTAAGCAGAAGAAGAAGCCCACTGTGGCCGAACCCAACACACCAAGGCAGGAAGCAGATCCCATTGTCTTCCCAACTAGCATGACTGGCTCGAAGCCGAAGGCCCGGTCAACCGCTTCAGAGCTGAAGAAGACGAGGACTGCTGAGGCTGAAGCAAGGAAGAGGAAACATCCTGAAGCCTCTGCCACTGCTCCCTCCAAGAAGAAGAGGAAGACCAAGAAAGAACGGGCTGCTCCCATAAAGCCCTTGATTGTTGAACCCATCTCCATGGTTCGCCCTGACGCTGAACCGCAAGAACGTCACCTGACTGTCCATGATCCTGCTTTCACAGAGGCTCATGAAGCTGAAGACTTTCTAGCAGCTGATCCCATCGCTGCTGAAGACATTGGTCACCATGACCATGTTGAAGATGATGCAGTCCTTCCTCAGCTCGAGCACCAGCAGGTATCATCGTCTGTGCTAACGCACAACGAACTCATCAGCATTGGTCGTCCTCTGACGCCAATTGCTCAGGATGCATCATGGGCTGATCGCCCACAAGAGGAAGAAGACTTTGAGGCCCAGCCAACTCCAACTCCACAGGCGTCGCCAGCATTGCGCAGGCTTCGCAAAGGACCAAGGCCTCCAGTCTCTGAGTCTGAAGCTAAAGCTGCTGAAGACATTCCGGCTGCATCAGCCGATGAAGAAGAAGCCCCAAAAGCTGCTACTCCCCCGTCCCACCAAGAAGCTGTTCTCGAGGAGAACGTGATTGTGACCGACCCTCCAGCTCGTCAAGTGGAGGTTGAAAATCTTGAGGCTGCCACCACCAACACCAATGAAGCCACTGACGATGTCATGGCTGAAGCTAATGTGGAGCCTTCACCAACCCAAGCACCAGAAGTCAGCGAAGCCACTGATCCCACTGCTTCTGTTCCTGAGCCTGCTGCCGGTCCTTAGTTCGACTATCATGTTGAGCACAGGCCTTAGGTACAGGAGCCAATCCCAAGATTGCCCAGGTTTCCAGGTCCTGCATCAGCACCTGGATCCTTCAATGTCAATGGCTTCAGAGCAGACAACACTTTCTTCAATAGCTCCAGGAACCCCTACTCAAGGGAAAGAATATCATCTAATCGGTTCTGGAGCTATCTGCAGCGAAGCTATTACTCCTGCATTCTATACAATCAAGGTCGCATCTTCCCACACAAGCGTCTTGACATTGAAGCAATAGCTGGTCTGCCCTGTCTGGAAGAAGCTCTGGATTGCTTCAAAGAGGTTGGATTGCTGCTGTTCGTCACCGATCAAGAGCATTGGAATGAAGAGTTGCTGCTCCAATTCTATGCCACACTTCACATACGCGGGTACAACAGAGATCCGAAGACTTGGGTCCTAGAGTGGATGACAGGAAACGTTCATCATGAAGCCAAAGCCTTTGACATCATTCAGCTCACTGGTCTACCCAATCCTGGCGATCTCTACGAATCTGGCTGTCAACTTCACAGTGAAGCTGCGGAGAGCATCTTTCAGAAGCCTGAACCTAACATGAGTCAGATGCTTAGTATGATGAAGCCATTGCCCCAAGATGCTGCATATCCCAAAGAGTTCTTTGTTGAAGACCTTGAGTATCTGCCAAGGACTATTTATCACATCATAAGGCGAACTCTCTGGCCCATCAAAGGACACTCTCCACATGCCAAGCTGGAAGGTGCAATGAAGACTTTGGTCTTCTATATTCTTCATGGAAAATGCTTCAATGCATAGGACTTCTTCGTTCGCCAACTTGCTGCATCAGGCTCTGATCTTTTTGGCTTGAAGTTCTACGCCCCATGGGTAATGCGGCTGATCAAACTTCACTCAGCTATCTCATATCAGCCATCTGCTCGCAATCATCGGATCTTTCTGCCTGATGTGGATATGTCTATTGAAGCCATCTATCCTGAGCCTACCAAGGAACCTCTAAGTCTTCAGAATGCGGAGCATCAAAGTTTTTCTCAGAACATTGAAGGAGTTGAAGCAGTCACTCGTGTGTATCCTTTGGATGGAACTACACATGCACCACATCCTACCCTTACTGAAGCCACCGACAGCACAACTGCCCAACGACCCAAGAAGCGCACTCGTGTTCTTAATGACCGAGAGCTTCTGGTGGCTCTTCATCAGAAACAGGATAGGCATCATGACTGGCTGAAGCGCCAAATGCAAAGCCTCTTGGTGGATGTCAACCGCATTCGCAATCTTGCCACCAAGAATGCTTTTGTTGCCCATGAAACCTCTCGACGCACATGGAAAGGGCTGACGCTGATGTGCTCTGAAGATGATCTTCAAGAGGATGGCTTCTCTGAACGCTTGAAGTTTGACTCCACACCTCCTCTAAGGGCAGTGCTGCGATGCACTCCATCTCTTGAAGACTTTGAGTTCTCTTCCTCTGCTGCAACCGTGAATGCCAGAGTGATCGAGGATGAAGACGATGCCACTTCACCACCACCTCCTTCAGCACGCTTCAACACTGCTCCAAGTTCTTCTGCACCGCCGAATACTACCAACGACCCTGCTGCTTCACCTACTCTTCATGGGAACGAGTAGATGCTCTATGTCTTCAAACCTTTTTGGTCCTTACTGACAAAAGGGGGAGAAGCATATGAGTCTGATAGTCTTCAAGCGGGTCCATATGGGCGGGTGCTTTATATCTTGCTTTGTGTTTACAACTCTCGTTTTGATACATTTGGTTCTTTGAGTTGTAACACTTAAACTAAATGGTCGTCTACTACTTATTTGCCACTTTGTGATGCGATGATAAATTCTGCATGTGTGACGATAAATTCCGCACTTGGATCATTTTGCAGACGTCCATTTTCCATTATGCATGTCATTATCTTCACATACCTTCACATGCATAATGAATTGTCATCATAAGTTCAAGAGGATCTCCACAAGTACAACCTGCCATCTGCATTTGCATTCCAAAAGCAAATTACTTATATGCACATCTTCAGGGGGAGCCCTTGCAACTTATGAAGACAATTCCTTATCCTTTACAATTTCACATATTATATTCCCCGTTGAAAACTTCAACTAGTTTGTCATCAATCACCAAAAAGGGGGAGATTGTAAGTGCATCTAGTGCCACCCCTAGTTGGTTTCAGAGTATTGACGACAAACCTAGTTGAGGGACTAATGTGTTTGTGAGAATTGCAGGATAACACAGCTAGAAGTCCCTCATAGATTCGGTTTTCCTACTAGAGATGACCCCTAAAAATGTATGAAGACATTGATGTCAAAGGTGGTATGTGAAGATACTCACATTGAAGACTATGACAAGAGAAGACATCGCATGAAGCCTATGGAGCTCGAAGACTTAGATCTTTCGTAGTTCTTTTTCTTCTTTATTGAGTCATAGGAACCACCGTACTGTTAAGTGGGGTCCAAGAGAACCAGTCAGAATGACTGAAGTGATGCTTAACCAAAACCTATGTCTTCGAGTGAAGACTATGAGAGTGAATCTTGTCCAGAGTCAGACAAGTCAGCTTTGCTTGTAGCCCAAGTAAAGTTGTCGTGTGTGTTCAAAATCTGACCGTTGGAACATGTGTCAGTTCCTTAGTGACCCAGGGTCATTTCGGACAAATCAGGTCGGGTTGCCTAGTGGCTATAAATAGCCCACCCCCTACAACCATAAATGGTTGGCTGCTCAGAGTTAGAGTACGACTTTTGTCGTTTGAGAGCAACCCACCTCGAAGCCTTTGAGAGAATTCCTTGCGAGGATAAAACCATAACCACCCAGAGCCAAAGAGTGTTAGGCATCATTTAAGTCTTCTTGTCTGTGTGATCTGAAGACTTATTACACTTGAGGACTGTGAATCCTCCAGCCGGTTAGGCGTTGCATTCTGAGCATCCAAGAGTCATTGTGGATTGCCGGTGAACAAAGTCTGTGAAGGTTTGGGAGTCTACCTTGAAGACTTGCCTGAGTGATTGGGCGAGGTCTGTGTGACCTTAGCTCAAGGGGAATACGGTGAGGACTGGGTGTCCTGAGCTGCGTGTTCCGGACTGGGTGTCTGGGACTGTGTGTCCTAAGGTTTAAATACCTAGCCGCCCCAACCAGACGTACAGTTGTCACAGCAACTGGAACTGGTCCAACAAATCATTGTCTTCAATGAGTCACTGGTTTCATCCTTCCCTTCCCTTTACTTACTGTTACTCCTTGTGAAGTCATTGTATGATTGCTTTATCTTTTGTCTTCACTGAGTGACTGCGTGTTCTGTTTGGCTTCATAATATCTTCCACCTGATCCTTACTACATTGCTGCTATTAGTCATTGTGCTTTCACTCCATTGAATACTTGACTATGGTTTGCCTAGTGTAGTCTACCTTCCGCTGCATGGTAATAGGTTTATTTCTATCGTTTGTCTTTGAAACTTCCACGTTTTGAAGACATTCATAAAAATCGCCTATTCACCCCCCCTCCAGTCAATATCACACACTTTCACACACCCGAGCCGAATCTACGGACGTCCGACGAGCACCGGACGTCCGGACCCTCACGAGCCTTCGGACGACCAGTGACTCCCGGACGTCCGACGCCTGTGTGTTGTTTCATGTTGGGCCGCAGCCCATGTACCCCTTCGCCCACCTAGACTATATATACTCTTCTCATACCTACGTTTTAGGGTTAGCATTGGTTTAGGTTATATTAGAGATAGAGCATTGCTCATCCACATCGGATCTACTCCACGAGAGAGACCACGGCCCCTCTTCGGAGAAGATCCCTTTGGATTCAAGACCCCTTTATGGGAAGAACCTCAAGACCTCCTCATGGAGAAGACCGGCTACCTTTGTATCGTCCTTAGTTGTCCGTGGATCGTGTGATCTCTTATGTACTCGAGGATCTAGCATATGTGTGACTATTTCTTGTTGGTTTAGTGATTTTCTCGTGTTTCCCCTCGTGTTCTCCGTGTTCTTCGCGGGATCCACTCCTTTCGTGAAACATCGGCCGATTAGAGTTCTACCCTACATCATCTTGGTATCTAGAACCACGTTGATCACGATTTCGGAGTCTCCACGTTGTGTTTCAAGCCTAGTTTTTGTTGATTTTGTCCCTAACTCGAAAATTCCCCACAAAAATAGCCCCAATTTTTTTTTGTGATTTGTTGGTGTGTTGAAATTTTGTTGGATTGGATCTGTGGATTTGCTTTGCCTTGAGTGGATCTACCCTTTCCCCCATGTCTCCACCCTTTCCATCCATGAAATTGACCGGATATGATGAATTTCGCTATCCCCATCACGAACCCTAGCTGTTCTACCCGTGCCCAAAATTTTGCCCAGGCACCGGGCGTCCGACTGCTTCCGGACGTCCGACAACCGGACGACTGGCCCATCCCGGACGTCCAACGATACCTGACGAAACTGATTTTTTTTCAGTTTAGTCACCACCATCGCCCCACTTCCGCATACGCACTCCCACCACCGTTACACCATCACCACTTCCACATACCACCACCATTGCTTACCTGTTTCACACTCTGACACGTGTTGCCAGTTCGGCTATTTAGGTACGGTTCGACATCAACATCGCCGCCGCTCATCTTCGCCACGAACGCGTCCTCAACAACGACCACCTCGACTACATCTTGGTATTCATGCCACAATTTCGACACCATACCGTAAGCATGTAGCGGTAACCTCATAGCCTTACTCCTCTTCATGTTGGGTTTGGACATATCATTCTTGCCATTACATTGATAGCCATCATAGCCTTACTCCTTTGCGTCGCTTACCCATCTAGACTAGCTTTTGAGTATTGCCGGCAATGATACTTGTGCACTTTAGTGATCATACTTCCCATAGCATACATACATCATTGGTGCATATCTTGGTATCATCTCATACACAATTGCTATCTTGGTTCGTGAAGCATTGCATGAGAAAAGAGCTCAAACAACAAAGAGCCAAACAAGCTTTTAAGCAAAAGGGAAAGATAAGCAAAGAGCTTTTAAGAAAGAACTATAGCATCATACAACATTAAGATTGTCACACTAGATCATCTTGGATCATATCATAGAAACACCTTGCATAGAGCATACTTGGGATAGAAGTCATTGCATTTTTGCTAAGTAGGTTGTGCACAAGTCTTTGTATCCGCCTATTGTGTAATCGTGCTAGCGTCTCTCTAGTGTTGTGCAAAAAAAGCATTTTTTGTGGATTCCACATTTTAGATCACCCTTGGTTGCACGACCCCACTTATCTTTTTGTGTGTGTTTCCGTGTACATTATATTGCTTGGTCTACTTGTTGCATTACAAACTTGCGAATCTTTTCCAACATTATTGAAGCTCACTTACAATTGCATCAAATTTTGTGCCACCATCCTAACCAAGCTCCACCATAAGCTTTTACTTGTGTAGGTGTGAGAAACCGACAAGAGTTGGTACCAATTGTGCTATTTCCTTGTTCCACATTGGAGTGATCATTGATCCACCTTCAACTTCGGTCAAGGTACATTTGGTATACGTTCTTATCTTTCTCCCACTCACATATTTCTCTTGGAACGATGGATAGGGAAAGTACTTCTACCAACCCACTCTTCATCGAGCACGATGATGACATGAACTCCTATGTCACCAAGAGCCAGCTCTTTGCTGCACGACGTGCTTTGCATCAAGAGCAACAAGCAATGAGTGAACGCATCGACAACCTCGCCGTCGACTTGCGACTCTCCGAGCAACGTACAAGGGACTACTTTGACCACAAGCTCGACGATCACAAGCAAGAGAACGACACAAGAATGGACGAGATTCGTGCTTTGTTGCTCAACCGCTCTTCTTCCACTTCATCCTCATCAAGACGGAGCCGCTCAAGTCGACACTCCGACTTCACCCTCTCCGGCTCAAGTACACCGATATCGAACACTCTTTGACGTGTCGCGTGCAACAATCGTCAAGCAAGCGTCAATCCTCTACGCGACACCGACTCTCAAGAGCACCGACAACCTCAAACCCAAGCGTCTTTTGCGCTAGCATGAAAACGGTAACGACAACGCCAACATGAAGAGGAAGAGCGAGTGCGTCTACACCAAGATGCACAAAATGCCGAGGCACCACGCCAAGAACAAGAACTCCACGAAGCTCAAGCACTAGAGGTGCAAAGTGCCCTCCAAGATTCAAGTCGAGCCGTAGCCAACCGAGGCCGACAAGTTCGTGAACATGAAGAAGCACTTTGCGAAGAAGTTCATGAATGATGATATCAAGCTCGCGTGCAACGTCAAGCTCGACAAGTTCCTCCACAAGCTCGCCAAGAACATCAAGTTCACCAAGAGCATGACGACACTGGAAATTATCCACGACAAGACCAACATGAGGTCGACAACCCTCCTCGCCAAGAGAAAAACAGGTTTGTCAATCATCAACAACATGGGCGTCATCATCCTCGACCACAACACAATGAAGAGAAACGCTGTGGCAAGCTAAAGTTCACCATGCCCAAGTTCAATGGAAGCAATGATCCTGAATAGTATCTTTCATGGGCATTGAAGGTCGACAAAATCTTCTGCTTGCACAACTATGAAGAAGAGAAGAAGATAGCGATGGCATCCCTTGAGTTCTAAGACTATGTCCTCATTTGGTGGGAACAAGTCATCAAGCGCCGTGAGGCAAGAGGTGAACCACCCATCACTACTTGGTCGCAAATGAAGGATGTTATCAGAGCACGCTTCGTGCCTACCTACTACAACCGCGACCTCTTCAAGAAACTTCAACTACTAAAGCAAGGAACCAAGAGCGTTGAAGAGTACTACAAGGAGATGGGTATTGCCATGATAAGAGCCAATGTCACGGAAGATGATGAGCAAACAATGGCACATTTCTTGAATGGACTCAACCATCCTATCAAGAAGATCGCCGACTTCCAACCATACTCGAACCTCATAGAGCTAGTGCATCAAGCTAAAAAAGCGGAACGTCAAGTGCAAGATGATTACAAGTATGCCAAGTTCTCATCCAAGTCATACGGTTTCTCCAACAACCAAGCTTCAACGACTCCAACACCGTCTACCAAGCCTTCTACAAGCAACGTCGACAAGTCGAGTTACAATAAAGCTTCGTCAACCCCAAGTCATCCTACTACAACGAGCAACTTCAAGCCAAGAACTTCATCATCATCTACTCCAACCGATGAGACCGTTAAGACAAGTTCCTTCAAATGCTTCACATGCAGACGCCAAGGCCACAAGTCCTATGAGTGCACCAACAAGCGGACCATGATCCTCAATGACGACGACACTTATGACTCAATGAGGGAAGGAGAAAGGAAGCCCTTGAGAAAGTGTCCATACACCGGCAAGTGAACGAAGAAGACACGGAACAAGTCTTTTGCGATGAAGATTCAAGTTCCGCTCTTGTTGCCTCCAAGGTATTGACTCTCCAACATCACCAAGAAGAAGACCAAAGATGCCATATCTTTCATACCAACGCCGGTATCAATGGAAGGTCCGTCAAGGTCATCATCGATGGAGGGAGTTGCCATAACCTCGCAAGTGAAGAACTTTGCTCCAAGCTCCAATTGCCCAAGACGAAGCATCCACATCCCTACAAAGTTCAATGGCTTAGCAACTCCGACACAATCCAAGTCGAGCACCGAGTACAAGTCTCCTTCTAAATTGGTGCCTACGAAGACACTTTGGAGTGCGACGTCGTTCCAATGACTATTTGCCACCTTCTTCTTGGATGCCCATGGCAATTTGATAGAGGTGTCATCCAAAACGGCCGAACGAACCACTACATCTTCAAGATGAAAGGAAAGGAGTACGTACTTCGCCCCATGTCTCCAAGCCAAGTGATCGCCGACAAGCAAGCCACCCATCGTGGAGAGAATAGTAAGAGAGCGAGCCACCAAAAAGAGAGTGAGCGCCACAAGCCCAAATCGAGCGCCTCCACGATGAGAGACAAGAAGAACTTAGTCCTATTTGCCAACAAAAGTGAGATAGGAGGAGTGTGTGAGAACCCATCTAGTGTCCTAAACTATGTCCTTTTGTGCAAGGACAATGCAACACAAGCTAACACCTCTCATGCTCTACCTTTAGTGTTGTCTTCTCTTTTACAGGAATTTCAAGATATTTTCCCCAACGAGATACCTCCGGGACTACCACCACTATGAGGCATCGAGCACTGTATCGACCTCATCCCCGGAGCACCTCTTCCGAACAAAGCTCCATACCGTGTCAACCCCGAAGAAACCAAAGAAATCCAAAGGCAGGTAAAACATCTCATAGACCATGGACATGTGCGTGAAAGTTTGAGCTCTTGTGCCGTCCCGGTCATTCTTGTGCCAAAAAGAGACGGTAGCTTTCGCATGTGCTCCGATTGTAGACCTATCAATGCTATCACCGTTCGCTATAGGTATCCCATTCCATGCCTTGATGATATGCTTGATGAACTTAGTGGTGCCACTATATTCTCCAAGATTGATCTTAAAAGTGGTTACTATCAAATCCGCATACAAGAGGTTGATGAATGTAAAACCGCTTTCAAAACCAAGTTTGGGTTATATGAGTGGTTAGTCATGCCTATGGGTCTATCGGAAGCACCGGGTACTTTTATGCGTCTTATGAATCATGTCTTTCGCCCTTACATTGGTGTGTTTGTTGTGGTCTAATTCGATGATATCCTTGTTTATAGCAAATCTCTTCAAGATCATGTCACCCATGTTCGAACCGTTTTGCAAACTCTTCGAGACGAGCATCTCTTTGCTAACATGGAAAAGTGCCTTTTCGGCATTGATAAGCTTGTTTTCTTGGATTTTGTTGTATCTTCTAAGGGTGTTCATGTAGATGAGTCCAAGATCAATGCTATTAAGACTTGGCCCCAACCAACCAACTTGCAACAAGTGCGTAGCTTTCTTGGCCTTGCGGGTTTCTATCGTCGCTTTGTGAAAGATTTTAGCACCATTGCTTCTCCTTTGCATGCTTTGAGCAAGAAGAATGCGCCTTTTGTTTGGGGACCATCCCAAGATACCGCTTTCAATGAGCTTAAGAATTTGCTTACTCATGCTCCCGTGCTTGCATTACCCAACTATGAAAAAGCCTTTGAGATTCATTGTGATGCTAGTGGTAATGGCATAGGAGGTGTGTTAACACAAGAGAAGCGCCCCATAGCTTACTCTAGTGAGAAACTTTCCGGAGCGCAACTCAATTACCCCATCTATGACAAAGAGCTATATTCTTTAGTGTGAGTTTTGCATGAATGGGAACTATCTTCGCCCTCATGAATTCATCATTCATACCGATCATGAAACACTCAATTACCTTGGGTCAAACCAAGTTGAACAAGCATCATGCTAAATGGAGTGGATTCATTGAGTCTTTTCCTTATGTCATCAAGTACATCAAAGGTAAGGAAAATGTTGTGGCGGACGCTCTTTCCCGCATATGCATGCTTGTTACTCAACTTTAATTGGATGTCATTGGCTTTGAGCACATAAAATGGTTGTATGCGCATGATCCTACTTTTGCTACTCCTTATGCCATATGTTTGACACATACATCTTGGGAATGCTATTACATCAAAGATGGATATCTTATGAGAGCTAACAAGCTTTGCATCCCCGAGTCTTCTCTTCGTTTGTTGCTTTTGCAGGAATCTCATGGAGAAGGACTAATGGGACATTTTGGACGCGACAAGACTTTCGCTACGCTCTCCAAGAACTACTATTGGCCCAAGATGTTTCGCGACGTCAACCGCTTCACCAACCGATGCTCTACATGTTGCAAAGCTAAGTCTAAAGCTCAATACCATGGCCTTTAAATGCCTCTCCCAATTCAACATCAACCATGGGAAGATATTAGCATGGATTTTGTACTTGGATTGCCTAGGACTAGAAATGGAAAGGATTCGGTATTTGTCTTTGTGGACCGATTCTCTAAGATGGCACATTTCATTCCTTGCAACAAGATAGACAATGCTTCACATGTTGCCAATCTCTTTTGTAGGGAAATATTGTGCCTACATGGAGTGCCAAAGACGATTGTCTCGGACCGCGACGTCAAGTTCCTAAGCTACTTTTGGAAGACCCTATGCGCCAAGCTCGAAATCAAGCTACTCTTCTCCACGGTGTATCATCCACAAACCGACGGCCAAACGGAGGTGACCAACCGCACACTCTCCGCTCTACTTCGCGTGCTCATCAAGAAAAACATCAAGGAGTGGGAGGAGTGTCTACCTATCACCGAGTTTGCCTACAACCGAGCAAGACAGTCAACAACCGACAAGTCCCCCTTTGAGGTCGTCTACGGATTTAACCCATTGTCCCCATTGGACATTTTCCTCTACCACTACAAGAGGGCATCAATATGGACGCAAGTGCACATGAGAACCATCTCAAGAAGGTGCGTGAAGATACAAGGCACACCATCGAGCGCCAAGTTCAACGATTTGCGACCAAGCTCAACATCAACAAGCAACCCATGGTATTCGACATTGGTGACCTTGTGTGGCTACACCTTCGCAAAGACCGCTTCCCAAACAAATGCAAATCCAAGCTTCTATCTCGAGCGGATGGACCATTCAAGGTTCTCGCACTCTACAACAACAACACTTACAAGACCGACCTCCCACGCGACAAGTACAACGTGAGCGACATCATCAATGTCAAGGACCTTTCGCCCTACCATGGTGATGAAGAATTTGATCCGAGGTCAGATCTTCCCCAAGGGAGGGGAGATGATGCGGAGCATCCCAAGGTCGTCCCCATGGACCTACCATCGTCTCACCA
This sequence comes from Triticum urartu, assembly GCF_056163025.1. Classification (NCBI taxonomy): domain Eukaryota; kingdom Viridiplantae; phylum Streptophyta; class Magnoliopsida; order Poales; family Poaceae; genus Triticum; species Triticum urartu. The sequence goes on along the minus strand of NC_141879.1, from coordinate 396,720,839 downwards.
AGTGCCTAGCGGATCCATGACAGGAGCACGTGCAAGAGCTCTTGAAACCGAGGTGACATCTCTCCTCTCACAAGTTCACTTCGATGAACATGAGACATGGCTACTACCTCAAATAGAGACATTATGCATACTCAGGTATCAAGGAGTTAGCCATCAGGAAGCTAAGGAGCAAGGAGAATCAGAAGAGTAAGATGGACGTGAAGAAGAAGAGATGCAGAAGAAGCTACATGCTCCGGACGACCGACCAGGGCCGGACGTCCGACGATCTCCAGGCTCCGGACGTCCGACCCCGACCGGACGTCCGACACATGCACACCCGAGCCGAAACTACAGATTTCTGAGGCCCTCCGGACGACCGACGCCCGGACGACCGACCATGACCGGACGTCCGACAGAAGCACACCCGAGCCGAATCTATGGACGTCCGACGAGCACCGGACGTCCGGACCCTCACGAGCCTCCGGACGACCGGTGACTCCTGGACGTCCGACGCCTATGTGCTGTTTCGTGTTGGGCCGCAGCCCATGTACCCCTTCGCCCACCTAGACTATATATACTCTTCTCCTACCTATGTTTTAGGGTTAGCATTGGTTTAGCTCATATTAGAGATAGAGCATTGCTCATCCACATCAGATCTAATCCACGAGAGAGACCGCGGCCCCTCTTCGGAGAAGATCCCTTTGGATTCAAGACCCCTTTATAGGAAGATCCTCAAGACCTCCTCACGGAGATGACCGGCTACCTTTGTATCGTCCTTAGTTGTCCGTGGATCGTGTGATCTCTTATGTACTCGAGGTTCTAGCATATGTGTGATTATTTCTTGTTGGTTTAGTGATTTTCTCGTGTTTTCCCTCGTGTTCTTCGTGTTCTTCGCGGGATCTGCTCCTTTCGTGAAAGATTGGCTGATTAGGGTTCTACCCTACATCACATGTATTACGTCTCATGATCAGAATCATCTCCACCGTGTTCGTCATGTGTAATAAGAGCCAAAGTCTCCTCGTCATAGTCACTAGCAGACTCATATCCACCATCCTAAGTAGCAATCATCACATGCTGAGATTTGCATTCTCTCGCAAAATGTCCTCTTCCCTTACAATGACGACAAATAATATCACTTGTGTGCCATGTTGATGCCATGGAAGAAGAAGAGCTCTTCGCAGGCCCGGCAGGTGTGCTCTTGGCAGATAGTGGTGGTTGTGCCTGATTTCTTCTATCACGGCTGGAGGTGGCACCTGATGGAGGTGCTGGTGTAGTGGAAGTAGAGGACGCAGGTGGTGTCCATGATGAAGATCGACCTGAAGAAAAGTTAGTTCGCGCCAATGCTTATCATCCTGTACTTCACGTTCAGCTTTACAAGCAAGATGGAATAAACGAGTGATATTATTATACTCCTTATACTCTAGAATGGTCTAAATCTCTCTATTTAATACACCCATAAAACGTGCAAGCATAGCTTCATTTTCCTCAACAATACCACATCTAATCATGCCAGTTTGTAATTCCTGATAATATTCTTCTACAGAATTTTTTCCTTGTGTTAAACGCTACAATTTTTGAATTAATTCATGTTGATAATATGGTGCAACCCAACGAGTACGCATAGCAGTTTTCAAAGCAGCCCAAGTAGCTGGAATAGGATATAATCTACAATGTTCAGACCACCAAACACATGCAAAGCTAATGAAAGCACAAACAGCAGCAAGAACACGTCTCTCCTTAGGATATTGTAAACATGTAAATCGTTGTTCAGTTTCTAAATCCCAAGTAAGATATATATCAGGAACATATCTACCCTCAAATGGTGGAATATTCAATTTCAGTTTAGGGAGATGGTCATGATCTCGTACATGAGTGGGGCCCTACCATTGCCATTATTTGCATGTGGACGACCTGGTGGTTGTGGTGCTGGTGGTTGCACGTAGTTCTGATTTTTATCAACCTCATCCTTGTAATCTCCGCATAATCATCCTCCTCCACATCAGCAGTAGGAGCCACAGAAGTATCAACAACAGTACCAACAGTTTGCCAGGCGCAAGAGGGACACGACTCGCTCGGCGGAGGGCTATTTTGTGACGTGGAGGTAGTCGTTGTTGTTGTTGTTGTTGTAGTAGAGGTGCGTTAGGTGCAGCTGGTGGTGGTGCTGGAAGATGCATGAGCAATTCATTAAACTTGTTATCGAGCTTTGTTTCGAACGTCTTCTCCATGCCATCTATCTTCTCCATGGCCTCTTCAAATCTGTTTAGCACATCTTGCACCTGTCCACTCATCATTGGCTGAAATTTATCATGCAACTCCTTATTCGTCATGTTCTCCCAGTCAGTCTCGTCGGCTTGTGATCTTGCCATGGTTAGCAGCAATAGAAACACACAAGAATATGATCCTACAGACTACTAACAAGAGGTGGTGGTGGGTGTCACAAATCCGTCAAGCAAATCTCAAATTCTTACTAGTTCTTACCCAACAGTAGGCGGTGATCGGCAACCGTTGTAGTCAAAACTCTCAAAGCTTGGATACAGTGATTACTAGGGAGAGTCAAACGCATGATGTAGATGTATGTGGAGCTGGGAAGGCTTATAATATGGTAGCAAAAAGGGCTAGCAATAATCAATTCAGAGATGCAAAGTTGAATAAACGCTCAACGACGGTACTGTGCTGGTCCTAGGCTAGACCGTGCTAGAGACGCGAGCCTAGAACACTAACAAAATCACGGCGCTGCACGTAAACAAGGGAAAAAGCACACTTTGGAATATTTTTTTGCTCTATTTTTTCTTCTTTTTTGTGCTCTTTTTTTTACAGAAAAATCACTATAATGGAGAGTGTCTCAAAACTCTTCCCAGGTCAAACTGACAGGATGAGCACAAATTTTTTTTGACTTTTTTTGGAAATCAGGGCAGCGGCGATGAAAAAGTGTGACAAAAAATCACTATGATGGCACGTGGCTCAAAAGACTCTGAAACGCCTAATGATAGGATAGGGAAAAAATTGCCTGCGAAAATTTTGGCCTAAAAACTGCCCGGGGGTCTCCAGACTATTTTTTTCCGAAACCTACTCAGGCAAGGAAACACGAATCCGAAATTCGACGGATCTCAAAAACAAACCTAATATGAAAGGAACTCGGATTGGTGGTGGATATATGGTGGTAGGATATGGCAGTGGTGGTAGTATATGGATACGGATTAGTGCTGGTATATGGATACGGATTGGTGGTGGTATATGGATATGGCAGGGGCGACGATGATGGTGCGGCGGCGGCGTGACAACTTATGACCAGAACTCGAAACTCTAAAAGACTAGACTCTAAGACCAGCAACTAGACACGACGATGCAACCACAAATTCAACAAAGAAAAATACTGAAAAGACTATGCAAAGGCTCAGACTGGTTCAGATATGATGAACTAACTTAAATTTTTGGCTTTTTCATGGACTGTAGGTACGAAGAACAGACTCGATCTAAACTACGAAAAACTGTAAGATCTCACCGAGCAACCTGAAAATCTGGTACCACTTGATAGAGGCAAAGGTGTCCCGTCTTTCGATGAGATGGTGGCTATCGTTTTGGTGGAAGTCGACTTTGACGATCTGACTATGAACATGCGAGGACGTCGCTCCTTAGCAATCGCTAAACCAACTCTGAGAGGTTATTGACCACGCCGGAGCATGATCAATCTGACCACAAAGGTCTATTTCCTGCAGGCAAACAAAGAACAAGCAAGAAACTAAGATTGCAATCTGGATATTGCGAATATAAGAGGAAAGCTTTATTGATCAAAGGTGGGGTTCTGTGACGTCTTGGTTTGGTCGTTGAACACAAACAAAGTACGTGAAGTCGCAGCTATGGCGAACTTTTAATCTAAACAAAACCCAAAGTCTAAATGATGCCCTAAGGGCTGTATATATGGAGGAGAGAGGGGGGATTTCGTGGCCCTTGGAGGAGGGGTCCAAAACCAACCCTAACTCTTGTTTCCCCACACATACAGACTCTAAAAACATCCTATAATCGAGTATTTCAAAATTACATGGGCCTA